>NW_020884876.1:21100803-21421572 GCF_003945725.1 Corapipo altera
ATGAGGACAGCAGGAGGTGTTGTCACCTGACCAAACTGCATTTCCCTGGAAATGCTCCCTGGAAAAGGAGCTGGCAGGGCTTGGGGTCAGTGATGAGGGTGCTGGGCTGGGCAGTGTGTAAAGGTCAGAAACATGGACTCAAGTTCTTAATTTTCAATTACTTGAAAACAGAGACTAAGTCCTGTGTTTTCCAGACTTGGACATGGACATGGGGAGGATGTTTTAAGGATGCAAAATCTCAGCTCATTTGGCTGCAGGAAGGGAGACCAAGTGAGATATGTGTCCTTGTGCATCAAGACCAAGATGCATCAGACCTAGAGATTAAGTCCTGTGTTTTCTGTACTTGAAAATGGACACTAAGCCCTGCATTTTCCAGACTTGAAAACAGGCTCATGGGACTGTTTTGGGGGCTCAAAAACATAGTCCAAGTCCTATGGGAAAACAGACTTCTGGGGATGGGCTCAGGAGTCAGAGTAGAGACTGAGTCCTGCGTGTTTGAGCACAGAAACAGAGACTGAAGTGGGAAGATGAAGACATTGGGTTCTAGGCAGCCAGGAGGTGGGCAGAGTGTGTAGACTCCTGCCAGAGGGATTTCAGTCATGTTGGTCCTCAAAGTTTGGGAGGCCGGCATGCAGCAGATAGAGCTATCTGTCTGAAAGATTCTGTGGGGAAAAGGGAACTTTTCATAAAATCATAGAATGGTTTGGTTTGGAATGGACCCCTAAGATCTCCTAGTTCCTGCCATGGGCAAGGATGCCTTCCACTAAACCAGGTTGCTCAAAGCGCCTTTCAACCTGGCCTTTTTACACTGTCTTCAAGTGTATAACTCTTTATTAAGGTGTGTACAACAGCTGGAATAGTCATTAACTCATTAGTCTTATTTAGACAATGTTCAATTATGACAGTTCATATTCTTAGGACAGTGATCGACTTATGACCTTATCAAAGCCCACACTGCTATAATGAGCAGAACCTGTAACTAGCTTAAGGATCAGCAGGGCTGTCCCCAGCCAGGAGCAGAGCAGGCAGCAGCACCGTAGTTGGTGCAGGCAGCCTGGGTTCTTCCTCATGGATTCAGTGAACCCTGGTCAGGTCATCCCCCATCTTCTTTCAAGGGCAGAAATTACGTGTCCCAGCACATGTGTGGTTCCTGCTCTGCAATTTTTGGGGGCAGCACCACTGGCCTGGTTGCCCTCGTTCTCTGCAGATGAACCTAGGACTGAACCAGCTCCTCCCTCCCAGAGAAGTAAGGCACTTTTCAGGGAGAAAACAGTCAAATAGCATCTTCAGTTTCACATGTTACACTTATATAATTATTTCTGTGTTTATTAACTAATTGTTAAGTGTTTAATAATCAGACAATATTTGTAAACTAGTTAATTAATTATTATTTATATACTCAATATTAAGTTATGATACTCATAATCAAGTGTTTACTTACAACCATGTCAAGAGCCCCTCTGGTGCCACAGAGATCAGGAGTTGAACTCCCCCCACTTAAAGGTAGCAGGAGCTGGGCAGGATTAGGCAGAATCCTGGCAGTTGCCCAGCACAGACCTCTCTCCTTGGCCAGGTGTGGCCTCAGAGGAGCTCCATAGAACACAAGAGCTTGAGATGCCTGGGTGTAAGAAATCAAGAAAGGGTGGTGAGAGACTAGAATGGATGAGTTGAGACCTGCAACTCAAACTGAAGGGCAAGAAGGAAATGTGTAGGCAATGGAAGCAAGGACAGACACCTGGGAAGTATACAGGGACACTGCCTGGTTGTGTAGGGATTGGGTCAGGAAGACCAAATCATGGCTGGAGCTGGACTCGGCAAGGGATGCATCAGTGGTGGATAAAAGACTAGACATGAGCGAGCAATGCATGCTTGAAGTACAAAAAGCCAAGTGTGGTCTGGGCTGCACCAGAAGAAGTGTGGCCAGCAGGCGAAGGGAGGTGATTCTGCCCCTCTACTGTGCTCTGGTGAGACCCCACCTGGATTAGAGGTCTGGGATCCTCAGCACGGGAAGGACATAGACCTCTCACAGCAAGTCCAGAGGAGGGCCACAAAAATGATCAGAGGGCTAGAACACTTCTCCTATGAAGAACAGCTGAAAGAGTTTGGGTTGTTCAGCCTGGAGAAGAGAAGGCTCCAAGCAGACCTTATTGTGGCCTTTCAATACTTTCTTATAGAAAAATGGGAACAAATGTTTTAGTGGGGCCTGTTGTGACAGGACAGGGGGCAATGCTTTTAAACTAAAAGAGGGTAAATTCAGACTAGATGTTTTTTACAATGAGGGTAGTGGAACAGTGGAACAGGCAGCTCAGAGAGGTGGTAGGTGTCCCATCATGGAAACATTCAAAATCAAGTTGGACGGGGCAACCTGATCTATCTGAAGATGTCTTTGCTCATTGCAGGGAGGTTGGACTAGATGATCTTTAAAGGTCTTTTAGAACACAAATTAGTCTATAATTCTATTATTATTAAAAATCTGATACTGTGCAACAGGAACAAAAAAATGACAGGAGATGAGGTGATGTGAATAGTACAAAACTGTCTGAAATAATGTATTCCTCATGGGTTTGATCAGAAAAATCCATGACACAGAAAATGAGTGAATAATATGACTGATGAACAGATAAGACTTTGAAACACTCTCTTTAAGTGTGTGTTGGTCACAACAAATATTAGTCAAGTGGGGTAAATAAATTCATCGAGTTTTGCAGGGATTTCCCTCCTCCACAGGCAAGACATGGTTGTGAGATTATTTTAACCAAAAGGAAATGGGAGGCTCCTGCACTTAATTTGTGGGCACTGCATTTTGGGGACTTCAGGCTTGCCATACAAATGGCTTTGGGAATGGGACCAGTGTGGTTTAACTTCCCCTCCTGTATTTTGTAAAAATCTGGGTAAGTATAATTTTACACTCTCATATACCTTGGTTCTTGACTGATGAACGTAGTACTTCAGGGACTCAAAATGAGGCTGTTCCATGACTGCTCAGTGGAGCAAACTGTCTCAGGGACTCTCTAATGGGAGCAATCTGTACTGTGCAAAAGAATCCACTGTAAATATCAGCACTCAATAACCAACTCATACCTCTATCGGTAACTGTATGTTGTATATGACATTTCTGTATGGCAGCCAGTCACCACCAAGTCTGAAAAAAAGAAGAGACCCCTAGGCCAAGCACATGTTACAAAGAGAGAAGAAATACCAAATCATTGGTGCCTTTTTTTTCTCTCCCTAAGATAAATATGTGAAGGATAAATATGTAAAAGATGATCCTGAACTGCTAGAAAAGGAAGCCCAATGGGATGCATCCATCCCGTGCCACACAGGAAAGTAAAGATAGGGATGCACAGTTAAAAGGATGTCATCATAAAGCTTTATGTAAATGTCATAGTTTGTGATGTGGTGAGAGGTTCCAACTTACTATTTAGGCAAACTGCAGACAGAGGGTAGAAATGTCTTCCCTGCTCTGTACCCAGATAGGTAATGGGGCTGCCTCTCCAGAAAAACATTTGTCTGTTGCAGGTTGTACTTGCCATCTGCCAGCCCTGTGACAGTGTTTAAAACATCCAGGTTCAGGCAAAATGAACGTCTAAACTATTTCTTGGGGCAACCTTAGTGGAGGGCACATGCAGAGTTACCATGTGACCTGTTTGCAGTCACCCAACTGTGAGGTTTCCCCTTCTCCTGCAAAAACCAACCAACCACACCCTCTTGTTGAAGTTACGATCTGTGTTTAACTCCTCTCCCCTGTGTACATGCAAACACATAATCTGTTTACTGTGAAATTAGGTAGGTCATCTAACTTGTCTATGCCAATTATTTTTGCTTTTGTTTTTGTGCACCACTTTAAAAGTCTTTCTTGATTTTGCTGTATGAGATGTGACACAGAAGAAATTCATCACACTTCACTCTTTCTAGAGGGATGCCTGTGAGCTTCTGGTTTACATAGCCAACTGCTCTACCAGTGTGTGAGACCTGAATAAGATATTGGGCTTTGATGACGGGCCACTGCAAAGAACGTACAACTTGTAGGGTGTTCCGGCCTTTTAATTCTCAAAGCTGAGGAGATTTTCTTGTTAGCAAAGTCTGCTTTGTTGTCTGACATGTGGATTCAATGGACTTGCTGCCAAAGACATGGAGTCGTACTCTAGAAAGGGTTTATTCATTACCAGGAGGAATTTCTTCTCGTGATGATTTATGATTTAAATGCCTAAATTTCATTTTTGAACTGACTTGGGCCAGAGTCTGGGAACTATTTTTGAACCCAAATTTATAAAGTAGCTCAGTAGAGGGATTATCAAAACAGCTCATAAATGCTTCCAAATCTGCACCATGGGACTGTTTTGAAGAAATGCACTTGCCAACACCCTTGAGTTCTCTTTAGTTTTCAAAAAGTTAAGAGCTTCTGACTGAGGAAGGGGTTATTTGAGTATAAAGTTAATTTCAAAGTACTGAATTTTTAAAAATGCAAACTTCCTCTAGAAGCAGTGGCATATTGTGATTTGAAAAGGAGAGAGGAAACGAAGTTGGTTTTTTTTTTCAAAAATATGAACACTTTAATGCAAAATATAAACAAATATCTTTGAAACAGATAATCTGGTCTTTATTCCTCACTTCTCTTCCCATGGACTTTTGAAAGAAAAAAACAGATGCAGCTAGGCAGGGAGCAGTTGCCCCCAAGGTGTGAGTAGTCAGAGGCAGATGGCCTCCAAAACCAGGTAGCACATGACCATGGCATTTAATGACCCAGACCAGATCTACAGCAAACAACATCCCTGCAGCTTCCAGACCTGTGGTACACCCTGCTTCCCCATGAGAGTGAAACAGCCTTGCCAGGCACTGACTGGCTGTCTTAGCTGGGTCCTGTGGCAGCATGACCCTCCTGTGCCATTTAATTTTCCCTGCCCTGAATGTTTCACCGGCACCACCCCACACAAACATTTTGGCATAACTTCTATTCTCTTACTCTAGCCTCAGTTTCTCACTACAGAAAGCCATGTTGGCAAAAAGCTTCCTCCCCGACCATTGCGTTTTTAGCCTCTGACTAGCTAGTGCACAGCTTTCATTGTCTCCTGTTCCATCTCTGCAGGCAGGTGGTGTGACAGAAGGAAAGACATCACTACGCTCACCAATAGAAGGAGAAAAACCACAAGGAATATGCAGCAACTTTTGTTTTCCTCATTCACAAATAATATTGCTTCCCATCTCTCTTAGGCAGCTGGAATGAATACAGCATGGCTACTCCCCTATTCGTATGTCTAATCAACAACTACAGTGCCACCTGCTCAAGCCTTGAGTTGCTGAAAAGGGACATCCCATCTCTCAAACACAGGTGAAAGCTGTGTGCCTCCCTACCTAACAGTACAGGGGAAGGAAGCAGCAGTGGTGTGTCTCAATGCTGCCTTTGTCTTTCACAATCTGCTTTTAGCCATTGTCAAACACAGAAGGCTGCTTGTTTACTGCATTTCCAGATCATGAACTACCCATCTCCTTAGGAGACAACTCTTTTGTCATGGTATTCCTTTGCTGACGTCCCCTCCACCCTACTTGTTACTGCAGAGATGTTTAATTGCTTGCAGAGCTCACCAGTGGGGTGCTCCCACTCACCTTACATTTCCTTTGGAATCTGCTACTCCTGCTGCAGATTATAAAATGGCAACCCTGCATGCCCAAAGACATGGCTTCTTTTTTTCCAAATACTGGCTGGCTTGCCTTGCAGAGGATGAGAGTTAAACCTGCATGTCTAACATTGAAAACTTAGGCTCTCTGTGGGCTCCATACACACCTTATATACAGGGTACTCTATGTACTAAGAGATGCCTCAGCAATCTGACATGGTTGCCCTTCAACAATGACATAGCTGACCTAAATAAAACAAATGTATGCTAGTGTAATGCACATACAAGGCCAACTTGCACGATAGCAATTTTAAATCATCATAGCTTTATAACATTTACTTGTTTAATGCTGTTTAAAACATAATGATGCAATCAGTATACTTCAGCCTTTGTTTGTTAGTACACAAAGAAACACATCAAAGATGCTAACAAGTGGATGATCAAATGCTATTGACAGTAAAAGCCATACACTGAAGTGTGTGAAAAAATGAAATATGTTTTTTATTGTCTTTCTATGAATCATATGGATAAGAAAATAGAAAAAAAAATCACATGCCTTATCAGACTGCAGGCAGTATCAGTCCTCTCTGAGGCCGCGTCTGTCTGTCGTGTACATTATTTTACAAGAATTAAAACATTATTATCCCTACATGCTATGGATACTGCTGTGTAGTTTCTTCAACAACCATTCCCTTCCTAATGTGCTTATTTCACAAGCTAGAAATGAGCACTGTTGCCAGCATGCACCAAGTTCATTGGCATGAGCCATGTCGGGAATAAAGAGCTTTCCTCCATGGGGCAGCCAAAACAGAAGCTCCTTCCTGGCAGAAACAAACCACTGGGAAAGGCAGATGTCTGCACCACAGTGAGCAAATCACAGGAAGGGGCTTTGATACCTGGCAGGGTTGGGCATGATCCAGTATCTGGTATCACCACTGTTGCCAGGAATGTTGCTTCAGCATTTCTCCTGTCTAGACATACCATTATTTTGCCTGTGCAAAGCTGCCTGAGCCATCTCCTGCCCATCAATCCCCCAAGAGGCCTCCATGAGACATGCCGGGAAGCTGCCGTACACACGCGCACTGCTGACAGCGCCCTTTGGAGGAAGGAGTTTTAGCATAACAGGAAAAAAAATAAAATAAAATAAAATAAAATAAGGAGACTTAAATGACTTGTGTGGAGTCTCAGAGGAGTGTGGGGTAAAAGCCAGCTGATTTCTTAGGCAGAAGTAAAAGCTGAGGGTACACAGGATCAAGAATAAAAGCACAGAAGTGCCAACTAGGTGACGACCGGTTTGCAGCGCTCCTTTGCACAAGGGCTTGCTATTCTGCCCCCTCTTCTGCAGGAGAAGGTCAATTTAGTTTCAAACACAGGAAATTTAGATTCAGATATAGCTCTGTTCCTTCTCCCCTGCCTGTGGCATGACAAAAGGGAGAAGCTGTTGAGCACAAAGCAGAGCTTCTCATGTTTTGATCTGACTCTACATCCCTATATTTGATGCTGTTTCTTCTGATCCTTTCTGCCTACCAGGTTTCCTCCTTCAGGAACCAAGATCGACAGACCTATTTAATCTTTTATATTGGCCACAATGATAACTTCTTATTAAATATTTCATATTGTTGTACCGATAAAGAACATAAGACAAAACTTGGCATGAACACAGTCCAGAGGAGAATCTGCTTAAAAATAAAACGCTTGGGAGAATGTGGAAGGAAATGAGTAGCCATGTGGCTTGAAACAAAAATTAATTTAAGGTAAGCAGGTCAAGCCTATAATGAAGTGCTTGTAAACAAACAAAACCCAAACATTTCTACTAATCATCGGCTCCAATTATTTTACAAACACCCCCTCGTTATACATACTTAGTGGCTTGCAGCTATTACGCTTTCTAAATCCATGTGCTGTCATCCTTTTTAAGATGGCTCCAGAGGGCTGAAATGCAGAAAAATGCAAGCATTAATTCAGCAGCCTAGCCAGGCAAAGCACAGATGCATTAGGTGATAGCTGTGGTCCTTCGCAGCGTGTGTGCCACGGTGGCAGAGTGGTAGTTGGGAGCAATATGCTACTGTTACCAGGCACGTGCTCTCATTTAACATGCTGCAATAATCCAAGGTGGGTGCAGACACCAGAAATGGCCCCTGTGGGTCCAATGTTAATGAGAACCCAATGTGCAAACAGCTACCCCACGGCAAGGGGGCCCATGGCTGAGCTAAAGCAAAGCTTCGGACATGCAAACCTATTGTTGTAGCTTATTGCTGCCACCCTGCTCCACGGAGGGATCGCCTGTAAGATGAATCCAGGGATTTGCATTCAGCATCAACATTCTCAGACACTCCATGAAAATGTCGAAGGCTGCAGCCATCCCTTGAGCCTTTATGATTTATCCCAGCCCCCAGGCCTGAGTGTGCCACCTTGCCAGACACAGACTTGGTTCTTTCAACATGCTGCATTGCCCCTCGCGAGCTCTGACTCCCACAAGGAGTGTACTCCAAAGTGTTGCTGGCTCACAACCCTGCCTGCCTGCCTGCCTGACCTCCTGGATGCTTTCCCATACACAGGCCTCAGATGCCTCAGCACAAAAAAAGCACAGTTGCAAAGTTAAAAAAAAGAAAAAGTCAGATGGAAAGCTTAAAGACCTTGTACTCACTGGCAAAACCCAAAAGCAAAGAAAAAGCAACCACTAAGCAATTAATTGAAAAATTATTGGCAGGCCAGGCCAGAGTGTTGCTGCTGCCTTTAATGATAAATGATAATAGGACCAGTCAACACTATACAGCAGGATAATACAAACACACCCTCTAGAGTGAATGCACAAAATGAGACATACTATTATCATAAATAGATTAATTAACTAGAAAGAGAACATTAAAGAACAAGGGGTTATTAGCATGCAGCCAATAGCCTATTCCAAGCGTGAATTTGATGAATACAGGTAGCCAGAAAAGCGGAGCACAAACACGGAAGCAGATAGCAGAAAAAACGTTTTGGAAGCTACATGGCAATTATCTCCTCCTGTGGCTCCTCGCTCCAGCTACGGGGAGCTGCTGACTCCAGAGGCCACAGGGCTCCAGTGTTTAGCTGGGAGCTTTCTGTTTGCACACAGCTGAAGGTCAAAGGCAGAATCTGGCCGAAATATGATGAGACTTTTGCAAAATGCAGCTGCCTGGTAGGAAGGTTCACAGTAGATGCTGAGCAATGACTTAGGAAATGTAGCAGGAAGTTATTAAAGTTTCAGTGAGAAACACTTTGAAAAATGACTAGATGTCATAGTTTATTCTTATTAAGAGTTTTCCTGGTGAAAATAACTCTGCCTTTCCCAACGGCAGTTTGTCAATTGTACATTTTGCATCAAGAAAAATGTTTGCCATTTAGAAATATTGAACAAAGCTCCATGCTAGATACAGGAAAGAAATAATGTGCCTAAATACAGAATTTACTCAAAGAAATCTCAGTCATGTTGTGACATGACATGACAGAGATACCTATGAATTACAAGTTTGGGGGGGTTACCCATTCTTTTCCCCCAGTCCTCTACAAAATCATGGGGTGCTGTACAACAGGGAAAGATGAATATATTTTCTCATCAGGAAAAAAAAAAAAAAACAAAACAGAATAAACATGCATTTCGTTCCTAGATGAAAAAAGGTTTTTTTAGTTCACACGTGACTTCATTTGGAGAAACTCCATCAAGATGCAGTGGTTATACCTAAAATGCCTAATCCTCTTCACACTGGCAATGAGGTGAACTGGGAATAGTGTCGTGGACCTCCAGAAATGTTCAGCTGAGAGAGAGCAGAATATAACCCCAAACCTTCCATCTCCAGCACATCTGAATGGAAGGGGAAGGAGCTGTCTGAGTGCATGGCCCTGGCATAGTCTGTACCAGTATTATTCCTGATTTAGGAGGAGTCAGGTTAATGCAGGGTATTCCTGAGGCTCCTGCCCAGTCCTGCAGAAATCAGGCACTGCATTCTATGAATAAACTCAGTGTAGCAGGTGTGATCTATGTTAAGAGCAGAATGACGTAGTTATAATGCTGGGATTAATATTTGCCCTGGAGTATGGCGGCATTTCCGACAGGTTTTTGGAGATTCCACTTCTATTAATGGAGATTGGGCAGTTTCTTTCCATCATCTTTTCTCTTCCTGTGTTTCTCGCTAACTGTGGATAAGGGCTCAGCATCCTCTCATGCAAGAACTGGACTCTGCAATGCAGAGCCATAGAGGAAAAAAATGCTTTACATTTCCCCCAAATGTAAGGGAAAAAAGACTTCCAACCCTTGTACAGCTGACTTATTTCCTAAAATAGATTCAGACCAAAATTAAGTGAAAACCTTATGATCCAGTGATGCTTTAAAAACATGCTTCCATAGAGTATCATTATTATTACAACTGTTCTAGCAGAAATTGGGACCCTTCTTGATGACAGATAGCCTTCATGGCCTTTATGGAAAGAGAGAGAGAGAGAGAGATACACACACATGCTCTTTAATATAGATGTAACTTGTAACATTGATGGCACAGCATAAATACCTAGAGACTTTACCACATCCCAGAGAAATACATCACCCAGGTTGTTTTAATCTCATCTTTAATTCTCTTTTTACCTTCCACTGAATGTATGAAAAGATTGCAGAGATCCACAGTATCTCATCAGATATTTATTTATTCATTTAAAATATTAATATAGGAGAATCCCATTACAATATTGCCATATTGCCAAGCAGGAAGCATCAGACATAAGCAGAAAGATACTGAAAACTGCTAGATACAGCTGCACATACCACCTCCCTAACAGCTTTCTGTGTTTTATTTGCCCAGTTCTTTGAAGCCAGCTGTGGGGAAACCTCCAAGTGCTTTCTGATTTTGCATGGCAAATTGATTTGTACTGATATTTGGAAGGATTTTTTTGCAAAAGTCTCTGTCTGGCAGGGATTCAGAATGGGACTAAGACCTCTGGTTTCATCCTCTTCAGATTTTGAGTGCTCACCTGGAGAGGTCTCCAAGGAGGAAAGCTTTGCTGAGCATACTGAATAATTTTCCTCTAACCATCTGACCCCTTCTCTATCTCTTATTTCAAGAAGGATGTGGACCTTTATAAGGAGTCAAGAAAAAGTTATATGTTTCATCAGGAGAGGATCCCTAATCCCAAAGTTCTCAAGAGGATGTTACTCACTAATCTATATTCTTTGAGCTGTTAAGGCATTTAAATTTGATTTCCCACAAATTAAAACACTCTGGTTCAGTAGGCTTACTCAAAAACATCACTTGCAAACTTTAGGAAAAGGGTGATATTACCTTGCCTTGCAGCTCACCCTTGAAAGCCCTTTCCTCCCAGGCCAGTTGTGCCATCCATGTCCCCTGTTTGTACAAATTCATCCATAGGAGCCTGCTGGTTTTCACTCCAGCCCCTTCCGCAGCAACACTTCTGGCACCACTTTGCCAACACTGCAGACTTGCAAATTGGTATCTGCACTTTGCAAATGTTATTTCCCCTGCAGCAGAAGCAGCTTGGGGATCACCTGTGGGGCTTGTCCCTTTCTGCCAACAAAGTCAGGACACAACTGTGATGACAATGAGAGCTCTCAGAACTGGGGTTGGAAAATTCAGGCTCATTTTGAGATCCAACAAAGCATGCCTTGGCGGTGAAGAATGCTTACTTTCATAGATAGCAGGTTCCTTATCCCCAAGATGATTTGGTGGGATCCTGGTGTGTCAGCCATGGACCCCTCAGGCTCTTTTACTTCTGCCTTCCAGCAAAGGCAGGGGTGATGCTGGTACTAATGGCAGCAGAGCCCCTCTGTAAAGCTGATCCTTGCAGCAGAGCAAAAACCAGCAGGAGGGAGAGAAATCTGTAAATACTCCATTTTAGCAGGAAAGTCTTCACCTAATTCAGCAAGCATGAGAGCAAATGTCTCACTCAGAAGGATAGAAAATGTAGCTCTAAGCAATTAACACAATAGCAAATGTCCCTAGCATTGCCCCATATGGCGTGTAATTTAAATTCTCTATCTTGTTCCCTATAAACGCTGCTAAAATTGATACATGACAATTTTAAAGCCAAATGAAGTTTAATTAATGTAAATCATCTCAACATCTGAGATTTAAAATATATATAAAAAATAATTAGGTTGAAATCAAACACGTTCCACTCATGCTGAGCCACACAAGGTAAAACTGGGGGAAAAAACTGAAAAATTATGATATGTATTGGAAGTGCAGCTTTTCTCCTCACTAAAGCAACAATGTCTGGGAGAGGGTTCTCCTTGCTCTCTGTGGGACATGAGGGGTGTCCCTGAAAGGTGTAACCTCCTTAAGCAAACGTGGTTTGCACAGGGAAATCAACATTAGCCAGGGAAAATGGAGCTATGAAGGTGTCTACACGTGCAATTCAAACACTGGAAAGCCTCTCAGATTCTGCTGTCCCTACTGTGAGCATATTACATCTAAATGAACAAACAAAAGAGTTTAGCCAGAGCAATTTACTCCCCTGAAATCCACTGCCTTTAAATAAAATGGGAAAGGCAGGAATGGCACAGGATACCTCACTTGCTTCCTTAGATTGCAGCAGATTATTTGCCTGCAGTGTAGCTACTCCACACTCTCTGTTCTCTTTTCCTTAAATATTTGCTCAATATCGCCCCCCCCCTTCCTACTCCCCACTTCCCCCATCCCACTGCATTGTGAAAGGACACCCCCTTCAAGTTGTAGTGAGCTCCAGCGTTCTTGTGACAGTAGGGATGTAACTGACCTGAGGTATTTCAAACTCCACACACCAGACCAAAGAGAAAATAAGCAAAACTGAAAGTGGATCTGCTATCACAAGAATGCGTCTGCAAATACAAGAGCATGCTGGAAACTGCATTTGCCTGTCTGGTTATGACATTTCAATTTCAGCCTTTCCTCTGTTTCAGAATGCACATTTGCCACCTATTCGCTAAAACTATACATATTTATTTCTTAGACTTTTGAGCATGGTTACAATTCCCTGAAATAAAGATTGCTGTGAATGAATGAGACGTCCCTTAATTACTGTACCAGTCCTCCCACACGTTCTCTAAACTCTGAGTTGGCTTAATTTCCAAGGTACAACAATAGGGCCTGTAACTCTTGTTTGTAGTAACAATAAATATTGTCATAATCAGGGGTTTTTTAAGAGTTTGAATTTATGGGAGGTAAAAAATAACAGCAGAGTCAGGGTAACCTGCAAACAAAACAGTGACTTTGTAATCCCTGTTCAGTTTTCATTCTTCCATACAACACATTTCTGCATCTCTTATTAATGAGGGTTTTGCTGCTGCAATGTGCTGTATGTGGAGCAGAATGTATTTAATTCGATATGTAATTATTCTTATTAATGCAACAAAGCTCAGTGTAACTGGTTCTCTTATCTCCAAGGTAAAATATGTTTCTCAGGTGAATTTAAATCAGTCTTGCATCAGGATTGCTATTGATTTGAAGAGGGTTTCGTTTGAGTGCATTGTGTTATTGCTAATTGCAGTATGCTGCAACACCCCCCCACACACACTAAATGGCTGCAAGTTCTTAAAATTGAAGCACAAATGAAAATAGTTGCCAGGTTCAGGTTTTTGTGGTTGGTGGGGTTTTTTTTGTTTAGATTGGTTTGTTTTTAAATAAAACAAAGCTAGGTGCTGCAGGGAAACATCTCCTTTAGCAATTAAAATGTTAACATGTGCATGAGCAAAAAAGGCAGTGCTTCACATTTTGCCAGTATTGACTGAGTTTTTCAAGTCCACTGCTGCAGTCCTAGAAGACTCAGCTCAAATGCATCTGCTGTATAGAAAGCTATTTAATATCTCAGAATGATTTCAAGACAGATTGTGGTTTTGCTGTAAGTGTGAGCATTATGAATGTACACACATAAAAGTACAAATGACTGTATGCTTTTCTCTTTCATTAACAACCAGGTTTGCTCTAGCAAAATGTAGGTCATTTCATTCCTTCTTGCTTCTTTTACTGTCAAGTTCACACGCAGCCGTTTTCTCAATCCGTCTCTTCCGTGGCCATTTGCATTTTGCTCCAGTCCCCAGATCTTCAGCTGCAAGAATATTAACCCTGCCTGTCAACTGCAAAGGAGAACGGTATATTCCCTACCTCAGAATTAATTTAAAAGCATACATTTTTGAGAAGGGAAATAGTCCTGCTTTATATTGACTAGTAAATACTGACAGTTACTTACAAAGGGGAGGGGAAAAAAAAAAAAAAAAGCGGAGTGACTGTGCAGATAGGGCTGGCACTTACACACGAACTCATCTTAAATATCAACACTGGCACTCCTGACAGCTGTTGGAAACACACTCCAGCAATAAAACCTTCAGGGTGCTATTCTTCACTCTGGGAATATTTTTTCCCAAAAGCATATGTACATATATTAGAGGCATCTAAACTCCACAAAATGCCTATCACACCCTCTATTTTTCTTAAAACGAACACATCACCCACTACTCCGTATAGCTGTTTTTTATTCCACCTGACACAAGAGAATAAGGCTCAGTTGAATGTTGCATGTGGTAAAGACAGATTTTTTCCTTTTCCTCCTCCTAATCAAAACAAATTCCCAAAGACAAAAGGAAAGCTTCTAGTGCTTGGTATTCTTCCTTCACCACCCATGTATCACACATAATTAGCAAGTTAAACCTACAAATTAGGTGTCGTAATTTGGTAATTATGCCACAATCTGGTATTTTTTAACCTCTTTTTGCCCAAATGAGAACATTTCACATTATGTTTTGCTACTGCAAAACACAATCCAGTTGTCTGCCCTTACTGCTGATTTTTCATTCTCAAGTGAGAACTTAAAGGAAAGGTGAAAGTACATGAGTTTAAAGTTTTTCCTGCTATTGTTCTGCTTCACTTAACATCTACATCGAGACTCTCATCAAAAGCTGTGTTTAACATGACCACAAAATACAATTAGCCTACATTCTACTTTAGTCTGCACACGATGCAAGATGTAAATACTTTTCATAAACTCTTTTTAAAATAGAAAATGCAAAGAGATTTTGCTTACAGAGGTTAGGGGTTATAGAGGTTAGGGGTTATAAGCACCTAGAAGAGACCCCCTTCTTTTATTCTACAGGTGAAATATCCAGATTCGTTCTGTGCAGTGAAACCAGAGTTATATTTACTTAAAACTGTCAAACTGGAGTTCTAAAATATTTGCTCATAATAAGCACTAAGGGAACGACTCTCAAAAAATACCTCCAGCCTCTCAAAGGATCTTCCCAGAATAAGAAGTCTGTTCAGTAAGTTCTTGAGTTAAAAAAAAAAAGTGCAAAACTATTATGGGCATGGTCCAGAGTCGCAGGAAAAGCAAGGCAGTACAAACAGCAGCAGATAAGAAGCCCTTTTGGAGAATGTCTCATTTTCCCTGACTTTGTAATCAGTCCTTTTTGAGCACTTCTTGAACCTCTCCAGTTACGAATCAATGAGGAATGGATGGAGCGATGGAGAATTGGATGTTAGATGTATTTATAAGGTTTTTTTCCTACTTTAAAAAATCACCCCATATGCTGGAATGATAATTTAGGTGAAATGAAAGTAGGATTCTGCAGGGAGCTGGAGGAAGCCTTAGAAATTATGTGCAAATGCCCAGTAACACAGGTAGTCACAGGGTGCCGAACACCCCTCATCTTCAACTTATTTCCTGCTGCATTTGCTATCAACATCATTGTTATTTCTTGGCTGTGGCTCTGACTGGGAAAGGTACTCAAGCAGGCATCTCATTTTAAGCACATGAGAATTCCCAAAGGGATTAACCCGGTAAAGAAATATTTGGTGGCAGAGCTCACCCTCCCAGACCCCAAGAGGTGATTCTCACTGCATCCTGCAGAGCTTCCCGTTTATTTAAAGAATGGTTTAAAAACGAAATAATTGTCTTTTCATTTCAATCCCCCACTGCACCTCTTCCCACAGCACTGGGCTCTGAACATCTCTCCATTCCTGTTCCTGGTTACGCAGTTTGCACAGTGCTATATAGGAAAGATTTTTGAATATTGGTCTTAATGAGCGAATATTAACTCACCAGGGCAAGGTATTTTAAATGACTTTGGATTTAAAATTAACATTTTTATTATTAACAATCTAATTCACATTTTTTGCCTACTTTTTCATGTACACTAACTCAAAAAATTGACCAAGAGACTTTTCTGGTTTTACTTAGTGATGCTATAGAAAAATGCTCGTTCATTCCTCTGATGCAGTCTCTAATGGAACAAGTAAATCAGGGCTGGTTTTCCCAAATCATGACATAACCTGATAAATAACTGTCAACACTTTCTTTACAACACTGTAAATGAGCAATTTTCCAAAAGGTCAGGAACCACTGTAGGAATTAAAAAAAAAAAGTCAAATTATAAAGAACGCTTTTGCCTGATTAAACTGCTTGAGAAAATGTGTATGGAAAGGTGAAAAACAGGTTTTAAAGAAACATTTCACTATTTCTTAGTGGACTTTTTTAGTTCCAGGTTAATGAAAATGTGCTACTGGAAGTTATTGTTTTTTTCCCTAACACACTTCAGCCTGATATCTTAAGATGGATTTTAATGCCAAGTGTTGACTTTATGGAGGAGATTTTGGAAAACAGAAAGCAAATAGAGTCATAAATAATACTGCTGCATTAAGCACGGCTCTTGCTTTCCTTTTAGAGCGCTGCCTTTTTAACCTACAGAATTACCCAAAGCTGCAGCAGTTGACATTAGCTGGCATGCCTGAATACAAAAACATAATATTTGTTGCTTCTTTTAAAATGGTTAACATCAGTCCACTGGTAACAAGGAGGAAGAGAAATATCCATCCTGAAGTCAGTGTGAGAATGAAAACTGATACAGGAGAGAAGCTGTCATATTTGATTTAAGGATTATAGAAGCCTGAGATATCTGCTGCGGAGCCTGTGATAATGAGAGGGGAGAGAATTTAAATAATTTTTCAAAAGCTCCTGAGAAACTGAATAAACTTGCCTGAAACTCAGTGGGTCCCGGGACCCCAAGGAGCCACCTTCTTTTGAAAAATTTCCCCTCTATCAACTCCAATTTTCAGCAGTAGCAGCACTTTCCCACATACTTTGCTGCAGTGCTGACAGCAGCGGAAGGATTAGCCGCGGCTAATTTTTCTTTAGAAAAATTAAATCTTTGGCCAAAAGTCAGTCCTCCTGCAAATATATTGCAAAGCTAATCACCTCCCCTTCAGTTAAGCAGTTGCAGCTATCTTTGCTGCGAGTATCCCTCTCCCCTCCATGGCTGCCTTTCTCTGCAGCCTCCTAAAACTCCTCAGATCTCCTCTCCTGAAAATTTCCAGCATTTCTCCTTTGGTAATCTGCTTCAGCATAAGATTCAAACACGTCTCCCAGGTTTGCCTCCCTCAGGACTTTGTCTGCAGATGGCTGCATGGCTCAAGGAAACAAGCAGGACAGCCCATGGAAATTATTATCCAGCCAAGCTCCCTCCACCTGGGATGTGGAACAGTCTCAGCCTGTTTTGAAATTCCCACAAAGCAGGTAGAAACTAAGTGGTACATATATATAATTACTCCCCATTTTGGGTGCATCAGTATTAAAATACCTCAGAGTGTAATTCCACCAACTTCACAGGACTTGCCAGTGTTTTTTCTCTCTGTGATGCCATCTTCAAACATACCTCTGTCCCAAACCTGCTGTGGAGCCTTCTCACTTGGTCCTCCTCATCTCTGCACACACTTCTATAAAACATGCACCTCGGGTGAAGCCAAAAGGTATATTTTCATGGCATGCAAGACTCCCATCTTTCCACCTGGATTTTACAGACTTTGAGCAAAAATCCATATGCTGGTGGGAGCTGCTGCACCCCAGGGATGTTTCCAGCACTTAATCTGTATGCTGCCACTGAGCAGGGGTGGCCCTGAAGAAACAGAAAGCTTCCCAACCTGTAGTTAAGGGCAGCAGACAGAAACATTAGCCTCATGAATAAAAGAAACCCAGGAGGTTTCAGGAGGGGCAAAACCTAACCTCGTTTATTGTGAGTGTGTGTCCTCCCATTTTGGCATTTCCTATGGATTTTCAGTCATTTCAGCTTCAGAAGAGGAGGTTGAATGACCCACAGACCTTGTGCACCTCCCAGGCTCCAGAAGAAAACTGATGTGTTTGTTTACATTTTATTTCTTCATAGCTGAGGCAAGTGAAGGTGGGAGCTCACGAGGTTAAGGATGGGAGTGGGACTTCAATGGTGTTTTTGCAGAGCACAAGGTTCGCGTGTATCAAACCTTCAACGAGTGCTCCCACAGCTGAGACAAACTTTGTTGTGATGATGTGCCCCTCCTCAGAAACCACAGGCAATCTGCTCTCAAGTGTCTTTGAGCAAACCTGCCATGCTCCCTGGTCGAGGGGAGGTGGGAGGGAAGGGACTCCCATCCCTCATGACTAAAACATGAGCCACTGCCAAACCACTGGCAGAGTTACACCCCGGAGACCCCGTGTGACACTGCATTTTACTGGTGTGGGAAGTGCTTTCGCCTGAGGTGGCTTTTGTGGAGACCATGTTTGCGTGCAAACCTCCACTTACAGCAACACAGGGTAGCCGAGCCAATGTTCATGCAAGTGTAAACTTACAGCAAAAGGCAGGAACCGCCGGAGACGTTACAGAGCCCCAGCCAGTCAGCGTGGCGAGCGGCCTCATCTTTTATTGAAGTCCTCTCCTCAGAGGAGAGCTAAAAATTCACTTGATGCCATCGGGAAAGTGTCTGTTTTGGCTGCAGAGAATGGTTCCCGATCACGGAAAGATAAAAACATCAAAATAAGCTAATAGGGATATGCCTTGAAATTTGGTCCCAGCAGACATGGGGCCAGGTTTCCTGGGGACACATTAAGCGTGGCTCAGGACATTGCGTTACGCAGGCGCATTGCAGTCAAGTTGGGCTGATGCTCCAGAAAAGGCATCCAGCAAGGGAAAGAAGAAAAGAAAGGAAAAAAAAAAAAGAAAAAAAAATAGGATCCCCTCTTTAATCCTCCAGGCAAGTGTGGCAGAGTGTAGTTGTCAAGCAGGATTAAATGCTGGACAAGGATTATATAAGGAAACTGGACCAACTCCCTCCTACAATCTCCCCAAAATCCCCCTTGCACTCCTTCTCTCACACAGTTATTCTGTTCACCCTTATGAACCCATTAATATACATCTTAATACTGAGTTTTATCCTTCACTGTCTTCTCCTCTTCCTCCTTCTAGATAGCTTCTCAGCTGAGAGGTTGACACTTAATGAATTTGAGTTTCAGCAAAACAAAGCATCCATGTGTGCAGTGATGATGTATTGAGCCCACTGCTTCAACCAGTTTGTCCTTTTTATGTGCTTCCTACAAGTTTCCTGCAAACTGGTCTTGACATGAAAGAGACACCTTATCAGTGTCTCTACCAAGGGAAAGTTTATTAGACATGACAAAATCCACACAAGAGAGAGCTGGACTTAACCAGGCTCCACTAGTTCTGAGCTGACACTACTTGTTTTTTCAAACCTGCTAGCATGGGCTAAGACTCAGAGAGGGACTCTGCAGAGGTCCTTCCACTTCACACAATCCTGTGCAACAGATTTATACTCTTTTTCATCTCTAACTCTGCCGACCACTAATGGTTTGAACAGTGCAGTGCTTTTTTTATAAGCCACTCAGTGAGCAGACTTCTTGATTATATTTACACAACTGAATTATTTTAAAAGATCATTTAATAAAATATCCTGCCAGAACCAAGTAAAAGAGGTTTAGAAAACATACATTACAGTAGTGTCGCTCTCCTAGCTCAATACTCACCATGCATCAGCCCAAGCTGTCCCTAGCACTTATTGAGCATCCCAGCACTTAATTATTGCGATGTGAAAAATCATGCAACAGTATGATGATACTTTAAGATGATATCTATGATCACATAGAAAATGTGATCATAGACATCATAGTAGTCCCAAAGCAGACCCTAGTGAGTGAATCCTCCCACTAGCAACTCAGTGGTACTAATTTTCAAAAGTGAATTGACTGTAATTCTTTGTGCCTGTCAATCTGCCAGATTTTATTGGACTGCTGGATTTTGAAACAGAAAAGCCCTATCTCCTTGCAATGCTTGTGCTTATTTTTAAAGCCTCCTCACAGCAAGCTCTGAAATGAAATGTTTTTAAGTTTTTATTCCACTGATTACTCATTTTCTTTACTAAATAGCTGTGTAAAACCAGACTGGAAGCACTGGGACTGGCAAAATCACCTATGTCTCTCATTGACCAACAGCAGGACTTAAAGGACAGCATTTTATGTTCCCAGTTGCACCATATTATGGCTACACATCCTCCCACCTTTTTTTTTATTATCATGAAAAGATGCACGATGCTGAACTTACTGCCACCCCCAGTAATGCTCTCCCTTGCAGAGGTATGCCATGATGATTCCATGGGCTTTCCTGTCTGCTCTCTGATCCTCAGGTGGAAAGTGTTCTCTCTGTCATTATGATTATTTTCCTGGCTTCTAAATCAATATAACTTGACTCAGCCTCTGTGAAGCCTGCTGAGCTCTGCCAGCTTACACCAGCTGAGAACCTGGACCAGATTATCCCAACAGCTCCTATGAAAGCCAACTATGGATGATGAAAGAGAAGTATAAATAGAGCTATTTCTACCCTCATCCATACAGCAGTACTTCCAACCCCAAAACCACATAACCATGAGGTTGTTTCTTAAAAAAAAAAAAAAAAAAAAAAAGATTATTTTAATTTTCTTTTGATTTATTCACACAGGGTCATATTTTTCAAGGCTTTTCTCAGAGGACTTGGGCATATATTTGCTTTATGGTCCTGAATGCTTAGGTTCCACAGGACTTGGAAGTTGCCAAGTCCCATGACTTTACAAGAAGATCTCCAGAGCCAGCTGCAGGGTTGCTGCTTACCAAGAACACAGGAAGGGAAACAATGCCAACACAGTCCACTAGCCAAGAGTCTGGTTGTAAGAAACCCTGCCAAAACATGTGGTGCCCAAAGGCTTGCAAATCCAGCCTGAGCCAGCAGCAAGGACCCATCTCCTCAGGGGTGGGGCTGTATGATGGACATTTACTATTTCCTTAGCATGAGATTCTTCCTAACTTTTAATTTACAAAAGTAACTTGTGCAGAAATCTCCATCACAGAAAATGAAAGGTTTAAAGTACTGCTGACACCTCCTGGAAAACTTTGAAAAACCTACTCGGTCACTTGAAAATAAAGCAATGCCTCTATCACATTTTTGCCTGCTCTTTTAATTCTTGCTAAAGGATATTTGTGTAGGTCCAGCAGCCAAGGTTAAAAAAAACCCCTTATAACTAAGACAAAAATTACTATTACTACAGTTAGCAATTTGTTTCAGATCTTGTTCTTCCACGCTACATTCTCTGTGTTTCCTTTAAACAAGAAGAAAATTAATTAAAAATGATTTTTTTCATGCTTCTCAAACTCTTCTCTGCCAAGGCAGCATTTCTCAGATTTCCCCCTAGATGCTGGGCAGCCAGCTGCTGAGTGCAGGGGTGAAGAAAAGCCAAGGAAAATCAAGAAGCTGCCTTGCCCACTTGGGCTATGGCTACACCAGTCATGATCTAAGGCCCCCTTTATATATATGTTTTTTAAGCTTATACATATATATACACACACACATTTTTTGGTGTGGTCTTCCTCCTATCTTATCTCTAAAAGTACATGCTGCTCAGTCCATAGCAAAGCACCATCTCAGGCATAGCTGAGAATAAGTCATTTTGAGACATGCAGAGGTTCCCCATGATGCATCCAAGCTGCCATTTTCTGTCAGTCTTTGACAGTTCCCCAGGTTTTTTAACACAGCATCAATAGCACCACGTATTGAAATCATTATGAGACAAGGCCTCAAATTCACTTCCAAAATCCAAGAGTGAAACCTAATGCATTTCGTTGAAAGTATAACATGCTGGTTTTCTCATTCATTTTCTCATTTCAGATAATTTCTTTCCCATTTTCAAACTCATATCCATAGCTGCAAGTACAAGAAACATCAGGTTATATGTGAAAGTTGAGACTTATCTCAAAGAAACATGCATGTTTCAGAGAGGAGCTATGTCAGAATCACCGATTAGGAGATATTTCCTAAAATTAGGAAAATTAAAAAGCAACTGTAGCACTGATACAGAGATCCTCCTATGTGAACTGCCCAGCTTTTTTTGAAAAGGTTGAACTAAAAGCTAGCCCATATTAAAGAGCCTCCTGCTGAATAGTGTGTGCTGGTTTGTACCCCCGGTTCAGGCAACCAGGGAGAATACGGCCCCACTTTCCTTTCTCTATCCATCACTATCAAATCAACTCCTCAGGTTTCCCTCTTGTCCTTTTAGCTTTTGGCTGCTGCTGAGCCTCCCAATGCTCAATTCACCCCCTGAGGAGAAAAAATGTTAGCTGGAAATCTCAGAGCAGAGATTGGAGGATGAGAAATGTGACCCCAGCCCATTTCATAGCCCTTGAGCCCAGACATGAATGACTCCTCCAGTAACAGAAGGATCAATTCCACAAACTGATGCATTCATCATATAATCAGAAACTCTCCTAAATAGATCCATTTTTAATTTCTGTTTTGCTGATTTTATTTCTTCCACTTCAGAAAAATGTTCTTGTCCTTCCCTGTGAGTGCATACACATTATTTATTTATCATCCTATGAATATCAATTTGATTCTTGTCCATAATTAAACTCTGCTGCTCTATATCAAATATACCCCATCCCATAATTTTGAATATCTGTCACCACCCCGCCATGGCTGTGTTGGCAAGAGTCCTACAAAACGATGCCCCTTTTCAGTCACCCCTCGGGCACAGGACTGCCATTGCATTTTTTGCTACAGCTGGATTTTCCCTCCCAGGCTATCAATATGTCTTTGCCTCCTGATTTTCAAATACGTGCAGAGACGGGTATTTCAAGAAAGATTTGCACTTGGAAGTTTCCAAGCTTCTTTCCAGCAATCTCAAGGGGGCAGAGCCTGCATCCCAGGTCTGAAACAGTAGGGGATAATATTTGTTTCATCCAGAAAACAAGAGCATCGGGCAACTGATTAAACGCTGATATAGGAGGCCTGACAGCAAAATTGGTAGTCTTGCATGAATAAATATTTAATCAGAGGAATGAGTTGGTTCCATTAGTGTTACAAACTACTAAAGGGGAGAAGCTGGAGGCGGAGCTTATTTGTGCAACTCAACTTTTTAAGAGAAAGAAAACCAAGAAAAAAAAGAGAAAGGCATAACTTTCTTTGTCCCAGTACATTTGCAGCAGTAGAAGGGACCTCAAGAGGGAATATGGGTTTGCTTTTTTCGTGTGTTCTGTGAGGCTCTGTATTGATCCTGTTCAATTAACATGGCCAGCCAAAGAAAAGGGCTGTAACAGCTCTTTGTGCTCCCCACATCAGAACATGTTCATTCCCTCCTCACCAGTGTTGATTTACAAGTTCTTGCCCATATGTTGTCCCTCAAAAAGAAAAGCACAGAATAAAATGGTTCTGGCAGAGTTTGTCCTCAACATTTTGTGGCTCGTGTTTTGACATATGATCAGAGTGGGTAAGCAGAAAAGCAAAGCAACAGCACCTGTTTATTGTGAGTGAGCTGTCCTCTCCAACTTTTCTATTTATGTCCCAGCATACAACATGGCAACCCACATGGATTAGAAATTAAACCGTAAATGAGCCTTTCCCATTTCCTGCCTAAGTAAGGATTAGCATATTTTAAAACATGCACAGGGGTTTTGCACTTTCTGTAATGAAACCTGTTCAAACAGATAATTGATATGCAGCCACTAAATAAACACTAAATAAACATCTGACTGGAGGAACAATGTTCTCTCTTTTTTCTTGTTCTGTAATGAATTGTTCTTCTCCTTTCCATAAACATTTCCAACCAGCCGCAATCTCCATTGCAGCAGGCAGTCACCACAACAAAACTGAAGCAGATAGAAAAGCAGAACAAGCATCTGAGCCTGAGAAAGAAATATTTAAATCCTTTGAGAGCAGGACAGACACAGGGAAGGGGTTTTGAGCAGCATCCCCTACCCTTTTATCCCACTGAAAATAAACCCCAACATTTGTCCTCCATGCCACAGCATGGAGAACAAGTCCTCGTGTCTCCTTGTCGAAGCCAGCTCTGTACAAAATGGCCATACCAATATATTCCCCAGTCAGTTTCCTTCTGCTGCTGCAAATGCACTGGGACAAACAAAGTACCTCCTTTCTCTTTTCTCTTGGTTTTCTTTTTCTTTGTTTTCTTTTTCTTTCTCTAAAAAATTTGAGTTGCACAAATGAGCTTCCCCTCCAACTGTACCCTTTTGGTAATTTGTAGTATTAATGGAACCAAACAGCTGTTTAAAGAAACTCAAGCCAAAGGCACCTCTCCTTTGGTTTTGTAACTACTATGCTCCCAGTTGAAACCCCTTCAAGAGAACAACTTCTGCAGTCCCACAGGCTGACAGACCCCAATATCCCTCCCACAAACACCTTCTGCGTGCAAGCTCACCTAAGTAATGCAACAGCAATTATCCAAACAACACTTCCTACCAAATCACCCAGGTTGAACCTAATGAGTTTGTGAGTTCTTGAACAAACATGATCTATTGCATGGGGAGCAGAGCACCTGCTAGGCTACCATGTCCTCTGTTTGGCCCAACTCCAACAGTAATTAATCTGTCATCTTTTGTTACATTGCTATAAGGCATGTAAATATATTCCAAGTTTCTTATCTAACGAAACAGTGTCACTGCAATGACAGAAGCATTGGTGATTTGGTCCTGATGGTCTCCAAAATCCATTTTGATACAAGGCACTTCAGCCTCCAATCAAAATGGGATGTCCAGACAAGAATATTAGTTCAAATACAGCAATGAAACATTTGTTCTTCAAGGTTTTTTTAGGTGACAATGCACAGAAACAGATTAATTGCACCCTGATTGTAGTTTAGAGTAGAAATAGAAACATAACACACTCAGTTTAAACATAGGTAGCTATAATAGCCCTCTTAGAAAGAATGAAATAACTCCAAAATTAAAACCAGGCATCTCTGAAATCCCTAAAAGCAGATGAAAAGTATGAGCCTTCCTCACAAAGTCCCTATTTCCCCCTCAGGCTGAACCCACATGCAGCAAAGCCAGCAAGCAAAGCAAGAGCTTTTTGGAACAGGGAAAAGGGTGACTGTGTGTGGAAGTATCAGCGCAGATCATGAATTTGCAGAAGTCAGCTTGGTTAAAGTCAGCACACACCAGCTGACAGTCATGGCAGGTGTAAAAGCACATATTGCCTTTCAAAATGCAAAGAAGGGCTTAATGTAATCTGTGTGGGAGATTGTTTTAATCAGAAAGCGTCTGCCATTCTGTCACCAGCACTAACAGCCCTAGCTGCCACTGTCACGTCATTTAAATGTGTAGTTTCATCCCTAGTCTAATGGCATGGGAAACAAAAAAGTAGGGTTTGGATGTACTTGCTGCTGTTTCAAACTCCTCATCTTAAGCTAGACAGATAGAAATTAGTCCCTTTGAAAAAGAATAGTGAAAGGACGAATTTTTTGTTGGAACTGGAAATGTAGAAGAGAAAGCCCTGACAGATTCAGTGAGAGCCTTGAAACTTGGGCAGTATCATGTACTGCATGTCCCCAGAAATTTCAGATTAGTAGTGGGGCACTAGACAGATCTGAAATACAGTTAGATATTTCTGTTGTGTATAAACATCATTTGGGTACTTCTATTAACAGTGATCTCATTTCATCTTTCAGGAAGGCAAACATCTCCAGAGTACCTCTTTTGGGTACACACAAGGACACTTCTTCCGCTCTGGCAGAATGATCCCATCCTTCCTGTCAGAGATATACCCTGAAAGTTTGCCTGTCAGGAACACTTGTTACTTCACTCTGAATATCTTTCTCTATTTACTGTGTACAGTAAATTTACTGTGTACAGTAAATTATGTGTACCCTGCATCTAGCAAAGCACACATGTGATTGAGGCAATTACCATTTCTGGTGGTGAAGCAGCTTCAGGAGAGTACTTTTAATACGTCACTGACCAAGCAGCCAGCTGGAAACCCACTGGTATGAAGAGAAGCTGAGCTACAAGACTGTAGTGCTTTAGGGACTTATTCAGCACAAGTTGTAACCATGGTGGTCCATAAGGTGCCACCATGCTCTCCTGTAGCACAAGCAAGCACCTTGCAGGCTCACCTCTGCACCAAGTGTTCTCTTATCAATACTTGGACTATTTTTCCCCTCCTCAAAAAGCCAAACAAATTTCAAAGTGAATTGTAGGTTACATCTTAGAACTCATGGCAGTTGTCCCTGCTAGAACTGACATCAAAATCTTTTTCCTTAATAAGAATATTTTCTATTTTACTATAAGCCTATTAAACTATGATTAATGGGCTTAAAACACTCAGAGCAAAGTACCTGCCAGAGCGCAGCAACAGTGGTTCCTCCCTTACTTTCTGGTCCAGTCAGAATCCTGAAGTATTGATGCCTTGTTTTAAACCCAAGTGAGTGTTTAAACAAGGAGATAATTTTTATTTTATATTCTAATCACTTTTTAATTTTCGTCTTTGAAGGACCTAACTCGGCACCTGTAGGATTTAGTTAAAAGCAGCTGCAGTTCAGAAGGGGTTAATCTAAGATGCAGAGGTTAAAACCTGGCCTGCTGACAGATCACATAAAGGCCATTTGGTATGTCATGGTTTGAATGGTTACTTAGAGGAAATTACATATAATTAATTCGCAATATCTACCTTGCCTTATTCTAATTAAATGTCTTAACACTTATTTTAAGATAAGTTTTTTAAAAAATTAACACAAGTTCAGGGTAATTTTTTTTTAGAAGGCAGCAATATCATGTTTATTACTTACCTAAATTTTCTTAATTACACCCTAACTAGGTTATCTTCTTTACTGCATTTCAATCCTTCTAAGAGTCAGTAGCTCTTTAATTAAGTTGAAAGAGTAAGAGGTGTCTTGTTAATTGTAAATTAAATAGGTTTGAATAGACAATAGATTGCAAACGGTAGATGCACTTTTAAGTGCAAGCACCTCCTGTGCTATGGAGGAGTCACAGGAAGGCTTCAGCCTAGCATCTGCTTTGCTCAGTCAGCAAAGAGGGTACCATCCAAACCCTCCTAACCTTTGCTCCAGAGAGCTTCCAGCTCACTGCTGGCCCATCAACCTTCAAACAACTTCTCAATGAAAATTTTAAGAAAGATTAGAAAGGAAAAAAACCCTCCTATCAATCCAGAATTATGACAATACTGTGAGGATTGGAAACAGCCTCACTAAAAGTGAAGCTAAACTTTGAATATTAATTCATTAATTTTTTTCTGCAGGAGATTTGCAGGTACCCATCAGACAGACTGCCACGGGTAAGTTCCTCTTTTTGTGCCCAGCTTACATCCTTTGCCTTAAAAAGACGTCAGAGATGCTCTGAATTATAGATGTATTGAAAGATGCACATTCTCACATGGTTGTATGATATTGTTGGCATTGATTCCAAGACCAATGAATCAGATACATTTACATACCTAGAAATAAATTATTGTTAAAAGCTATTACTGCTAATCATTACTGTTAATGTCCCAGTGTTTCCAGAAAGACAAGCAGGACTGTTATTCTGCACTAGGGCAAAGTATATGCTCGGTATATGGGGGTTTTTTCCAAATTAGAAGTCAAATTGTTCATCTTTGCCATTAGGAGTTATGGTTCATGGAATTTTATCATTCCTATAATGTACTGTGAAAATGCAAGAAGGGAATAAAACAGAACGGCAATTTACAGTAATTTGTTATAAAACACAACAATATTGAATGTGTCTAGAGTGTATTGATAAACAGATTTATTGTAACAACTAGTGGGTATTATGATTGCTCTAGTGTTAATCTTCCAATTTTCCTCACCGTATATTGGGGAAGCCGGATGCCCATTAATGTAAATGGGAAGTGAGGGCAGACCTGTGACTGGTCTAATTCAGAGGCCCTTCTCAAAGCCACCAGACCTACAGCAACTTATTCAGGTTCATACACATCCTTTTGCATCTCCTCCTCCAATTCACATCTCAGTATAAGCAGCAAGAGTGTAGCACTGGCATGAATTGGAAACACTGTAGACTTTTACTGATTGGCATTAAAATTAATGAACACATATGTTGAAACGTCACAATTTAAGATATTCCTAAATGTAATCACTTGATTTAAAAAAATACTATACTTGAAGGGGATAAATCAGCTTAAGAAGAATAATCCTGGTTTTATATCAAAATAATCCATACCTCAGGAAGCCCAGAGAGCATACAGAGTCATGCATATGAAGAGCTCATATACCCTTTCAGGGCAGACCTAGCCAAGCAAAAGTTGTCAGGAGAAGACAGACACTGTGCACAAATCTGTTCCTCAGCATCTGTAGCACCATGGGCACCCATTTTTTCACCTTGGGCACCCATGGAGATGGGGGTGGGTAGGAGCAAAAGCCAGTGTTTTACAAATTATTTTCCAAATAATTGCAGTTTTCCTACGTCACCAGCAGCTACTAGGGAACAATTAACTTATATTCGCTTGGGCTACTCACCATAGAGATTTTTCAGTTCGTTCAGAAGCCTTTATAAATTGAAAACTGAAGTTTCCTTCAGTTTGCTTATTTTGAGGATAAGCAACTTAGGCCTGGCACAAATAAATGGGCTACTTGTTGTAGCAGACAAACAAGAGTCCAAAAACCTGGATGCCAAATCTTAATTCAGCAGTGAACACAGCATCGGTCCCATGGAGGAAAGGAACTATTCATAGTTCACAGACATTTCTGTAGCATCTAACAGTAACATTTTCAGGTTGAAGAAGCAGCAGTGCCTGGGACCATCGCTAACAAAAGACCCACATGAAATTACACTGCGTTATCAGCACTAATGAAAATTGAGGCATTTTTCTGAGCCTTCTGGAGGGATAATGCTTGCAGCTTGGGAACACAGTTCTGTGCATACTTGTCTCTCTTGTCCCAAAACTCCACAAAATCCAGCCTTTACCCTTCCTAAAGGCACTGCCACGGCTGGCAGTGCCACAAAGACATCAGGACCTATCTGTCACTACATAGGAACACTGGAGTAGGACTTTGGTCAGTGATTAAGGATCTGTTCCACCACACCTCCAACCTGGACAATGGACAATGTTTTGTACATCTCCATAAAAGGCAAGTTAGCCTTTTTTTTCAGCTACGGTGTTTGAGCTCTTATTCAAGAAGGATTACAAAAAGGAAAAGATGACAGCTCTGTCAGACGTGATTTTCAGGCTGACAGTTTCTCTTTCATTTTAGGGAGCTGAAAAACATTTCCAGTGTCAGACAGATTGAGTTTTAACAACAAGATAAACAGGCCCATTTGTTGATCTCAAGTCCTCGCTATCCATCTTCAATTAACATGGTAAAAAGGTGGCTTGCATCCAGTGTCAGACATTTGTATAAGCAGCACATGCCCTTGCAGTTGGAATCAATGTTTGCCATTGATAGATCAGGCAGAATAATTTATGGTATGACACCTGGCTCACATTATCAGAAGAAATCAGGAACCTTGTGAAAATATCGCTCTCTTTCAAAATTCAGAAGTCTCTTTAAGATTTATAACAAGGAAAATAATCTTGATATTATAAGAGCACAAGAAAAAATTTGTAGTGTTTCACCATGAAAAAGGGCAGCTAATTTTGGAGCCAGCACAGAGCATCACAGTGATTCTACTAATGCAGATGTGCCAAGGCCATCTCTGTCCAGGGCCTCTTCATGATGGGTAGCCTGATTTAATTTCTTTCCTATTTCCTAATAAAATGAGGATTGGGTGGTCCTTATTTAAAACTTCTCACAACATGTGAGTTTTTACATAACAAGAAAAGACAGAAAAACTAAGTACATTTCAGAAGAAAGAAAGAAGATAGCTCCAACTATGAAGATTTCAGAATGAGCACAGTGGAAGCCTGTGCAGAAGTTACTTGGATAACTGTATGCAAATCAGACATGCAATATGCAAATACCAGAAGAATGCAATACCATAGATAGTGACATTGCAGATAATTTCTTCTGATTTAAGCCATTTAAAAAGTTGTCTTATCAGATGGGACAGTGTTTCTTACCACATCAAGGTGTTCAATGAGGTGAAGCATGGTTAGCGGGAGCTGAGCTCCCTTAACAGTCCAACTCTTTAGCTCTACTGCACATTGAAAACATTGCTCAAAGGAGGATGTCTTCTCATCCTTCTGTGACTACCCATACAGACCAAAACTGCAAGGAGAAAAATAGAGCTATTTTCTTATTGGAAAGATGATTTTAATGATTCTATTGACTCCAATACAATAATGGCAACTTAAACGATTTTTAAGACTAAGGTGTACATTTGATAGTTAAAACTAAAAGTGGCCAGACTTTCCTGATGGAGTCAGCAAACCCTGACATCTTATTTATATTAAAAGACCTGAGGGCTGCTTGGATAATTGGAAAGAGTGCAGTAGTGCAGTAACATTTAGCAGAGCAGAAGTGACAAATGCATACTCTAAATTCAGATTTTTGGGAGAAAATAGTAACTGCTTCTCCCTCTCTGTGTACAGAAAATACAGGGAAGGGTTTATAGTTACTAAAACCTCTCCTCTTTTTTGTACAATAGTAGTGACCTAACAGACATTTTAAAATAAAAAAAGAAAATCAAATCCAAATGGTGTTTGGCAGGCACAGTTGCCAACTGTCTTATACAGTAAATCGAGCCATCTGAATATTCAAATATCTCTGTTTTTCAACGTATGCAGAAAATAAAATCTCAGACCAAAATGTTTTGAGCAGAAACCAAGAGATGCTCATTAAGCCAGAGCTCCCAGTCACCAGTGTCTAAGTTGATGGCTGCTCTCTTGAATCCCATTCAGTTCCAACCCATCACATAGAGCTACCCAACAGTCAGGGGTTGCCTATCTCCTTCCCATGCATCACTAGCAGTGCACAAGCCCCTCTTGGTGCTGGTCTATGGGCTGAGCTGAGTGATGCTCTGGCAGGGGAGCCATGTCATTTCATGGTGGCACCACTATCAGCATCAGCTTCCTCAGGTCAAGTTTACTCAGCTCAACATTGCTATTTTGCAACAGATGACTATGACCAGTGGAACCCAGATAAACTTATTGCATAGCCCCATGTAGACTTGCATGCTGCCACATTCAGGCTTAAAGATTACTGTAGGAACATGAAATAAATAGGCTGCATCTGACCCTGCAATCTGTCTCCAACGGTGACCATGAGCAAATGCCCAGAAAATGCTAAAAGCAGGATAAGCACATCAGAACCTTTTCCCAGGTACTGTCTGTTGTTTTCTTTTTAACCAAAGGTATCTCCTGAACCAGTTCCCATTTCTCCTATTCAGTGGCCCCCAAAAGATTGCTCATCTAAATATTTAGTCTCTTTTGAAAGATGTTCTATACAAAATTCAGGAAAACCAATACTATGCGGACAGGATGAGCACAGACTGGTAATGACTGAGACCCTTGTGGATACATGGCAAAAACATGAAGCACACAAATTGGATAAACAATAAGTTTGCAGTCTTCAGTGTTACAAGCTGCTTCATCTTCAGAATGTGGGGTATTTTTAGATCGAAACAAAATGTAACTAGAAGTATTAACCCCATTCAAAGCATCACACTGTCAATAGCATCAAAACCAACACCAAAACAACTAGTTCAAACTATCGGAAAATTATAATATTTCATTTTCATTCATGTTTAACTAATAAAGACTTGCAAAATACATACAATTAAAACCAAAGGAATATTAGCTAGGGACAATGGAGAAAAGCTCCTTCCAGTGTACCATTGAACCTCTCTCCAACCAGTTCCTCACTACTTTGGCTTTCCACTGCAATAGCTCACGCAAAAAATACTATATTGCTTTTCTTTCCCACTGTAAGTCTTTGCCTGAACTTATCCTTCCATCAGAAGCTATTAATAAAAACGTACTAGAGAAAATCGTGTTTCTACCATATCTTACATATTTAACATAGCTCAGTTGAACACTTAATCTGAACTGTGTTACCAAGTCATACTCTGCCACCATGTAATAAATTCTTACAAATGACTTGATTAAAACCAACAACGAACTATATATCACACAGACAGGACAAACTCTTCAAAGTCAAGTTTACTGATAATATACATCTAATTCCCACTTTCTCTTGTCCCAGAGGTTTGATTTAACATTCAAAAGTGCAGATTATCAATTTACTGAGTTTAGCAGCAGCCCTTACAGTAGTGTGTTTAAGTTAGTTTTGGATAACTCCATTTAAAAATTAATAAATTAAAACCAAAACAATACCTAATATTGCCTCTCCACAAAAGGAAATTGTATCACTGGTGGCTTTAATTATCTTGAAATAATTAGTCAAAGCTCCTTTTTCCAAAGATGTTACCTTTCAGGAAATTTAGAATTTCAGCTTTATGTAAACATACCATGCAGAAATTATTTCATAGTCATCACCAATCCTCCTATTTTAGATAAATGAATTCCTTTCTTCTTTCTGCTCCAATTCTGTGCCCTTCGCTATTGAAATTGGGCCCTCTAGCTGTGATTGTGAGGATCACCAAAGCATCAAGGGAATGGCAAACTGCTCATCACCATGTCTCCTCATATTACACCTACTACTAGGTCCAGGCTCATGCTGAGCCTGCTGCTGTCCCCCATTTTTTGTGTGGCTACTAGGTGGAAAGCAGCCTGGCTCATGACCCAGCCACACATCTGAAACTCCCCAGCAAAACTGGTTCCCTGGAAGTGCCCCCTTTGGAGAACTGTCATGGAAGCTGACAACTTAAAGAGCAGTTGAGGACATTCACATGTTGGATTCAGGTCAAGGCCAGAAAAGCAAGGTGAAGAAGGAGAGAGAGGCTGAACTAGTGCCAAGAAGCAAATGTGCTTATTGTCTTACGAAAGAGGAATATTCACGGCCACCTTTTGTAACAGCCCTGAGGTTAACTCAAGCTGTCTCTCCTTCTGAAATTTACAATCCACAAACCACAAATAGGCCGAAGACCTCCTTATCCTGGGTGACTGTGTTGTCCTAAGCGAGGAGGAGGCACATCACAAATGAACGAAGCACAAAGCCCAAACTCAGGGGGAAAGCCACATCATATCACTTCCTACTATGCTGTAAGTTACTGGTGAAGCACCATAGATAGAAATAAAAGTATTTTTCAAACCCTGGAGTGGAGGGGGAAACTTCCAAGCCCCCTATGAAGCTGACTGCATCACTATGCTAACTTCACACGACACAAATTTGCTTTCCCTTAAGGAGCAGCACACAGATTAGTTCTATCTTTTAAAGTCTGGATTTTTTTTTTCCTCTCTTAACTCATGGTAGGGATGGTTCCAGGCTAAATACAAAGATGACCAAAACAAAACAGATCTGTAGGCCCTTTTCCTTGGCTGCTAATAGATAGCTCCCATTTAATGAATATCAGTGCAACTTCTCCCTTCCCAAACCATCATTCCCTCTATGCCGAGATCTCCAGTATTATACATTTCATTACTGCTTAGCTTCATCCCTAAAGTCCACCTGCCATCTGGACAAATAGAGATCTCATGAGATGATGCACATGCCGCAGGTAGCTGAGGAAGCGAGGGAAGGTTGGTGTTGCATGGAAACACAAATGCTAACTCACCGTGAACTGGGCAGGCTTGGTGAGAAACACTAAGCATTCAAAACAGGTGTGCAGAGTGGGAGACCAGGTGGAGACTGATCAGAAGAAAAAACTTGACCTAGAGAGGAGTTCTTGTGAGCTCCCTCCCTACAGTCAAAGCAGGGGAGTATCACAGCATGGATGTGTTTTGTGTTGCATGACATGGTATGAGAAAGCAGCACTATGTCTGTGTGAGCAAGGAGAGACAGGGAGCAGCAGAGACCATCTGTGTTAAAGCATACAACTGTCTAAATATGAGAACAAAATGTTTCAATTGTATGTCTAACACTGGGCATTTAAATCAGATACAAGCAAAACAAAAGCAAACAAAAAAAATCAAACAAACAAATTAAGGCAAACTGACCATGCAAAACACATTTACTCACAGTATTGAATTTTGCAATTTTTAGGGATATGGAGAGAATTAAGTCCGCTTAGACTCTTCAGCACAGCACATAAATAAATATGCACTTGATAAAATATAAAAGACATCAGTAAAACTTCATTACAGGTAATTAAACACTAACAATAGATCAAGGAACTGAAAGTTTAGGGCTAGAGTGACACTCAGGAATGAGCTCTTAATTTCATCTCTATCATGGGCAGAAGACGTCACACAGTGGTTCTCCCATCTTCCTCTAAAACTTGTATAGACTTAGACCAACTATTTTCAAACTATTATGTTGTCTCAATTTGAAGATTTGAAGTCCATAAAGATTCACAACATCTGCTGAGAAACTCTCCTGATGATTAACGTCTGCTTTTTTTTTTTAAGAAAAAAAAAAAGCATACCTTGTTTCCAGGATGTACTTTTCTAGTTTCAGCTCCTAGCTCCTGGCTCTTCTTATACAGTTCCTGGCAATTAAAAAAACTTCTAGTACCATGTAGCTTTTCCTCCAGTGACGTGTACATTAAGTAGACATGCCCCCGTATCATGCTTCCTTTTACCTTTCTCTTACTGGTTTAGATTATCAACCTTCCCAGAGTCCCTCAGCCAGGGGGATTCATGAAAAGGTCTACTGACCTTTTCAAAAAATAGAACTTTTCTGTAAAAATTACTGAATACCAGCTCCTTCTTTCTCCACCAGGAGAAATAGCCTGTTCCAGTCTTGTTTCTATTTAATAGATAACATTCTATTTAATAAAAAAACATAGATAACATTCTTTTTAATAAAAAGTCATTGGAGGATTTGGAAAAAGAGTTTTATGGGAGAAGATTCTAGGTCAATGTCCAGGCCAGCATGAGCTATGGGAGACATGGTTTGGGGAAAGGATAAAACAGAGAGAAAAAAAACATGTCAGTGTAGAGGAAGAGAGGCAGATCAAATCTAGGAGAGCCTGGTTTTTAGCACAAGAAGCCAGGCAGTCTAAATGCTGCATACTCCCAACACAGGGCTGGTGACTGCTTTGGGATGTAATAAGGGTCACGTGCTTTCATCTCATCTGATGTCTAGAGGTACCATTACAGAGAACATTATATCAGACCAATACTTTTCAGTAAAAAAGTTGTTTTGACAAGTCCCTACTTTGCAGAGGAAAAACACAATCATTCAGAAAAGTTTCCCAAACAACTCTCATCTAAGCATGGGTAGCAAAACTAGCTGATAAAAAAATATTTGATGTCACACTTTTTCTCTTCCAATCAAGACTGGCAAAAAAAGGACTTTACATATATTAGCACAAAATCCACACTTGCCAAAGAAAGAATATTCTACTATTTTTGAGAGCAGAGTGAAGAAAATACCCCAAAAAATCCTGAAATTATTTGTTGCCAAAATAATGCCAATTCTAGGGTGGTCTCAGGGGCATGGTTGATCAGCTCATGGAGGAGATTCAACATAGTTTTCCAATCATCACCTTTTCCACTATATCTCAAATTCACCTTCTGACACCTTCTTCTCTGAAATAGGCAAGTCATTAACCAAGACACACTTGAATTTTGCTGCTTCCCAAGTACTAATTTTCTGTGGGATGGATTTTCAAAACTTCCTCCACATTAGAAGCCTATTATCATTTTTGGATGTGTCTTAAGACCACTGGACTTTGGTTTCTTACAGAACAGGTCAGAGAGGCAGTGGTCATTTAAAGATGGTCACAGGGGCCAAACTCAATTTGCAAAAGCAGGGAAGATAATTAAGTCTCTTAATTTTTACTAATGTATGTTATTTTATGGAGATTTTAAATCATGGATCTGAAGAAAAAAAGGCATAAAGGCAGGTAAAATTGAAGTACAAACTCCATTATTCATAAATCAAGGTACCAAACTGGAAGTCATGGTTACTGAGCTCTGTTTTTGCTTGTGCCCTGTGCAGGGTTGCAGGGTCACCTTTTGCAAGATATTTTAATCATCCCATTTCTGAATATTACCCACAAATCCTTTCTCCCACCGCCTCTCCTTAGACTAATAATTCATCAGAGCAGGAATTACCTCAGCACATTTATACAGCAGCGAGCACAACTGTGTTCTACCCTCTCAAGACAACATCAGAACATAAACAGTGATAAAAACCCCAACATGGTGTCCAGCAGCTCCTCCCCAGAGGAAAAGGTCCCAGGACTGTTTGTAAAAGCATAATTTCCAGTACAAAGTATTCCTTAAGGGCAGGAAATATCTGAAGTGTAGAATTCTACATCCCTCTGAACCTTGCCAACCCAGCTGCAAGGAGGCATTTGTCCCAGTGTGAAACACAACACTTGGCCAGCTGCAACATAAGGGTGGCTTGGGGTCAGCTTGGCTGCTGGCTCCTGAGGGTATTCTTGTCCAGACAGGGCCCCCCAAAGTGCAAAGACATCTTGGTCTCTGGCAGGGGAGGTACTGTTCTTCTCCCCCAGAAGTGGACACCTCATATCTATTCTTGTTGAATCCATGTCGTTCCAGCCTCAAAAATGAAAAAAACCTGAATCAACCGGTCCTTAACTGAGGTCTTCAAAATGCTTAAAAGCAAGAAAGATATCCTCAAGTAGTAATAGCTCCAGGGGGGAGGGATTTTTTTCTAAGCTCAGGGAGTGTAAATCCACTTCCTTGACCTCTTTTGGCTGTGTCTCCTTTGCCACTATGAGCTTGCCCTCTACCTTCACCGCCTTTTTATTTTTTTTAACAAATCTCATGAGAGCTCTAAGCTGATAGAAAGGATTTTTTTTAAATCTGGCAATTCACAGTAGTGTCATAAGAGTGAAAAATACCAATCTACTGAGCATGGAATTGAGGAAGAAGTGTGAGTTGGAGGCAATTACAAAATGTTAATTTGACAATAAGGCACAACTGTTGAAAGAAAGAACAAATATGAGACAGACAAACAGAAAAATGGGAAAAAGTGTAGCATGAGCTTACCAAAGAGAGATCATATGAGAATTAGTTGGTAACTTCCTCTAAAAAGATAACTCATTTTCTAGATAAAGGGCACACAAGAATGGAGACTATTCAAACTTCAGTAAAGCATTGGTTATTATATCACAGGCAAAATACTCAAAATGGAGAAAATGGGGACTATCAGAGGGACCGAAAGCAGTTATGAAATCAAGAGGCAACAGATTGCACTGGGGAGGGGTGAACCAGTCTGGAAGGTAAAAATTGGCAAGGGGAATAATTTTCTTTATTATTTAAATTAATAGCCTCTGCATGACTTCTGGAGCTTACCAATGTGATTTGCTGATGATATGGTATTGGAATGGACTGACATCCCATGGCTAAGTTGGCACATTTTGCAGCCAAAATTAGCTGGGGGAAGGCCCAGGGGATGGAACTTAGCAGGTTCCTGGGAAGTAATTTTGGATCACTGATGAAAACACCATCCATGATTTCACTGTGTAAAATGATGGCAGAAAATGCCTCAGGAGCACAGGCTCATCATAAAATGGTTTCAAATCACCTCTCTGAAGGTGCTGTTAGAAAGTCAAACCTGAGGAGCTGACAGTGGATGATGGACAGAACTCCCACAGGATGGTCATAACCCGGGAAGCAGGAGAGAGCTCAAGTGCCACTGCTCTCTCCTGTGGCCAAGATAGAAAAACGTATGGACTAGGGCTACTTGAATAAGGCTAGTGGCCAACCCAGTTAAGGACAAGAAACTAAAATAACTTGCTATATTTTGTGTTGCTAAACAAAAGCAGAGAGGGCACACAGCTTCTCCTCTTTCCTCAGAAAAATCCAAAGGTGGCTATTTAAACCAGTGTTAACATAAGCATGGCTAGATCTGTCTCTGTCATAAATAAATTTAGTTTGGAAGCAGGGTAGTTTCTAACAGGAGAGGTAGCAGACTCTTGCAGTAGGTATAAATAGGGATATAATAGATGCAGTTTGGGAAAGCAGGAAATGTATCTTCTTTTCTCCATTGCAGCATCTCATTGTCTTTAAACTGTGGAACCACCAGCACTGCTTCAGACTACTGAAATACAGGGAAATTGTGACATGATTTTCTCCAAACTTTTTTAAACACAAAAATTATTGCTGGTTTTAAAGTAATGCTCTTCAAGACAGAGAAATATTTTCTCCTGTAATTAAACCTGGATATTTAAGCCAAGAAGCAGAAAGTATCATGTGAAGACTCTCCCTTATGCTTCTATAAAAATAACTATATTGATACAGTTAAGGCTGAGGCAACCTGCACTGAGAAAACCACTCAAAGATGAGGGGGGAAAACACACAAGAACACCACTCTGTTGCTGATCCATCTGTTCTGAGCCCAGGAGCCATGCAAAATGCCGTCCAAGAGCAAATGTGAGAATAAGACTGATAGCTGTAACAAGAGCTGGAAAACTCAATACAGTATTAGTCTTATGGAAAAATATAATCTCTGCCCTCTCTAACCTTGTTGTGTTTCACAAGCTACAAAGGACCACTTGTTTTTCTCCAGGAGATAGACACTTATCACCTATGTATCCCTTTGCTGACTCTCCTGCTATGCTATAGAGGCCAGCCTACAGTATTATATTTTCTTTCAAAGGTACTTTAACTTTATACAAAGATGTACACCTATGTAGACCTTTTGCAAATGCTTTAATTTATATCTAACTTTGCAGAGGGCTTTTACACCCAGAAGCATACTACTATTTTTCGACTATATTAGCTGATCTAAAAAAAGGTGCTACTTTTGTTGCCAGCATGCTTTGACCATCAGACAGGATTGCCAACAAGACTTTCAGGCTGCAGAAAGTGATGTCTTGGGGTGTTCAAACTGAAAAACTTATAAGGTCATCCTGGCAAAGATGCAGAATATGACTGGAGTTTCCTTATTTCTCAATAAAATTCACAACTACTCACTGGAGAAGTTCTGAAGTTCTAATAATCACTTCTCCGGTAGTTTGGGTAGACTTTCAGAGCAAAAAAATGCTTCTCTCCATTACAGAGCGCAGTAACTCCTCTAACACTCTCTGCATAAACAGAACTTAAAATAAACCAATAACAAGACAGACAGCTAACAATAAAACAAATCTAGTCTTTTGAACTTCATCTCTTGAGAGAGGTTTGGGTTGCTTTCCAACTTACAGGGATAAAACAGTAATAATCCTCCTAGGATATGTAAGGCACAGCAGAGGCTTCGGGTGCCAGAACTCCTTTCCTGCTCCGTCACAGAGGAGTTGCTTCATTTCTTGTTATTTCTGAAATTTCCCCCATACATTCTCTCAGTTTCCTCATGACCAAGTCCTCAGAGGAGCTTGTAAAAATGTTTCAACTAAACAAACCTTCCACATGAAAGACGGAGTTTCAAAATGAATCAATCAATCAATCGTCATCCAATAAAATGTCACTTCTGACAGGATTTGTGTTGATTAGTGAAAAAATACTTCTAAATAAATTTGGGGGATTTTCTGTCTTTGAAAACATACCCTCAACAACAGAATTTTGGGGTTGTTTCCCTTTTATACATTTTTTTCTGGACAGAACTGAGGAAGGCCAAGAGGAGAAGGGGAAGCACAGCTTAACTCTCTCCCTCTCTCACATTTGTGTTTGCAAGCTTAGATGAAAAAAATTAATTATCAGTAACGTGTTATGTTCTGACACTTCTACCATTAAAAACTGTGAAGTCACAGAGTTAAATAATTCCACTTATTATGCTGTCCATTTTCCAAGTATTGAAAAAGCATGTAAAAAGGTAATGAGAAAAACAAAATACATCTAGGAATGCCTATTTGTTTCAATATTAGCAAAGAGAAAAGAGGAGAGGGTGATCAACTCTGAAATGCAAGGACACAGAAGATACCATGGGATGTCTGGAGAGAGAGAAGACTTCAGTCCCTCCGATTCTTCTTCCATTTCTACACACATACTGATATGCATTTAAATAAGATTCATCTAAAAGTGCAGCAGTAGATGTGGACACGAAACTACAACCACAGTCCCCATTTCCAGGCTGAATTCAAAACACTACAACTCAGCACGAAGGTTCATATAGGCACTACATAGCTATTTACAGGGCAGAGGTACCTACTGGTGTTAAGTCCAGGGGATGGCTAGAAGAAATCTGCTTTTCTCCATAGCATAGGTTAGGATTTTGTGACACATGTATGCCATTTCTCAAGGTTAAAACAGCTCAGTCACCTACTAGTTAAACCTGGGATCAATACTAAGAGGGATTTACTACCTGCCTCAGTGCATACATCTGCAGTGATCAGAGCATGTATTGGAAAATCTGGCTCTCTGAGCAGAGTTTTTCTTCTTTCCATTAAAGAAAGGAAATGCATTCCTTTTAAGAATACAGCCTAGATGTAAACATATGTGAACCACAGCTATTAATCTCTACAACTTCACGTAAACACAAACAGCAATGAATACAACCAGTGGGTATTTTCAGGATGGGTAGAATTAGCAAACTAGAGAATAAACACGTATTTTTATCTTTCCCCAATATATCAAGTGCCAGTTCAAGTAAATATTTCCCCAGAAAATATCTTTTCTAGAAAATTTATCCTGCTTTATTAAAGTTTATTATGCAGGTGTACATACATTTAAAGTTTGAAAGATTTAGTTAGCTCAGTTTGGGTGCAGATTGTTTGCAAGCAGCTGGACATATTAGATAGCAAAAATAATCAAAGTAAGGCAGATCAGTCGTGCTCATTGTAGATAGATTGCCAACTTCTAAATTCTCTTACTTGACAGCCGACACAGACCTTGTTCCCTGCAAGGCTGGACTGAGTGGCGAAGTCTGCTCAGAAAGCCCAGACTGCTGCCAATAGAACTCTTCACATAACCAGGCTGCAAATCACAGGGCTGACCTGTTCTCCTCAAAAATAATGGGAAAAACTAGGGAGAGCTTAGTAAGCAAGTGTCCCTGCAGCCAGACTATTGTGCACCTGAGCTCCTGGACTTTCTGTTCAGCGCTAGGATTTAGAAGTGAATGCTTTGGTTTTTGCGAACGTGCTGTTATATTTGCTTGCTTTCCACTCTTTCAGAGAGTATTGCTGCTACTCAAAGTGCTTGCTAGAGTATGGAAGGCAAACACAAAGAACAGATGCAAAGGAAAGAGAGTAAACGTCTGACACAGGTGCTGCATGAGATTCATGCCTTCAAAAGAACTTCACTGCTGTTCTTAGGAGAAATTGCAGGAAGTTGACTCCTTTTACAAATTTGGCTCCTGAAACCACAATAATATTAAAAAAAAAAAAAAGTAGCATATTTTCTCCTGTGCTTTAGTTTTATTACTGACTTCATGGGAAACACATTTAGATCAATTTGGACTGTTTCTCCTGTCCTCTCTCCCCTGTTCCCACACTTTCTCTTACCATCTAAAGATCAGTGGAACCAGCAGAAAATTTTCCACTGACAGCAGCTTGGGTTGGATTGGGCTTTCCATTTTCAGCTCTCTCTGCTGTTCTCTTCCTGTGGAAATACACAGCCTAAAATTTTCTGTTGAGTCAGGCACATAAGTTTTAAATGAAGGAATGAAGAGATTCCCCCCCACACTTTTCTACCAAGACAATATATGTAGATCTCCATCTCCTTGGCTGGCAAAGGTGGTTCACTACCTCTAACAGGTCTCAGTGGATTGATGACAGAAAGTCAATTAAAGACCCTAAAGTGGCTGATCAAAACCTCCCTACGGTTAGTTTAACCAGTATGGTCCTCTGCACGTGGAGAAGGTCTTCACTGAGACTTTAACCGCCTTCCTGCTTCAAATCACTCTTAAGAGTTAAATTTCTCTGCCCAAAGTGCAAATTAACATGCTGAAAAACTGACTGATGGAATGGAAATTCCAGGTCTATCAAGAGAGCTCCAAAGACTCTTCAACATGTATTTGCAAACTGGCAGTTGCATAAGAGCAAAAAAAGGCTTACGAAGTGCATGTGTGATAATCACAGCATAATCACTGCTGATGAAACTTGATGTTCTTCTATAATCATTGCAATTTTAAGTGGATTGAGTGGCATTTAAGTGACAAGAATACTATGACGGATGAAATATATGCTCCCAAAGTTACATCAGCTTCTTTGACATTCTTGGCATGGAATGCTTAGTGACATTTAATGTTTGTAAATCTTTAGAAATAAGTTAAATATGTTAATTACCACTGGAAAAATCTCTCAAGCTGAAGTATTCAGCGACTGTATCACAGTTGTCCTTAGTGCTATATCCTCTTCTTCCTATCCACCAAGTAAACATAACAAATCAGGTCAGTGATTACACTCAGGATTTGCATTTATTTTCATCTGTTAGTCCTTCTAGGTAACTCAGTAAGCTGGCATCCAGCTCACACTGCCTGATTTTCCTTTACCTATATTTTGGGTGCCCCAACCTGCTGGCACTGCTCCTGCCTTAGTCTGAGCAGGTTTACATCTGTGCAAGGTGCCATGTGCTCCCACCCTTTGTCCTCTCACACACAGGGGCTGAGCACGGCAGACCCACAGAAAAGCTGCCCCAGCCGTTCTGCTGTGCCAGCACACTCATAAACCAAGGCACAGGGCAAGCCCAATGTTTCCATTTCCTGTCCCAGATGTATTGGATCATCTCTGGCTGTCTCATGGGACAAGGATCAGACACTAAGCCCAGAAAAATGGCTACATTGCTTTAAAAAAAATCCAACCTTAAAAAATTGGGATCAAGAATGGGGGAACACTGAGTATTGTTTGAGGGCAGGCTGCAACATATTGTAGTAAAAACAGGTGACAGGAAAAGGCAGGTTTACCAATGGCATCTTTTTCTGGATATGGACCACAAAGAGGCCTGCTGGAGAGAAACCATCTGCTAGCCATCCCTCAAGGAAAGTGCTCCTCATTTCTGTGCCCCTTCCACTGCAAACTCTAGACAGAAGACTGTATACCCCAAAACAACTTCCACCCTAGAAATAAAAATTGAATTTTTTCCCACGTAGCATAAGATAGTTGCTCTGAACCAGGAACAGAAGTTATCAGAAAAGGGAAAGTGATCGGGGTATGAAATAGCTCAGCAAGGTATTCATTTCTTGGCATCTCTGCAACAATTTAAAAAATTATCCAGGTGAGATTCCTCTAAGAATTGCTGGCAATGAATAAGAGCAATGGTAGGTCAAGCAATTGACTTCTTTACAACTTAAAAAATCCTGTAAGAAAATTACTTGGGATATTATTTAAGCATTTTAAAAACAGGTAAGATATCAAAATGAAGCAGGACATTTTGTAGATTAAGCTTCCATAGTCCCTCAGTGATTACTTTCCCTCCCCTCATTATTGGCTTCTTTAGAAGGCAAAATTACTTCATTTTACAAAACTGGCACCCCCAGCTTCTTATTTTGAAGTAAAAGCAAGAGAGTTAAGGGTGCATATGCATGACTACTCTGCAAGAAGCGTGGGGTATCTGACTGGAAGGTCAGGCTGCTAATTCAACTCTTCCTTTCCTTGAACTTTCAAGAAATTGTCTTCAGCAATAAGGCCCCAAACAGCCCCACTCTGCTAACAGGGTGAGGAAAGTCAGGATGGAAAACCATAATCCATTTTAAGCAGCACATTGGGCACTGACCAGAAACACAGCTTGCCAAAGCCAGCCCTTATCACCATTGCATGAAGTGACCTGAAACTCATTAAATGAGCTAATAGTAAGTTAATATACTGACTATTTACTTCATTCTCATAACTGTTGTTATTTGCAAATTTTGAGCTGCAATTCACATTTTTACAATTTGAGCTTAAAGCTCCACTTACCAGCAGCCTCATTAAATGTAGGCAGGCTCCAGGCAGACAGAAAAGCCCAGCTACCTGGCCTGAATTGGGGACAAGGTCTTCGAAACAGGAAGGGGACTAAAAAGCATTCTGGTTTGGCAAAAAAAAGCTTGTGCTTCACCTTGAACACAAGCCTATTCCTAATTTTAAGCACATGCTTAAGTGCTATGCCAAATAAAAGCCTAAAATCCCATCCCGCAAACTCCTTGGCATATTACATTACAGCAGCTTCACTGACATTGAGAAGAATTCGGCAAATTCAATGTAAACTCTTCATGAGGATGTTTTCAGTATTGGGTCCTACATGATTCCAGACCAATGAGAGATTTGTAATGCTGATATTGCTTCAGAAGATTTCCCTTGTAGGCTGAGCCTGTTTCCATCATATATAGAGAACATTTTATGAGGAAAGTACTGGCAACCTTGATATGAAGAAAAATCCTCTGGGCTATATCATTCCTTGTAATAAAAGAAACTCAGACAGAAGCAAAATGGAAACCTGGAACAAGTAATGTAACTGAGCTGCACCACGGAAGCTATTTACAGGCTTGAAATAATCAGATCAATGTGCAAGCCAAAAAAATTTGCAGTTAAAGGGAAAAATTTCTTAACCAGGTCAAAACAAGAGTCACGAAGGGTTTCGTAAATGAGCTAAGTCCTCAGTTTTTGGCTTGTGTAGCTTTATACCACAGTTCTCACAGTTCCTGGTGTTTGTCATGGTGACTGTTTGATGCTGAGCACTTCTACTTGAAGACCCAAAGAGGTCTGAAGTGGCAGTCCACTGATATTTTCCCCTCTGTCCTTTGGGTACAGTATCACCCTGCATGGAAGGCAGGGAGGCAGTCATGTTTGCCTGTGTTGGAGCTAATAGGAAAGAATAAGGTTCCTATTGAAGATCGCCACCACTAATGTGACCCTGTTTCATTTGTGCCTCTAACCCAAATCTATGGACTATTCTGCCTGACCTTTCTAAATCTGAAGCAGCAACTTCATTTGCTCTATCCAGCAAGAATTAAACCATCAGTTCAGAAATTGCTTTAATAACATTAACAGGAATACCAGTTGAATAACTAGCCTTTTGATTATTATTACTTGAACAAACACTCCTGAGGACAACACTTCTGAGATGGCAGTGAAGAAATTGTTCCCACAACTCGTACTGTTTAGTAGTTACACTAAAAATTATACAAGTACTTTCAAGACAGAATGTTCATAGAACTGCTTATGCGGTCCCAGTCACCCCAAAAGTTAATCACGTTCTTCATTCAAATTACTTTATGTGGCCTATTGCTCTCAATGCAACAAAAGCTTACTGCTAAGTAAGGCATAAAGGATCACCATATCTGGTTTTCTCATGGAAAGCTGTATTTTTTGAGAAGAGAGGAAGCACTAGGTATATGGCTTGTAAGATATATTACTTAGGTGAAAAAACGGGAAAAAATTGAGAATACTGTAATACCACATGTCATTTTCCACAAGGATTTATCATAACTCTACTGAAATCAGTGGGGACTTTGACACTGACTTTAAAAGGGATAGCATTTCACCCTGGGTTCTTAGGCACTGATCTGATCAGGTTAAAGTTTCAACACGACATTTTCCTATTTGTAAGGAGGGAAAAAAAAAAAAAAAAGAAAAAAACCAAGCCATTCCATTCTCACAGAGCTAACTCACCAAGACAATTTTCTAACTTCAAAGATTTTTTATTTTTATCCTTTTCAGAAACTAATGGCTTCATTTGATGATATCCAAAAACTTATAAAAGAAGTCTCAGTGGTAGAATCTTAAATGTATGTATTTAAAATTTGCATCACAACTTCTTCTCCCTACCTGTACTTGCTCCAGAGATAGGGTCAAGCACCCAAAAGCAGAAAAAGAGATTAAGCTTAAAGAAAATAAGCATTTTCAGAAAATAAAAATGTCACTGGTTTTCACTGAAAATGTAAAGTGGTAAACTATTCACTCAGTGAGTTTTTTAGCGGTAGCTTTCCCTGTCTCAGCCAGCAATGCACTCTAACAATCTGCAACAGGGGAGCAGGAGTCATGGACACTACTACTTGGGCTCTCTGCACTGTTCCTAAGAGTATCTCCCATGGTATTTTCTTAGGAAAAAATCACCACAATTACTAAATTAAACATAAAATGGAACATGAAATGAAGTCTGAATCTCAATTGAACTTGGAAGTTGGAAATAAATATTTGAAGGAAACCACTGGATACATGCTCATTCAACCTGGGCATATTAAAAGCAACCTCTCTTCCTGCAGTTACAGACCTACCCTATATATGTTAGCTCTGCTTAAAGTTTGAGTATTTTCCAGCTTGTCTTGTGAGTGAGCCTGGCTTGCACTGTGCTCCAGCTGCAGAAAAACCTGCACATTCATTTACTGAAAAAATAACATGGTTGTGAAATTTGCTTTTGTGGCAGGAAAAAATAGAGGATCCTTTTGAAAGGTTTCATTACAAGATTTAAGGTAGAGCCTCCTGAGCTGGCACTAGTCTTCTAATTAATCAGTGTAAGGATTGTTGAAATCCTGGCAGAAGTCCCCACTCTGGCTGGCTTAATCCTGGAGGTTTAGATCTGGAAATAGAAAAAATCTGAGTTTTGTTGGTTGCCCCTCCAGTCAGGTGAACTTGAAATAACCAAACCTTTTTTAAAATATATTTTAAAATGTAGCACAACAAACCATGCACACAGATGCACACAATACCTTTTCTCTCTCAAAGCCATCCAGATTAGTTTTCAGGGTAGTGCTTTGGGGCTGAATCCTGTCAAATCAAGCGAGGAAAGAGAAAAAGGAAGAAAACAGAAGGGATGGCTTGTAAAGAAAGCCTTTTCCAAGCAGGAAATCAAGACTCCAACCTGGGTATCTCTTTTATTGGTCTCCTGTGTCTGGGCAGCTGATGAAGAGCTCTTCGCAAGCAGCAAAGCCTTGAAACATCATATGCGCACAATACTTTAATTTTGCATGTAAAGGCTTATCCAAAATACACCACCATTGCTTGTATCAAAATAATTTCTTTCAAATAGGAGTTACCTTTCTGCTATTTACAAAAAAAAAATAAATGTATTTTTCAAACCTTGCCCAAACGTTTTCTTTTTCAGGATAAAGCCACACTAGGGCAAAAACTTTTATATATCCACCCGAATAAGTGCTCTCTGGAATTCAATTTAATTTCTGCTCTCATTTTAATAACCCTTTAGATAGTGTAAGAAGTTTCTCATTTCAACTGTGCCTCACTTTAGAGTCGCATTCTTTCCTCTTGGATTGTTTTGTGTTTAATATACTGCTACTTTTTAGCTGCCTTTCTAGGCCTCAGGCTTTGGCAAAAATTTGGCTGTGATTAACAACATGCTGTTCGCTTGCCCTCCACCCCTGGATGTGTCAAGTCTAGATTTTTTTTTTCCACTCTTCACTGTGTTGTTGTTGGGGTTTTTTAAATTTATTTTGCAAGACGTCTAAGTTTGCTCTGAAAGATACAATACTTTACAAACCTAGAAAACATTTGGTTTATTTTTCATCATGAGGTATACTTCACCCTTTGAGATTATGAAACATGGTGACTTTCATGTTTAGCTAGTGTTTAGATGAGGCATTATTCAACAGTCAAAAGATTTTTCCAAGACAAATCAACATGATACTGGCCAGCTTTCACAAACCTCCAGCACTTCTGGTGAAAATCAGCAATGGCAATCCTTGCCACCTCAAACAAAACACACCTTTTATTGGCCTTTCCAAAGGCAGACCCACAACACTGGGCCTATAATTTCAGGGAGAAAAAAATTCATTGCAGGGAAGGGATGGGCAAATCAGAATGCTGGAGGCATAGACACAAACAGGGGAAATCCAGATTGTCAAAAACAGTGTGGGGGCTTTCCTTAGGGCATAGTTTTTGGGGAGACGAGCTCCTCCCTCTGGGCCTTCCCACCTGTATGGTACATGCCAGCAGGGACCCTGCTGCTACTCATTTTGCTTCTTGGCTGAGCAGAGCTCAGCTTTCAATAAACCCATCTGACTTCAAGTGACATCAAGAACAAACCTCTTTTTCCTCCTCTTTTTTCTCTCCCCTTTCTCCTTTGCCCATAAATCAAAGAAGAAAGGATCAAATGGACAAAACAACAAAGTGGTAAAGTGCTCACTTCAGGGTTGTAGCCAATCTAATTAATTTTTCATTTAGGTCTGATGTATTAGAGGCTAATCAATCAAGGATTATGTTTACAGAGTTGTAGAAAGAGAGGAGACCAAGTCCTCATTTGTTGTCTGGGCTGTCCAAATTAGTCAGTTAAATGATCCTAGGGGAGATCATAAAGGATATGAATAGGTTCTTGTAAGTACCTTCCTTTTAATTACAGACCAAACAGTCAACACTTCCCTCAGTCCTTGACTTCCTGCCTGAAGGGCAGAGCTGGCTTCACCACCAGATGGATGATGACGACTTCTGCCATGCACCTTTGGGACAGTTCAGAGTTTCTTCATCTCTGAGAGCACCAAAGCAGCCCGTTGGGCTCAGCATACCCGTCCAACAGAAACATGCAGTAGGTGGAGTCCAGCAGGTCCCACCAGATTCAATGAGCTCCAGTATTTCTTAATTCTTAGAGAGTAGAAAAAGGAGCATAAAACTGTAATCACATTTTCAGGACTGTCTATATTTTCAAAAATTTTAGGGAAATCATAGTCAAATCTGGCTGTGCAGAATTTACACTTTTGACTCGAAAGCCCTTTTAGGGTGTGATTTAGCAGATCATGCCCACAACAGCTACACAAGTGCTTTGTTATTGCATCTTCCAGTGCTTGACTTTAAATTACAGCTTCAACAGAGGCCTTCTGGTTTATTCCCTGCAAAGTGCATGACTTTTGCAAGGTACCTGTTTTGTCTTTTTTAATTAGCTGGGCTACACACATAGTGTATGGCTCTTACAATATTAATGATCCCTAATTGCAATCAGTCGATGTGGGGACGACTGAGTAGATAGATGGCTTCAAATGACCTGATAAACACAGAAGGAAGACAAGATGAAGAGAGTCGGATGATTCGGTCAGTCTAACATGACCTTTTCCTACAGTCATTTGACATGGCAATTTCCCAAGGACCTTTATAGACCTGAGATGGCCAATACTGAAAAGTCACTTTCCGTGTTCAAGAGCCAAGTGGGATGCAGGGCTCCCACTGATACACACTGCTTGAGTGGGGGCAAGACAGACCAAGTCCAAAGGCAGCTCTTCAGCCCTTCAACAAGAATGCTGAAACATGGACCTAGTGCCCACAATGTCCACTTTGCATGACAGATGCCAGACACAATAATTAGCTTTCTACTGTACTTGTTTAGGCCAAAAGCAGTCTTGATGGCTGCAAATATTTCAAACTCTTTATATTATTATTATGACTTTGAAATTTCAGCAATTTAACCCATAAAACCCTCAAATTTGCAAAAAGTTCAGTAGGATAACTCAAAACTGGCACAAAATGCCATTCCTTAAGCTCTTTCTTTACCTGCTGTTGCAATGTGGTTTGCTACAAAATGTGCTTCCATTTCTGTAAGTACACAGAAGGCTATCATTTTGTGTATGGGAAATGTTCAGTATCTCAGGGAATTGAGGGTACAAGGAGCAATAAATAACACAGAAACAGAGAGGGCACTGGGCCTTTGTTTAATATGATGGATTTCTATATTTGGGAACAGAGTTTGATAGTGTCCATATTCAGCTTTTACTTCAAACTTGCTGATTAGCCATGTTAAAAACACAAAAAGCAAAAGGCAGCAATAGCCCCAGATAGCTGCATCCACATGCCACCAAAAACATGAGCAGATATATATTGGATAAACTGACACAGAGTGCCACCCTAATTTGAATCAGTTCAAGCTGATGCAGAGCAGCTTTCATGTAGATAAACTCTTGCTTGAGAGGGACTACAGCTTTTCTAGAAATGTCTGTATGTCTGATTGCTTTAAGCAACATATAAAAAAAGAAAACTGCTGAACTTTTCTCAAATAATCATTTTTATTATACCAAAATCAGCTTTTCCAGTAAGGTAACTGTACTTGTGGTAAAAAAGATCATTTCAATTCTTTGAAAATATGGTCAAGCATAATCACTGAAATCAAGCTGCCTTGAAAATTCAATACCTACAGACACACAAAAACCATCAAATTCTGAACACTGCAGCTAACAAAACCAGACTTAAACCAGAAAAATCCATTTAAGAATATCTGTACTCACACACTGTGGCGATATGTGCAGTACTGACATCACAGGTCAAAACACACACCTTGATTTTTAAAAAATTGCTTTGGATCAGCGTATGACATGGTCCTGTGTTTTATGCAACTAGTTATTTCCATGTCCAGTAAATAAAATTGAGTTTAGCCAAAGGCTGCCTGTTGCCCTTTGGGGAGATGTCAGCTGGCCTTAACTGACAATTAGCCCAGGCAGACAGATGGGGAATAGCTGTAATTATTGCAGCAGGATGAATGTAGGAAGGGTTGGGACCTGAGTCCACTCAGAAGAGAATAGGTAAAAATTACTTGTTCTTGAAAGGACAGTGATGCAGTGGTGTAAGGCAGTTACCCAGGGCTTGCAATTTTTATCATTTTTTCTGCTTTGCTGATTTTTAATTCTTTTTTTTTTTTTTTTATGCAAAGGTGCCTTGCCACTATAGTTAGAGGTGCAGTAAACATACTGGCTGGGCCCAGTTCTTGGGGCCCAGTTCTATTTGTGCCCTAAAAGTGGACCTTGTGTGATGTTAGAGTGGTCGTTGGAAGATTTTTATCAATATCTAGGCAAGCACAACACATACTTAGAGCTTCTATTGCTTTAATGTGGAAGTGGACTAGCCTCTGGTACCGTATATCTGCAAACCACAGGAGACCTAACTTCACAAATCACACCCAGTGAATTCCCAAGATCTTTAAGCTGGCAAATGGAAGAGAATCAGCTTTTCCTTGCCTCTGAAGCCCTAGCCACTACCAGGAGACCATCAACAGTTAGCTTTCCTTAGTGGCCTGTTCTGGGAAATGAGGAGTAATTTGACCCCACTCTAGGGGCTGTTATGAGCCATGGTATAATTTTCCTCTACTAAATGCATATGATGAACCTGATCTACAGGCAGGAATAATGGCTCTGTGGCAGATGGGGATGTCTTTTGGGCTTATTGCAGGTGCATCCTCATGAGCATTTGTCTGGCAGGGAAAACGTGAATCAACAGTTCCACTGTGCAAGGTGGTGGCTGCGTAAAACCATGACACTGGAGAGCTGTAACACGATGCTCTGTGTTTGATATCTACCCTAATAGGATTCATGACAAGATGGGTGGCTATCAGTCCCCAAAGCCATAATCGAAATCCCTATGGGCTCTAATGAGCAATCCTCTTCCAGTCACATTACAGTTGTAATGCTATATATGGGATTTAGCCTTTTAATTATCAGTCTGGAGTAAATCTTTAATCCAGTGTTTGTGTTCCTCAAAGGAAATTGGTTCTGAAGTGACATAAATCCAAACTGCTGGGCTGAGAAAGTTACTTTAATCCTTGAGCATTTATACTACTCTTTTTTTTTAATAAGACAAAAACATTGATTAAAATATAGCATTAAAAAAAATAATGAGTTGGCAGAGTATTAATTCCCTCCCATTTGTGAATCTATTGATCAAAAATGCTAAGGTACCAGTAAAAAGTCAATCCAGCCCTTACTGGCAAGACCTGTCAGCAGAGTCTTGAAAAAACAGTGGTTTCTTGTGTTTGCACTTGGGACCATGCAGGGTGGGAACTAAATGCAGTTGTCAAGCTAAGTGCTTCATTCTGCTTGCTTTACTCAGTTTCATGTACACCCTCTCTTCTGGAAGAACAGTTGGGTATTTCTCACCAAATCCTTCCAGCAACTACTTAGATCCCTTCCTGCCTTCAGTCCTTTTTTCTGGAGGGAACATGAGGACAGAGGTAGGTCTAACCTACACTAAATTTTTGTTTACTAGACAGTGAAATAATGCACTGCACAAAACACAGGAACATGTCATCCACTGATTCAAAGCAATGCTTTCTGTCTCACTCTCTTGCAATTTTTCTGTCTCACTCTCTTGCAATTTTTCTGTTGCCTGGCCTGCAACTCACCAAGTCTCTTGCTCCTGGGGTGCCAAAAAGACCTGGACCAGGTCCTATGCAGGGAAGCATAGGCAGGAACAGGCGTTCTCAAACATCAGATGGTCTGTCACAAACCCTGAAGAATGGGCTAAATATGTGTCGGTTGTCATGTGAAAGATGACAAGAGCTGATGGAGGTGGACCATCCAGGAGATGAGTTTGAACCTGTGGAGGTCAACTGATCTCCAATAAAGGTGGCATGGTACACAGGGCACTGCAGACCTGCATACGGCTCCTGGCCATCAATTGAAGAACTGTGAAGTGTCAAGTGAAATTTGAATTTTTCTTCCCAATCCTGTGCTGAATCCTGCACTTCCCTCTCCTTAGACCTGGAGTCTCTAGGGGTGGTTTCTCTTCTGCATGGAGTCCTGAAGGAAAGTGAAGGAGAGGCCTGACTTCTGCGGGGCTGTTGCATGGGTTTGAGAGTGCAAGCCCTTCAGAAGGCCACCAAGGCCACTGGGAAATCAGAGGTAGGTTTAGTGCAGTCTGAGGCCGAGAAGCCTCACAGCGGATCGCTGCTTTCAGCTGCCAAATGCATGGCTGAGGATGGACTCAGATTCCTTCACTGCCCCACAATGATACCCAAAGAATAACACAAGCTCAATCAAAGAAGCTATAAAGAAATGAAAGATAAAGAGGAGAAAAAGACACGACAAACTCTCTCTGCTACACTTTCATGGTTGAAAGCCCCTACTGCACCCCACTCCCAGCACACAAAGCTCATTAACCAACAAATGCAGAATTAGCACTAGCATTACAATGAGACAAGTATGCAAATCTTACTATTTTTAAAATTCAGTTTAAGGTATAATCTCCAGCTTTGGGTCCTCCAAGTAGCAGAGAAGGTGACTTACTTTGAGAGACATCCTTTACTCTTGTGTCACATCTAAAAGACATTCCTAGCAAACATGAGGCCCAAGAACTTACTGTTCTTGAGAATATATTAACATTAGAAGTTCATTTCTGAAAAATCTGAATTTTTCATTCTGGACACGTCAGCACATCAAGAAGGTCGTGTTTATCTGAGAGGACAGCTAAATGACATTTCTGACAGAGGACCTTATGCAGCTGCCCAAACTTAGCATGCCAGAGTTCTTTAGTTATGATTTTAAGTAGAAACCTGCAAAACTTCATTTCTCATAACAGCATCTGACACCATACAAAGCTAAATTGTTTCTGTATGCATTTGCCAACTGCTCTTTCATCGTGACCATTCAATCTGTATGAAATCAGAACACAAAGAAAAAAATGCCATGGAGATTAAAGGAAGAAGGAAACGCATTCCACGGTGTGCTAACCCACTTCAATATTCAATATAGAAAAGCAATTGCTACCCACTAAGAGCAGATGTTCCTTACAGTTCATAAGCACCCATCAAACGTTAAGTCCCTGGTCATACATACACTTCCTTACAGCTTTGATCTCTAATGTTACCCATGTGAGTAATTTCAGACGCTTACAATACAACCTATAAACAGGCACCTGTTGTTATTTGAATTAAAGCAGCACATACAGATGCCCAGTAGAGACTAAGGTATGTATAAGGCACCTGCATACATACAAAAAAATGGACTGGCTTTTGAGAGCTGTGACCTACAGGGGTTTGGGGTTTTTTCCTTCAGTTTCCACAGCAAAATGGACTTCATCTCATGTGTCATGGGCTCACACACCCTAAACAAGTTCAGAGGACCTCATCTCCAGTGCTACTTGAAATATCCAAGTAAACTAAAAGTCCCTAAAACCACCTTTGAGACCCTGCAGAGGATTTCCCAAGGAACCTGGTTCACACACCTCTTGCTGTGTCATCTGTCTGTAGTTCTCTATTACTAATGGCTATTTGAAAACAAGTCTTGATTTTAATTAAACTGGGTATCACATGGCATGTCTGGGTTCCAGCCACTGTATAGTTCTGACTGAAAGAGTACTCATTTAGTAAGGTAACAAAATAGCTGAGTTTTTGCAACTGATCAACAGTAGCAGTACCCCCAGGGAAGTCCAAAAGACTGAAAGTCCTGCAGCTCCTATCTGGTCTGTGTCTAAATGAGACCTGAGCTCCCAAATGGCCAGATGCTGTCAGGACTGCCAAATTTATCTTGAATTCTGACCCAGATTATATGAGGAAAGCTCATATAAAGCAAAACACATGTATTTCACAGACTTGTGCTATATAAATCTTTTCAAAAGCAGAAGAAGCCTCTGCTATTACCAATACAGTTCAAAGCCAGGTTTTAAGGAATAAGAATCTGGACAAAGGAAGCACATTTCAAGCAGTTCACCATATGCAGCCTGTCATCAGGAGAGATGAATTAACCATAATATGCATTTCTTTGGCAGCATAGCTCAAGGGACTTGGTGAACCCAACTTCTATTCCCCTCATTCTTGATGGCCTCCATGAGATATATCTTTTTACTTCTCTCAGCCACATTTTCAATGTACCTCGCAAACTCCACTGCTACTCCCATGCACCCAATGAATTATTGTCGTCCTCCCAATCCAAAAGCCATCCACTCCCAATGGTCAAAATGATCATGCCACACACCTAAACGAAGCAAATAATTCATCTGGGGTTTGGTGGTATCAACTTACTATTTTTCTATCTGATCTTAAAGGATGTGGTAGAAGGAGTGTCATTGCAAGACTGTACCTCTTATCCACATCCCATGCCATAAAGCTTGCCTGCTGCTGGACAGCAAGAATGTTTCAGAGATAATTAACCATCTGAGGCCATCCACTATTTTAATGAGTCTGCTGAAGAGCACTGTTCCTGATAAAAGGCACATGGAAGAGAGTAACCCTCATTATCTTCCAAACAGGAGCAAGTTGAAAAAGGGGAGAAAAAAATCATTCCACAAAAAACAGAGAGAAGATGTAGGCTGCCTCTGATGTCATATTTTAATTCTGTGAAGACAGAGGCAATGGTAATGTCATTTTCCCGGCAAGGACAGATGGTGGAGACTCCTCTCGCTGCAATGTTAAAGGTGACATAGTATCTGAAGCTATAGGCTTTGACAATCTCCATCCATTTGCAAAAGTCATCTTAAGAGAGGAGAAAGTTAGGACAAGGAGTACATGGGCTTACTGTCAGCAGCAGAATTAATTGCCCTTAGTAAGGCTGACTCCCTCCTCTTCGCTCCTGCTCTGTATTAAAGACCCACGTCAAGCTTTCCCTTCTAAAAGCACTTCTGTTGAGAGCTGTGGGAATTTCTCCAAGCTAGGCCAGCACAAGCAGCAGGTCTTTTGGGAAAAGAGACCTAAGCCACTGCCAGGCACTACAAAGCGCACAGCAGCACTGCTCACATCCCCAACTGCCTAGCAATGCTCTCATCGAGTGTCTGCCACCCAAAACATCGGGTAGGCAAAATTCTGCCAAAAAAATAACAAAATTGCTAGCTGTAGCTGTGTAACTGCAGAAGAAGAGAAGGCAGGCTGTGAGAAACATCCTTGGGAAGATGTGGAAAGGAGGGAGTCAAGGGATGAAAAACAAAAATGGGAGTAAAATAGCAGCATTAAGAGACTCAAAGAGCTGGAAAGAGCGCAGATGGCAACCAGAAGAAAGGCCCCAGGAATCTGTTAACATGTAGCATTTAAGCAGTGGACTCTATGTGGACCTCTGAAGTTTAACACCTCTGGCCTCCCAGTACCATCAGACATCTGGCTAAAGGATTATAGAGATTATTGAGGCACACAAAACCCAACATCAACACATATGGGTGCAGTAGAACTAGTCTGCTAGCAACCAAAATAAGTACAGGCCATCCAGTCATCTGTTCTGTTCTGGTAGAATCCCTCTAACAGCCCTTCTAAGGTGGTCTTAAATGCTTTGGCAGTCAAGAAGTGTCTCTATCAGCCTCTCCTAGTGAGCCCCCAAACATCTTATGCTGCATCCTAAACAAGGCATCTGAGAAGGAGCCCAAGGGTGAGAGCTGAAGAAGGCTCTTATTTGGTTGCAGCTGCAATGAAAGAAATTTATAAGCCAAAATTAATAAGCTCAAATGCCTGTTTTGTTTGCAGCAGATCTTCAGTGGGACTCAACCCAAGACAGTCCTCAAAATGGCTGCCAGCATGCCCAGGGTAATTGTGCTGGACTGATTACTTGCTGAAAGGTTTTCTAAGCAAGAGTGGTTCTGAGTGGAATCACAAAAAAAACATGATACAGAGGTCATAAAAGCACTAAACCTATTATCTCAGTATGTAATAAACAACATTCAAAGCAAAGAGATTATAAAGCGTAAGAAGAGCAGAAAATCCTGATGTGCCAAGTTATTTTCAGCTAATCTGCATTAATGCGGTAAACCAGCACATTAGCACGTAGGATTAAAGTGGAACCCCAAAGTCAGGCAGTTGGAAATGTTTTGTTCTGAGAGCAAAGATGATTGTTTCCAGCATCAGAAAAGCAAATACAGCACAGTCTACTGAGGTTGTATTCTGCACTCCTATGTCTGAGGTAACAAAGTCGTTTCAAATGGCTTGGCTGCTCTTCTCAGCTGCATATTGAGTAAAGCTGGATAAGCACAGAAAATAATTATATGAATCATCTAGACAGAGAGGTTTACAAATAAACTCCTCTACAGTCCTGACCTCTCTTGTTCGTTCCTGAAGTTTTCATGATGTCAGCTTGGCTTGCTTGAGACCCTGCCTCTAGCCATGCCTAGCTCTACCACATCTCCATTTTGGCAGCCAAAGCACATGGAAAAGACGGAAGGGACACGATGAAGGTTGATTAGGAATCAACACAGTGAGACCCACCCCTGTTTTCATTTCTAACCAACAGGAGTCAGGTATTGAAGTGCCAGAGCACTGCAGAGCACCCTTTTCTCAGCTTGCAAGCTATGCATCCACACACCAAAATAGAGCAGAAAGCACCCAACACACCTGTCCCCAACATCTACCTAACAACACAAGCATCAGTAACCTCCACCAAGGAACAAGCAAGTTAACATCCAAAAATCCCCATGGATTATTGGCTGTGGATCCAACTCTTCCTCCTACAAAGTCTCACATCAAATTTAGGCTCTGCAAAGAAAGAAACAAGTACTAAAATATTTGTTATGTAAACAAGATCAAAAAAATATACCAAATCTGATGAGAATGCTCTGCCTGCATGAAACTAGAAAAATTTATCTAATTCATTTATGGGTTCACCATTCAAGTGTGCTTTTTTGATTTCATTCTTATTGGACATTTAGACCACTCCCCAGCATCAGTATCTTCATCTATCTTCCCTAAGTATACAAAGAACTGAAGTTACTCTTGCTATAAAGACATGAAAACAAGCCTATCACAGGCAGTTTTGCCCTCAGACTGCAGATTGCCACCTGAGGAGCTTATGAATCAGCTCTGGGCTTTATAATCGCTGTCTGCATTCATCTGTTACCGCTTAAGTTTGTACTCTTGGAATAGATAGACCCCTTTCCGCTCTTTTGGACTCACCTGTTCTATATAAGCTTACAGTATCTATTTTATATGTTTCCTGGAGGGGGCATGCATGATGTCAAAAAGTATGATCTTTCTTTGTTATCTGATAGGCACAGAGGACCGTAGGTCAATAGCCAATACATTATTTAATGCAGCCTGATATACAAAGGAAATACCATTTATATAATGCATTATATTAAGCAGATGTTTCTTTTGATTAACTAAGATATACAGCCTGGCAAGAGCTCCTATTCCACATGTAACAATAAATAACTGATGAAACTGTAAGTTGGAGGGGAGTTCTGATAAAGATGACAACCACTTCAACGCTCCTGAATCGCATCCTATGCAAAATCTAAAAGCCAGGATATGTGCAAAACTGCAATGTAAAGTCCCCTGACTCTTCACTCTAAAATCACTCATGGAGTTTTCATTCCAGTAAGCAAATGAAATGCTATTGATTGTGTTGGTTTGAGTTTTGTTTTGTCCCTGGGACTGTGTCAGACTTTTCTTCTTGAATGCTGAAGCCTTTCCAAACAGCTGGAGGGATTTTTTTAACAGAATATCCCTGTGGCAGGGGGACCTGAAAAAAATCTGCTCCTAGCTCTCTGCTTGTTTTGACCTCTTTGCATAGGACACAGTGTGACATAGCAAAAAAAGATCTCCAGCAGATACAGAGGCTGCAAAGGTTTTTCCTACATATATTAAAAAGAAGGAAGAAGGATGAGGAGGAGAAGAAGAAGACAAAGAAGAGGAAGAAGAGGAAAGAAAAAAGAAAGAAGAAAGATGAAAGAAGAAAGAGGAAAGAAGAAAGATGAAAGAAGAAAGAGGAAAGAAGAAAGATGAAAGAAGAAAGATGAAGAAAGAAAAAAAGAAGAAAGAAGAAAGAAGAAACAAAGGGAAGAAGACTATGTATCTGTAGATGACCCTCAATGTGGCACAAGGCATGACACCTTGAGAAAATAAATGGACAGATACAGTAGGCATTCACCATGTCCTGTGAAAAATCCCATTCCACTGCAATTAGGTGGGGCCTCAGTGCCATTTAGAGTTTTTGATGCTATTTTTCTAAGTCTGTGCTTAAGTAAATGTGTTTGCCTACAGGGATATGCAAGAAATGGCAACAAGGAGGTCTCTGAATGAAGCTTTTGTGGCATTCTGCCTAATGATTCACCTGTCTATTAGTCACCTAATTTCACAGTTCATAGACTCTAAAGGTTTCAGTTATGGATAGGTTCAGTGGTTCTGGAATAAGAAAGTACTCATCTTCCATAAAGAACAAGAAAATAGGTTTATGTGATACTGCTCTCATCTGGTTTTAATTCTCAAATGCAATATGTGTTAGAAGAGAGGAATCCCATCAGCCCCAACACTCTGACATCCAAACTGGAAAGATTCCTGCCTGATCATCTTGTTTGCTAAGAGACTCATTGTGTCCATTTGCATACGTTTTCATGATTTGTATAAGTTGTATTTTCATCTAAATGACAGCCTAGAGCTGCATTGTGAGCACCAGACTCAACGTAAAGCTGGACGTTTATGCCACCACTCACATCATTATTGTTTTTCCTTCACTGGAAAATGACTATATGTGTCTCCTTGCTGCTTGCAAATCTAGTTATGGGATTTAAGCTGCACATTTACAAGCTATGTTGCAAGAATATCATAGCTGGAAAAATTAAATCCTGACATTATTTGTAGACTGTGATCCATGTCATGAATGAGGTGCCCATGGCAAAAGGCTTTCTATAACTGGAGAAAATAAAAAAGTCAGAAGAAAAACTCATCGAGTTCACTGCTCCTATTTCTCATGAGGATTCCTGCTCTTCTCTAATCAGTAGCTTTATGCAAGCAATGACTTAAACAGGAAGAGTTAAAAGAAATTTTATTCCAGAAATGCTTTTTAAACCCTGGTAACAGTTCACCGCTAATTTCCCTGGGCACACGAACAAAATTACTTTGAAAACATAAGAATCAGCTGGCAAATGTCAATGACAGAGTAATGGATACATCCTGGAATTTGCCCTATAGGCAGAAATTCATTTGCTGTCACCCCTCAAGCAAAAGCCTGGGTAAGCAGGTGGATTAGTGAGGTAAAGGTCAACATCTGTGTTCTGCTTTGGGATAAACAGGGGGGAAAATGAATGCCTGGATGTCCCCAGACATTTTAGGTGTATTCTTACTTTCAGCCTCATATCAGCTATCATATCTCAGGCTAGCAAATACCTGCTTTTGGTTTGCGTGACCTGTCACCAACCAAGACAGGGCTGGATACTGAAAAGCACTGGAGAAGTTTTAGCTCAAGGAGAAGGAACGGTCCAACAGAGTCTGCTCTGTAAAAGGCGGAGAAGGGCAAGGGAATGTTAAAACCTGTGATGCCAAGGGGTAGTCCAGGATGGAAAGCAAGAGTTTGGAGACTGAAGAAAATAAGTTGTGCTGAGGATCACAAAGAAGGGAGAGAGAGAAGAATTATTTGTTGAATTGATTGAAAGAGCAGATGCCTGATGTATTTAAGAAAACCAAGTAGGAAGCATGGAGGGCAAGGGAGTTCCTACATAGCTAAGTTTCCAGCACTGTCTTCTCTGTGAACCAGGAACTAATTCCTGAAGCTTTTATGTATTTGACAGAAGAGTCCTTGAGTGGCTGGACAAAATAAATCAGAAAGCAAACCATTACAGTCATGAGCTTTTATCCTCAAGAAGTATGTTTCTCACCCTTGAAAGCATGAGACTAGGAATAACATCCAGAAATACAAACCTATCTCAAAACACTACTTGGTGCGTTGTTGATGTTTGGTCCTCAGATCGGGGGCTATAAAAATTCTGCTCTTCAGGAAGACACTGCCTGATTTGGGGTAAATGACAAAAATCAGAATCTTCCATGGATGAACCATGTGTCACCTGATAAATAAATGTTGATCCACAGATCTTCAGGCTTTTTGATCCCTATCACTTGAGATATTGCAGCAACATTTTTAGGGTTGCACCATCTCCCCTTTGAAAGACAGGTGAAAAGAGATTTCTTTTTTCTTTGCTAATGAGTGATGAATATACTTTGCTTATTGCTTCTCAGGAAAAGAATAATTGCCATTTAGAGGTTTAGTCAAAACGTAGGCCTTCAAAGCAAGCATCCCAATTTTTAAAAACAGTCAACCATTTAGTATGGCAGACAAGTCCCATTTTTCCAAATTACACATTAGGTTGGACTATAAAACACTATTTTGACTTTTGAGAAACATTGGAAATCTGATGGAAGATATATTTCCAGTCCCCCAGTAGCTGCAGAGTTCTGCTTATCTTCATAGACAGGCTAAGTCATTTAGCAATGCAATGGAAAACAAATCTTTTCAAAGTTGAGCCCTCAAAGGTTAAAGGAGATACAACATTTCAGTAATGTTGTAAGGGATTTCTTGAAAACATGCAAAAAATACCAGAATAGATGTCATTTCCAAGAAGAAAATAAACTATAGGAAAGAATGCAAATTGACAAGTGTCATTATTCTTTCCTTGACCAGTCCTTGGTATCTCTCAATTGTCCTACTTTTCTTTTTTAAAGGATGTTGCCATAGTGATATTACAGAACCTGCAAAACTGTCCCAGCTATTCATCATAAGAGATTAAAATATATTATGAAATGGGTTTTAATATATTATAAATTATACAAACTGCAATACCAAATTCTATTATAAACCAGGCTTTAAATAACATATTGTAGAGCTAGAGTAGCTGTCCCACAGTTCAGGTGGAAGACTGCTTTGTATTACAAAGTCTGATTTTTCAGTCTCACTAATGGCACTGAGAAGAAGTCATCCACTACGAAATTTTATCTGCAGGCTTTTATTCATTGCCACAATCCTTCCAAGCATCTAAGGCTGGAGGGACACACAGTGTTAGATTCAGTGCCACTGCCTGGGCACATTCAAGATGCTGTAGCAAAGCCAAGACTTTCATGTAAGGCCAATAGAAGCAACAAAGGAGCTATGGGAGAACATTTCTTTTCTGGGCAGCAGATGGAGGCCAGGAATAATGCCCCAGGGCAACTCTATCAGCATTAGATGCCTATTTTAGACTGAATTGAGCCAAAGAAATGTGTTTTACTTTACTTCAGGGAAATTGAGGTGAGAAAGAAAACAACTAGATTTGCTTTTAAAATAGGTATTGCCACAGTATTTCTGTTCCCTGTGTTTAGGAGGGAAGTGGGGAGGCACAAGGAAAGAAGCTTGAAATTCCTCCATAATTTTCCCTCCATCCCATGTGGGTGGCAGTTTTATTCACTATAAAGCAAGTTTTAGTTTCTGGGCTGGATAACCTGACAAGGAAGATCTCTTCAATTCCAGGTCCCATCCAGAAACCACTCAATCCTAAAGCACTGGGAGTTCTTGCTATGCACAAAGAACAGGAGCCCACTGCATCACCTTGAAGACAGCTGGTGTTGCATTCCAGCTGTCCCGCTCCCTGTTGGAAGTATTAGCTCCTCCAGGGGGATTTTATTCCTCCAAGTAACAGGAAGAGCAAAAAGTTACGGTAGCAACAAAACCTCCTCCAACTCCCCAGACCCTAAGACCCCAGGTTCTGGTTGCTGGCACAAAGATGCTTGCAACAACAGCAAGGACCTTGGCTTGCACACTGATGATAAATGGTTCACTGACCATACTTTGCAACAACTGGCACAACACGGCTGAGGCGCACAGGTTGGAAAGCACACACTGCTGCCTCACAGACACAGGCTATGACCTCTGAGGGAGGCAACTCCCACTGCCTTTTATAGCTGTGTTGCTTACACAGCTGCAGAGACAACACCTCAGCACTACCATAGAGAATGTAATCCAACAGATAACAATCATTCTTAACAAGGAAGGGTTTCCTTTGTTGAGCCCTGACATTGAAGTCCCTAGCCAATTTTATACCTGTTTTACACTAATAGTTTGAGCTTAAAACCATTGCTTGCAAGAAGTTGGTTTGTTAAAATACAAACACTGGCATGATCCCAGGAATCAAAAACAGGAACCCAAGAATCTTATTGGTTCAGTGCCAGCTCCAAGGTGTTTTCATTAATAGCCAGCTTTTCTGGGTGCTCCTCTGTGGCTGAATGACTAGTGGCCAACCTAACACAGTACGCACTTGGTACTGGAGGATTTATGCCATTCTTCAACAAGCCATGTCAAATGCAGTTTTCCTGATTGCACTTCAGGATTGTGGCTTTGAAGCCAGCAAGTGATAAGGGGAAGAACACTAAATGGATCGTGTCTCTTAACAAGCAAATCAGTCATTATGACTATTGTTCTCTGTCACCTAGAGACATTAGGGGCTGCATGTTTCTGTAGATCCAAGTGGTGACTTCTTTTCCCCACAGAAATTCACTATCTTATGTATAGATGGTTCACACAACTATGGAGTCACACCAGAGCTCTGCATAAATCTCTGTGGCATTTATTGTTTTTCTAAGCAGCAGACGAGGTTTGTTTTTTTCCTGACTTGCTAGTGGAGCAACACATTTCATTAACCTGGCTTTTATTCATACCAGCTCAAAAGGTCAGAATCAGTAGCTTCAAACAGTTTCCTCATTTTAACAATGAGGTTTTCCTGCCGATGAGCTGAAACCTCAAAAAATAAACATTATGCTCATAGGTCCCTTAAGCACGGTAAACTCTCCATTTATCTTGCAGCTGCCAAGCAGGAGAATTTTGCACAGACACCTCTAATTGCTCTTATAGTTACATCACTTTAGATCTAAGCTTTACAAGCCTTGTCTTTAGATTTAATCACACACCTTGTGCACATGTCACACAAGAACCCAACATTATTTGGACTCATCATAAGTCTCCTAAGGAATACATATTTGACTTGTGTGATCTGCAGGTTGTTTATGCCCGTATCAGAAACCCATCATAAATAAACTCTGAGCCTGAGGTTTTTATGCTCTTACACCATCCAAAGGTTCAAACAGACAATGACATCCCATTCATGAGATCACATGGAGAGCCAGCAGAGTCAATCAATTTGCTTTGTTTCCTTGCCCTGCCTCATGAGCAAGACTCATACTCACTCACTTAGACTATGTGGCATTGCAGGTAAGCATTTGTTGCCTGAAGAGATGTAAATAAAGATATAAACTTTAAAAGAGATCAATATAGTTTTGGATAGACAAAACTCCAAAAGATTTCTCCCTAAATTGTATTTAAGTTAGCCTATTCACTGGCATCTCCAGGGTCCTCAGTCTGCAAGCATCATTTTCAATATCTCCCACCTGCTCAAAGTAACAAAAATTGTCACTTCTGGTTGATACCCAATTTCAGAAGCAAATCCCTAATTAATAAAGGAATTAAGAATTGTAGCATCTTCAGATATGAATGCCAACTCAGAAGGCCCAAATTTAGGGGCAACTGTGATAAGGATCAGGCCTCTCTCCATGTGCTGACTCAGATATCCAAAAATCATGAGTTAACACTGAAAGTTAAAGCTTGTTCTACAAGCACTATCCAATGCAGGTTTAAATCAACCCATAATTTTCCCTGCTTCTCCTCAGCTAAACTAAAAATCCCATTTATATTGAATCAGAAGTTTTCTGGAGCATGAGGAAAAATAAAGACAAAAATAATCAGCATTTTTTTGGTCAGCAAATTTCTCTGACATAAAAGAAATAAAACACTATCTTGAACAAACACAGATGAGATAAACCCTCAGCCAGGAGCACCAACTGTCTAGGATATCTGAAATGAGCCACTTGACATGTTGGCTTCATCACTATTACACACACACTAAATAAATCCACGTGAATCTGATATTTAAATAAAAATAAGTACCATTTAAACTGCAAAACAACTCTACTCAAGCATGTACCTTTGAAATATCTGAGAAATTTAGCCAAAAGAGATAAGTGATGAAACCAGCTGTAATTTATGGAGATGCAAGTTTGACAAGTCTTCCAAAAGAATGTCTTGATCGTCTGAACACTTTGAGGCATATGGGAACAGAGCCATGTATTTTTCAATGAAAGGAGAGAAAGCATGGTGGAAAAAAAGATCATCAAAATGTGCTCCTTGGCTTACAGACGTCATCTCATCTGACTACACAAAGAGTGCAGTCTGGGTAGGGTGATTGTGCTGTCCCTGACTGTCACTCAGCGGTGTCATGGGATGTCAGGATGCAGTCTCACCACCTCCAGAACATTCAAGCTCACAGCTAGTCATCTCCTTTGCAAATTATGTGATTACAGAGAAACGTCAGAAGAAACAGTCCTGCAAAGACATGAATTAACCTATAAAGAAGCCTGATAACTGTTGCAGTCGCAAGGTACTAGGCTTGGTTTGGGTGGAAGTGTGTAGCTTTGCATGTATTGCCAGCCGCAGCTTCACTGCTTACTGAGGCTGCAGAAAGCAACTAAGTTGTCACTCTGCTCAGAAATACATAACAGAGTTTGGAGATGAGCAAGAGTGATGTCAAATGATGGTGAAAGGGTGTGATATAGTCCCACAATACTGATATGTGGGGAGAAGAACGTGGCTTACGCTAAGCTGTCACACCTTGGACACACATTGCTGTGCACTGCTTCTTGCTGTGCCAAGGATATTTAATGCAAAAGGGCCCTTTCACATTGGCAGTTACTCATTGTCAGCAATTTTCATGCAGGCCCTGAGCTCAAAACTCTGTTACACAGAGACTGGCACTGTATAATGGGAAAAGAAACCTGGTAATATCTATAAGAAACTTTTACTCTCACCTTAAGGCCATCTTATCTTGCCAAAGAGAGATGAAATGACAGGCAGGTAGATGACAGTTTTTCTCTGCTTGTTTGGTTTTTTTGTTGGTTTTTTTTTTTAGTGCAAATTCACATTATGTATTTAGGTTCAAGAAATGGGAGGAAAATAGATTTCATTTTTTCCTTAGCCATGTTCCTAGAAAGAGTTGAATAATTTTAATCTCTATATTTCCAAAGAATCAGCTTCTGGCAGAAAGCAAAACCTGCAAATCACAAGAGCACAGGAAACCTGCTCTCACTTTGGAATCTCCTGCCATGTTGAACGCTATGATAAATAACACCTCATAGTATTGCCAAAGTCACTGCAGTGATGTGTACCCTTCCTCGCTGAGGTTCAGTACCTGGGGAAAGCCCTCTGAAGGCTTAATTTCCTTTTCTCCCTCTCTTCAGGTGCTGCTGGTATCCATCCTCTGCCTCTTCTCAGTAGCAGCAGAGAAGAAATTACAACGCAGATGAGCTCCAAGCCCCCCCGAAAGCCTCTGTGGGGCACTGCAAGGATAGAAAGCTCAGGGACCTCAGGGTCACAGAGTCCAAAACTGTACAAAGCAGCATTTGCAGCTATTTTTACATCCTTGAGGTCCAGCTTGCCCCTGTGAAAGCAGCAAGCATGTCTCACTTGGCTGAAAAAACAGGAGTACCTGAACACACCCAAACAGCCTCACCAGTGAGAAGGCTGGGTATTTGATGGAGCAGATGCAGTCAGTGGTGCAGTGACTGGCTTTGACAAGACCCAGAAACAAGAGCTAGCATGAGTGAACACGCAACTTGCTCTATGCATTATTATTTTGCAACCACTAAACTGCATTACTATGGAAATGAGACTGGCATCTCTGAAAGACTGAAGAATTCCAGGAAATTGCAAGTTGTTAGGAGAATATTTGTTGACTTCCTTTAAAAAGGCTGTTTTAGATATGACAAATGCTGAAATTATAAAGATACATGGCATTGAGCTTATGCGGTCAGGTTTTGGCAGATGGGGAGCTACAGCTGTGGCGTCTATGAGAAGCAGCTTCCTCCATGTCCAACAGAGCCAATGCCAGCCAGCTCCAAGATGGATCTGCCACTGGCCAGGGCCAAGCCCATTAGTGGCTCTACCCATCAGTGCTGAGATAATATGTTTTAGAAGGGGAAAAAGCAAACTGGACAAGAGACTTTACAGCGAGAGACAGGAGTGAGAATACGTGAGAGAAACAGCCCTGCAGATGCCCAAGGTCAGTGCAGAAAGAGGGGGAGCTCCAGGTGTCAGGGCAGAGACTCCCCTGCAGCCTGTGGTAAAGACCATGGTGACTTTAGGCTGTCCCCCTTCAGTTCACGGAATTCTTCAGGGGAGCAGATCCACCTGCAGCTCCTGGAGGACCCCACACTAGAACAGGTGTCCAAAGGAGGCTGTGAACTTGTGGGAAGCCCACACTGGAGCAGGCACCTGGCAGGACCTGTGGCCCTGTGAAGAGACAAGTTCGTGCTGGAGCAGGTTTGATGTCAGAACCTGTGACCCCTCAGAGGACCCCTCTGGAGCAGCCTGTTCCTGAAGGACTGTACCCTATGGAAGGCACCCATGCTGGAGCAGTTCATGAAGAACTGCAGCCCCTGAGAAGGACTCATGTTGGAGAAGCTGGTGAAGGACTGCCACCTATGGACTGCCACAGTGGAGCAAGGGAAGAGTGTGAGGAGTCCTCCCACTGTGGAGGAAGGAGTCATAATGACAGCATGTGATGAAGTGACTGCAGCCCTTATTCCTGTCCACCTGCACCATGGCAGGGAGGAGGCAGAGAAAATCAGGAGGGAAGTTGAGCCCAGGAAGAAGAGAGAGATGGGGGGAAGGTGTTTTAAGATTTAAGATTTAATTTTTATTTCTCTTCATCCTACTTTGATTTTATTGTAATAAATTTAACTAATTTTCCCCACATCGAACCTGTTTTGCCCATTGTCAACACATCTTCTCTCTCCTGTCCAGCTGATGAGGGGAGTGACAGAGCAGCATTGTTGGGCACCTGGCAGCCAGCCAGAGTCAGCCCACCCACACATGAATGATCAGTACATGTACATTTGCATCTCAAGAATGTCAAATGAGGATTAACATTTTTAAGCCATCATTTTTTTCTTAAAAAACCCCGATGAACTCAACTGTCTTTAAGTCTAAGGCACATACAAATCTTTTCAACACATACAGTAATATTTGCTAATTACTTGGGAATTTTTCACGTTCCTACAGAATTTCACTGAAAGCAAATGTTTTTATGATGGAAACATTGCTGGACTATTCAGTGAAAAGGACAGAAGATATTCTGAAATTTTCCGTACAATTAGTCTGGTTTAATTGGATTTGGTTGGAAAATAGATGGAGGAAAGAAAAATCCTAGTGATGTCTAAGATACTCACTCATTTCTCGTTTATTTTAAACATTCAAAATTGCATTGAAATTACAGAATCTGAAAAATACCACAGAGTTTTGAAGTCAAATCATTCATCTCCTGCTTCTATCAGATCCTTTCACACTGGCAGCATTTCATTGTATGAAGAGAAAAAAAAAAAATCCAAACAGAGAAAGAAGTAATCTCCTTTAAATTCATAATATTTTTGCTGCAGGGGGTTCAGTGGACAGCAGTTGGGCATCACTGCTATCAGCAGTGGGTAAACATTACGAAGGACAGTCATTGCCTCAATATCTTTATATTCAGGACAGCTTGGGTGTCCAGAAAATGACAGAAAAGGCCGTAGATGTATATGCAGAAAAACCTAGGAGATTTTTCTGCCTCTCAGTTCAACCCACCAGACGTGCTCAGGTCTCCCCAGAGAGAGTGTAGAGGAAAGAAGAAGGGCACTTTCAGAGTTCAACTGGTACTAAAGAAAAGCCAGTTTTTGAGGACTGGTACTTCAGTGATGGAAATGATCAATTTGAGTTTGTCTTGAAAGAAGAGTAAACAAAATTTTTTACCCGTTTGGTAACCAAATAGCAGCTGTAGAGATTTCCCTGATCTCAGACTAATTTTGGACGATGCTATCTCTTCTCTGAGGGGACACTGGAGAGGGACAGCACATGTGGATTTCTCTCACTATTTCTCATCAAAGAACTGAATTTCACTTGCAGTCCTAGCTTATGGTGTGAAAACTGAAACCTCAGTGTGGAAGCAGGGCTCATGCAGCACACTCCAAAGCACTTTGTCAATACATTACTCCCGACCTCAAAACTGCAAAACTGTGTCAGGACCAACGCTGTGGGAAACATCTCCCGGTTTTCTAGCAACAAAACACACTCAAAGCAGCCTTGAAGTGTTTACATTGCAGCCTATCTTACAACTAGTCCAAAAGGCACACAGGGTAAGTTCCTCTCCATGTCATTTCACAACACAGCTCTTTAAAAAAAGTTCAGTTTCTTTATTGAGATCACAGGTAATGTAAGTATTCAAATATGAGAAGCCAATTACTCCAGTCTCTGTTCAAAAAATAGGGGTTTTGTTCTGTCATATGTATTCAGTGATTGACAGTCATAGTGGGAGAATGTGGCCTTTGCAATGTCCTATGATGTTGCTATCAGGATTATTGCAACAGATGTGGAAGGAACATGGACTATTGGCTGAGTGATTCCCAAAAGTAAGGATTAAAGCAGTAGAACAAGCTACTTTCCCAGACCCTGTTAAGCATTCAAATTCCCAGTGTCCCATTGTTTATAGCAAAGAGCATAACAAGAAGAAAAGTGACACAAAGATGAATCTGTCCAGGTGACTGTGATTGGCAATGAGCTGGTGAAGGACAGCCCTGAAAATGAATCTATGAAAAGATCACAAAACTAATTCCTTTTGAGATATAATCCTGACTGTAAGCTACAGTAGAAATGCTAATACATTAATCTATGCCTCTAATGTCACCGTTCTAATTCAATACACAACTAGAGAGATAAATCTTGGCATACATCATGCATAAATAGCATGCATTGTTATGATTTTCTCAATAAACTGTGGAAAATTAACATAGGCATTGATAGCCTCTTCATATCCTAATGCAAATGCAATTTATTGTTTTGTAGGATGTAACGCTATACAGATATACAGACTAGTTATGATATTACACTAATTTTTGTAGACAGCCTTGAGACAGTTGACAAACTAGAAATGTAATGTCCTGTCTGATCCTGTCCCTTCCCAATGTTGCTCTTCAGCATGAAGTATAGTAGGGCTGACACTGGACCTGCAAAGGACATTTTTAGCTGAAGAAGCAGGGTGGAAGATGGTAATTTGCCTTTGAGTTGATGTGACTGCAGGGTGGTGAGTTTGGGAGGCAGGGGACAAGCATGCAGATGCAAGTTGCTCCCTGCCTCCAGGAGAAACATTGTTCAAGTCCTTATAGCGAGGACAGACAGAAAGTGGCAGGACAGATCATGTTTCTGTTTTATGCATTTGCAGCAGCTCTTTTCTCTCTTCAATTCACTGATATAGTAGGAAACTACTGCTTGTCCTAATTTTACATGTGAAAAGTAGAGGAATATTTTTTTGCTGATTCCAAAAGATGATGCCAAGAAATCTGCTGGGTTCCTAAGCAGGTTTGCCCCATGGTTGGGTACTCCAAAATAGCTGGATTCTGATACAAGAAAACATACTTTGCAGCAGAGGACACTGAGAGTAACAGCCTGGGAATGGGGCCAACTCATTAACGCCCTGCAGCACCATTTTATTTAATCCTACAGTCTTCCCAGTTTGACAGTGCCAGGGAATGAAACAGGAGACATACTGGTATTATGATACAAATCCATGGTACCTTGAATACTGCAAGCAGAGCTCACCTCACTTGCCAAAAAGTTATGGTAGATCTGGAACAGGTATAAAGGGAAGCAAAAATAGTTAAAGGAGTGAATGGCTTTTATGTAGAGAAGGACTTATAAAAAACTGCAGCCTGGAAAATACAATATGGTAGAAGTCTATAACAGTCACAAACAGCATGGAGAAGGATGTAGGGAATGACTGCTCATCATTTCTGATGCAAAAACTCAAGGCTATCAAAAGAAAAAAAAAAATTAACCTCAACAGCAGACCAAAAAAGATACTTCTTCACAAGATATATGGTTGAGCTGTGTGGCTGAGCCATGGGTTACTACAAATGCCAAAACCTCTCTGTGAATTTGAGAAATTAATGAAAGAATAATCTTTCTCAAATTAGGAAAGACAGAGATGCTACCTGCAGAAGGTGAGGAGCTTCATGCCCTGCCCAAGCACCCTGGCTGCACCAGTCTGGCACAGAGAGCCACTGCCATCTGGCAAGGGGTGCTTCTCTGCCACCATACTAAGCAATATTTGACTCCTTACGCATGCCTGAGCCTCAGCTCACATGGAAAATAAACAGCTTGCCAGTAAAAAGTCACCATGCTGCTACATGTGATTCATTTGCATGTGTAAAAGCAAAGCCCAGCTCAAGGGTGGTGCTGAGATGTCAGCAAGTTGTGCAGTGTAAATCATAGCATGGAGGATGCCCTCATCGCCAAAAAAAGGAATTACAGACCTGCAGTTCTACCTCAAATAGAGCTTGTTAATAGCACCTTTAGGCTCATCTGCCAGTAGGGGCTCAGGTGTACAGTGATGGAAGCAGGGAACATATTTTGGAAAGTAGGCTTTGTCCTCTAAGCAGAAGGCAACTGCACTCATGCTGCTCATTTCCCTCCCTGAGGCTCATTTGAGGCTGCGCTCATGTCCCCAGGAAGGGATGGCAGGATAAGCTACGGGAAGGACAGGCACCTCCAGAGTGTTTTTGTCTCCCCTGACCAGTCCAAAGAACAAAGCATCTCACTGCAGTGCAGCCCCAGACAGGGGGAAAGGCTCAGAGCAGAGGCTAGATTTCTGTAAATCTAGTGTTTATACGGTTGCATCCATTGCACTCTTTCTATCTTTGTGTTCCCAAGCTCAGGAGTTGCAGCACTGGAGAGATTTGCCATAGACTGTATGCATGGTGCAGGGCCACTGTAATGTTTTCTTTCTGGACAGCATGTTTTCCCCCTCCACAGATGTAGCTCTTTCAATTGCAATAGTTGTTCCTTTTAGAAAATGAAAGTGGGCATAGGAACCTATTCTCTTTGGAAAATTCTGAAATCATCCTGGAGAACACAGATCTGTGATTTGATAGGGCACCTTCTGCATAATGCAACAATTTATGTATTTGGGGAAAATCCCACTGCCTTCCTAGAATTGCCACTATCTAGTACAGGAAATAGGCCAGGGGTAGCAGCATGTCTCAAGCAGTACTGTGTGTAGAGCATCGAAACAAAATAAGGAGAAGGAGGAGGGCGAAATGAGTGGTACAATGAACTGCCACTCTTCTGGGATGCTGGAGCATAGTACATTGCCCAAGTAATTAATTATTTCAGAGTCAGGACACCATAAGACAAAACAGGCTTCCATTTTTGTGTCTACATGTTTGGTCTTTCCTATACCAGTGAGTTTAACTTGAAAAAATTCAGAGCAATGTATTGTAGCACAGATGCTGGCCTTCAGCAGTCTGAAGTGTTCGCAATGAGTAACCCCGTAAAATGTGAGGCTGCTAGCTTTGCTTTGCTGCAACCTCACAACTACTCTTGCCCAGGACAGATAGACTCAAATCCAAAAGGGTCACTGCTGAGCACCGTAGAGGTCCTTACAGTGTGGGACAGTGGCAGTGCAGTAGCAGTCCTTTTACCAGGTGTGGAAATGCAGAAAGGATCCCACTACAACAACAAACCTGCTGTATTTGGACAGCGCAGGTCTGGCTTTGTGGAGCCAAACTCTGGCAGCAGCTGACTGTGAAGCACAGCAGCAAGCCTGGACTTCCTTCCTTCCCTGCACAGAGATGCAACTGCCAAAGAATTAATCTGCACTTGTTTTTGCCTTCTTTGGCCAAATGCTGTGCTACCATACTGCACAGAATTAAAGTCAGCAGAGCAGGTTTGATCTTTGCCAATACTATGGCAGGTTTGATTTATTCTCAACTACAATTCACACTTAGACTGTAGCTTCTGGCAGCTTGCTTTATTTCCAGATCAGTGAGAAATCATTGTGGAGAAGCAGATTTGGGAGTGGATGTCATTTGCTCTCAGGCACGGGAAGCCTGGATTATTCCCATGCAGAAAACTCTCTTGAGTTGCATTAGGAGTGCAATGACTGAGTTTCAGGAAAACTTCCAAAACTAATGCAGAAGCTGAGCTTTCTTGAAGAGGGTCACTCAGATGGATCTACCCCTCCCTGAGGATGGCTCAGATAGCACCAGGCATCTCAGAGAATCCTACCTGGCTACAAAAATGCAACCGGATTACAAAATTTACCTTAAATATTGAAAAACAGCAATTACCTTTTGTTTCTCCTGTGCTTCATGTGTGTCCTTTCTGAAGGCATTATAGAGACCTGTGGCTTAAAAGTTTCTTTCAAGGGCCAACAGAGCACACATTCAGTGCAGTTTGTAAAGGTGAATGCAATACAGTTGAGGGTTATAAAAATTGACACTTTGAGGTTATCTCAAGTGGATGGATTTAATCATAAGTGTATCATTCAAAGCGTCTGGATTTTCTACCACCTTCCAAGCTCCAGATTCTAAAAGAGAAAAAGATACGGTAGCAGACATGTAGGAAAAAAACCCTATATTTCTGCGTAGCAGGAGACTCCTATAATTTCAGTGTTCTGTTTGTATTCAGAAGAAAGTATTGAGTGTTGAAGCTTGGAATACAATATGAGCAAAAACTCTCCAATGTTTCTTTTGGAGCTGAAAAACTTAATCCAACCTCCAAGTGTTTATTTACCAGCAAAAAGAAAAAAAAAAAAAAAGATAAAAAGAAATGTCTAAATGGAAAAGTGGCTCCTAAACTAAACAGCACTTTAAAAAAAAATTCAAGATTTTACTTGCTAGAAATCTGTTACGGAGGAAGATTTATTTTTTTTTTTGACAAATATGTGAAAAAATAAGCTTTTCAAATAGCTTCTTTGAGAATCAATTTTAGATAAACATTATGAAACCACAAGTAGCATGATAAACATGCATGCCATGTTTCTTCACCCAGCTGCAGCTGGGAAACCAAGCAATAAATACTATTTATTTATTTTAATAGTATGCTTAGTGAAAGTATTACCAATATTTCCTAAGCTTAAAATCATCCATGGATGTATTTTGTCATGAGGCCCAGCATTTTTATAGTAATTTACAACTTTAAAAGGGTAAACTCTATTGCTATCTGTCAAACCAACAACTGGGTAAGTGTAGAACGTTACCATATGAAGCATGATGAAATTTATTGCTGCAGTCATTAGTACATATTGATTTTGTTTATAACAACCCAAGGGGAATACTAAACTGATTATGCCTGTGCTAGGCTCTCTCTTGCTCTCTGACAGGACACAGACATGGCAATGCCAGCTTGCAAACTGCCACTGCTGCTTGCTGTCCTCTGAGGACGGAGTTTTGTAAGAAATCAGCATCGCTCCTTTTGTTAGTGCCTCCAGTTTTGCTCCATTTTGTGGCTACTCTGTGTGCAGCTTCATTTTTAAGAATTTGCAGCTCTCAGACAGCCTAAGCAGCACAAACACTGATTCATTATTAGTCAACACATAATTAAATCTTATCAACTCCTTGTTAAGTGTGATTTTTGCATTTTGTGTGTTTTACAGCATTAAAAGTCTGGTGTCTAGCCTTGAATCACAGGTACTAACAGAAGAATTCATTAAGAACTTTGTTAGAGTTATTTAATTTTTTCTGCAAAATACAAGTTAAAAGTCTTTTGCACAGCAAAATATGAAACGTGTTTTTTTGGTTTGGTTTGTGTGGTAAAGTAGCATTTTAGATGAATGCTGATTTAATTTTTAACTCATCAAAAACACGATGTATCAGACTTGTGTAGGAAAACTAAGTATGAAATTTGAATTAAAGAATCAAAGAGTCGAAATTCAATATATAATTGAAAAATATTTAATTATTTTCAATCTGCAATTAGGGCAAAATATATGCTGAAATGGAGTTTCCCATATTCACAGGCTTTTAAACATTGAGGGTAGCTCAGAAATTTCCTGCAATTAACCAGAAAAGACTGATACATGTATCTCATTTTGTTCTTGCTATCATTTTTACTTAAAAGTTATTTCTTTAATTGAACAGAGAAGCAACTTCAGTATTATTTATATAAATCCATGAAATGGAGTGTTATGACAAAAAAAAATGCTGATTTAACATGCAAGAAAAGGGGAAATTACTGCACTTGTGACTGCAGAGCCAGCTTAGGAATCACCTGCCTGCAGCCAAATTTAGCAGCTGGGAAGTTACAGATGTACTTCTCAAGCTTTGGAGTTGCTATAATGTTACCTCAAGGTGTGCATTTTGCTTTTTCATCCCCTTGATGCCAGAAGAGTGATGTAACACGGACCAATCCACAGATGCACCACCCTGCTAATGGGGTAAAGAGTGGTGGGGTAAGCACAGGAGAGCTATTGGCTCCACTTGTCACTAGCAATGTCAAACAGCATGGACCAAATAGGAGAAAGTATCTTCAGAAAGCAAACCTTTAGCAGTTAAGGTAGTCCTGTTCTTCCAGATGAAGGAATATTTGCCGTGCTTTGTTCACCCCTCCATCTGGCCTGCCCCATGTGAGTTTCCCATTGCAGTCTTGCAATCTTCTCCCTTTGCACAGAGAAAATACAGCTTATGAAAGTGGCCAACAGTTGCTTGCAATAGATATTTAATGGTGGGTGGTCTTCATATAAAAATCACCTCTGCCCCAAAGCCCCTCAAGGTACTTCTCTTACTTTCCTTCAGGCACCCCTTTTATTTCACTTAGTGCAAAGAACATTATAAATATTCATTTGTTCATGCTGTCATGTATCCCCACACTGGCTATTGCAAGAGTTCATTAGAGGCCACTAGGTTGAGAGTACACAGAAAAATAATCACAGCAACTGCACAATCACTTTTTATAGACTGTCTCTTCCCACTTCTCCTTTGCACACAGTCTTGGTACTCAGCACGTTACTCTTGTAGCAGGTATAAGGAGACAAATCACAGAAGCATCCCAGAACACTACCTTTGGGCAGTTTCCCTCTAAAGCCTCTAGGCTGGCTTATCTCACTACTCAGAGCTATTTCCTATATATTTCTATGAGGGTCGAAGGAATCTCAACTCACAAGCAAAACCTCAGTTTACACAACCTTAGGAAGCTAAAAAAGTTCCCCACTGGCAGATCATAGTTGCAATTCTGCTTTATATTGTTACTTTCTTTAGTTTTTTTTCTTTTTTTTTCTCCTACACTGTGATGCAGCACAAGCAAGGACTAGATCCAACAGCTTCCAACACGAACAGTGTGACAACCACGACAGGACATCAGTGCAGGGATCTAACTCAGCACTCACAGGCAAGTAAATATGTCCTCCAGTGAGGATTACATAGCACAACACTGTACTGTTCTCCCTCATTTTTCATCATAGTTGAGCATTTTCTTGTACACTTCTAGGGAGCATCATACAGCAAGGAAACCAGACACACACAGCACACAAAGCTGCAGGTATGACGGGACAGGCACCTGTGGGAATGGAAACTAAAACCTGTGGAGCAAGCAATCATTTTAAGCCCTGTTTTTAAAGCCAGGCTAATCTCTGTCCCTTGCTTCATGCACATTGCTTCTTTTATTACAGGTGCTCAGGACAGGCCATATACACTGTGATGCTTTAGATTAAGGCACACACTTTCCCAGAGTCCACTTTCCTGGAGATCAACCAGCATCCTTAAGAGAATAACAAACACAGGCACCACTGGGAAGTTATTTGACTCAGTACATTTGTAACAGCATGTGCATGGCTGTATCATGCTTCTCTGCTTGGAAAGTAACCACCTAAAATCACCTAACATCACTCAGATTTTCATTTTCCATCCACCTTCCCAGATGTATTTCTTTTTTCTTTTTTTTTTTTTTTTTTTGTGAGTGTGTTTTGTTGCTGCTTGCATTTTTTTTGCTGTTGCTGTTTTGTTTTCCTTCAGTTGCTGTCATTCTTCCCCCACATGTAGCAGCCGGCTGCTGGACATTCAAAATCCCTCATGAAGTCATTAAGTAATGTCACCACTTACTGTTTTCCACCTGCAGTCCCATCATCACTAATTACAGCTTCCATAATTTAGTTCATTGGTGACATCTAAATGAAGCCATTTACAGATTGCAGTAATGCTGAGCAGCCCAGCTCCCTGGTGCAGGTAATGACTACATGCAAAGTTCATCAGACTGCACAGGAGGGATGATGTGCTGCATTCATTGCTGTTACTGTCCAGCCATGACAGCACAGATTTAATTTAATTTTATCTCTTGCATATAGGGTTTGCCTCTACTCAAAGCAGAGAATGTGTGCTTGGATTGCTCCCTGCATTTGCTACAACCTAAGACAAAAGGGGGAAACCATGCTGGAATTGGAGAGCTTCAGTTCCTTGAAAAATCTTTTAGCCCATCTGCACACAAGCACAAAAACTGGGGTTTTACCAGCCTTGCTTCCCCCTACAACATTGAGACGCCTTGAAGGATAAAAACACAACCTAGGATAAAAACTATCACCTTGCAACTAGAAGGAAGAGCAGGCAGACAAAACTATCTTGTAGCCTCTCTGTGAGATTTGGCACAGTATTAGACATCTTTGGGGGCCTCAATCACCGCACACTTCTCCAAGTAGCCATCAAGATGCGAGAATAGGTTAATGCTGACCGTCAAATTGTATCCAGATACATCTCAAAATACTTCCCTCTATGAACCACTTAAGGAATCACTGTATTCCCCAGCAATTCCTTAGACAGCAAGAGAGGTGTCTGAGCATTTGGGCACAAACATTCTCAGGTCACCCAACCTACCCTACTTCTGAGGAGCAACAGCCAGTGTCAGCTGCACAGCTTGGGGAACAGAACCACTTGGTGTCACAAAGGCCAGTTAATATTCAGGAACCATTTGGGGAAGCTTTACCCCAAGCCACCTCATGCTCTGTCTAGACTGTACTGCACTGCTAGTGGTGGGGCATCTGGGGCTGGGAAGCCCTTGCACTGTGGTTGCAGAAGGCTCCAACACCATATTCTCAGCCAGATAAGTCATGTGAAATGAAACCATGTCTTACACTGCAGGACTGGCAAGAACAGAACAATCCACTGCAGTTTTTTCCCCTGAAAGCCATTGTTAATTCAGTAAGCATTTGCTGCTTTAAAGCAGCCTCCACAACCCACAGCATCAAAACAGAATAAGTAGTAGGTAATCATTCTGGAAACATCCATACCACAGACCTTCAGTGAAAGTGTGGTAGAAAGAACAAGACAAATAAAAAATAAGTTGAAAAAACCTCCAAATACTGTTTTTGCCATGGATGCTGTTTTAAGAATTTGAAGTAAGGTGCTTTTTGAAAACAACAGTTCCAAGAACATTGATTGTTTCTTGCTTGCAGAAAATCCCGAGTCAGGGCTCCCATTGATTCATGTCACATTTAAAAGCTTAGTTCTCTTGAGTTATTTCAATATATTTCAAGCCAAGCAATTAATTCTTGTTTTTTTAAAAACTTTCTAGTGCATGAAAAGTTTTTAGTGCAACACATAGCACTACAGAAATGAGTTTCTTAGAAATATGCTAAACATTCCTATGCCAACATATTTCACAGATTGAACTGCTCTGATATTAGCAGCCTTTGTAGCACATGTACGCATAATTATGACATGTCTGGAACATTTTGTCACTTCACTGGTGTTTTGATGTCTAGTGCAAAAAATTCATTGGCAGTCAGTTTGAAAGCACATCCTATTTGCCTGTCACATAAGCACTTTAGGTGTAGAGGTAACCCAGATAAGAAGGGGTTAATTGTTTGATCTCATACATACAGGAATGTTATTCTTTCCCATTCAGTTAAAAATTCATGGAAAAAAAGAATTAAAGGTGATATATTTTCATAGTTGAAACACTGATACTTGTATGCGCTGTTAACCTGGAGGAAACTCGCAGCTCCGATTCTGTGATTCTGTGGATGGTTTGGCTGCCATTCTCCTCATCATCATCTGCAAGAATTTTCTCTGTTAAACATTCCAGCCTCTTTCTTTATTTAAATTCCACCACTTCAAATCTGTGCTTAACCATCTACAGGAGCACAAAGTAAAGTACACTCACCTTGTTCAAAAGCCCTCTCTTAACTTTTCTTACCAGGCACATTCTTCACAAGGGGTTAGGTAAGAGGAGCTGGTCATAAGCTGCACATAACAGTGCCTGCCCCTCCTCTTCCCCACAGGAAGAAAAGAAGTTGCAGACTGCAACTCTCCCCTGAGTCTCCTCCATACTGAACAGGCCAAGTACCCTCAGCTGCTCCTCATACAGCTTCCCCTCAAGATCCTTCACGATCTTCATGGCCCTCCTTTGGACATTTTGTAATAGCTTTATATCTTTCTTATACTGTGGCAGCAAAACTGCCTTAGTGCCACACTACTTAATAATGGACACTTTTGCACAGGACCTTCTCCACAATCAAGTGAACACATCATTATGTGTTCACTATGCAAAGAAAACCACCTAAAAACCCCCACAGAAAAACCAAAAGCTCATGAAAATGCAGAAGTGACCGAGGTCAGAAAGTGTCCCAAATCAGACTGACAGAAAGAAAACAATTTTTTCTGATGAGGTTTCAGTCCAGCCATGCCATATGCTGCAGTTTTGCCCTGAATGCTGGAGCTTTTGTGTGTCTGTGCGCTTTGGGATAAAGTCTAATGCTATAGTGATATATGGCTGTTACCAGAAAAGAAGAGGAGTCTACCCACCTAGCTCTCCTGGATAAAGCTGGCATTCAGGGCATAGGAAGGGGTACAGCTCTATACCCCTGCTGCACAGGGACCCCCAAAACAAAACAAAAACAAACAAACCGAACCAAAACAAACAACAAAACCCAAAACCAAACAAACAAAAAACCCAAAACAAAAACAAAATAAAACCCCAAACACATGCTGGCTGAATATCATCTCTATTTAACACTTCTCAAGGATTCTCTAAAATTTGCTTTTTAAGTTCATATTTTAAGGCTTTCCTTTTGCAGATACAGTATCTAGAAACATGTCTCCTACTTATTTGCTTATTTTGAGTGCTGGATTCCTCTGCAGGGAACCTTGCAGTTGCAGGACTCCAGTAGTCTTTCAGAAATCAGCAAGCACCAGAAGAGTGTGAGAATGAGTACTGAAAAGACAGAAAAAACAGGTTTTTCCTCTGTGACCATAATAGAATTCATGAATTTACATGAGGGATGAACTTCATTTGTTATGTTTTCATTAGTTCATTAGAAATAAGCCTGGATATTTGGTTGTAGGTATGTATGGGGGCTGGCTACGTCTCTGTGACAGGATTGCTGCTCTTTTCCATCAATGCTGCATGACCAATGAGACCTTCTTGAGCTCAGGACAGGCTCTTTCCACTAGAGAGCTCCTTCATCTTCCTTCTTTTTGACTAAGAGAGAAACATTTCCCTCAAGTGTTTCTGAATGTTCTGATGAATTTCTTGGGTGAATTTTGATGTTGCAGTTTAAAATAATTTCACTGATGGAGGCCTGTGCTGGAGGTAACCATATGTACCTCCAGGAGAAGAATGAAACCTGCTCCCAGGCTCAGTCCCTGAATACAAACCCTCTGTCTTTATTCCAAGCACTGGCAAATACAGTTCTACACATAGACAACATGACTGTGCCCTTTGGCACCTGGGCCACAGGTACATGTTCCCTTTGGCAACTGTATGCAAATGTGAAAGGACACGTGTAATGCAGCCTTCCTTCCAATCACACAAAATACATATATATTTGCTTTCCCCTTTAGATTCAGATTTGCATGCCTAGAAGGGTGATGAAAGGACAGGTTTCGAGGGCATGACCTATCTGTGGGCAGGGTGAAGACCTTTTGCAAAGAAGAGCAAAGTCTAGCAACAAAGCTTCCCTTTGAATTAGGCTAAGGTACTTCTCCTTGCCTTTTTTTATTCCTGAGCCCTTTAGCCAAGGTGATGGCACGTCTGGGAAAACACATAAGCTTAATTTTTCCCAAGCCAAGACTGTTTTGTTGGTGTTAGTTACTGGTAAGTGATCTTTCTCTCTTTATCTTGACCCATGAGCCTATTTTTCACCTCATTTTTCCCCCCATCCTGTTGGGGAGGGGAGTGGAGTAACTGTCTTGGCAGGCACCTGCCAGCCTGACACTGCCAACCTGCCCCACCAGCATCACAACCACAATACCATAGAATGAGGATTCAGAGGGAGCTCCTATATGTGGAGAAAAAAAGTAGTCTAAGGAAAAGTCTGTGACTAAATCTGGAGGTTTACCAGTTGCAAGCCTTTTCCAGGGACATTTGTGCTTGTGGCCCCACTGCAGCCTTGCTGGTTCTTACTTGTAAGGAGCCCAGCCTCCCTTTTCTTTTACATCTGTTTGTTGAGGGACTGTTGTATGCAGCCTTACTCTAAATTCCAAGACTGTGGAATAAAAATCATTTACTGTTAGTCAACCAAAACTGTCTTTTCTCTCTCTCTATTGATTACTCCTGAATAATCAATTGACATTTGGCACAGTTTTATTTATAATAATTCAAGTCAGCAGCAACATAATTTAGAAACTGGCTACTAGGCATGTGTTGGTAATGAATCGAATCCATGGGTAATTCAAATTCATAGATTAAAAAATTACATTTAAATAATGTTAAGGTTGTGACAACCTGACAAAAGACTGCAAATTTGATGTGAAAACTTTTCCTCCCTCTGTGTCTGAGGGAAAAGTCTGGAAAAGACAGGAGAAGGGCCTGGCATTTGCTGCCTTTCCCATGATCCTCCACCTTTGAGTTCATACCTAATTGACATCACCTTTGTGTTGAACTGAACTTCATCCCTGCTCCTTGTTCACTCACTTCCAGTGGTGTCATTTAATCCCATAGGAGAGAATGGATGCATATTTTTACACAACAGATTGCTTGGTCTTCTACAAAGTCAATAGATAGTGGTGTGCATAATCCCCTAGTTTTGTGGATTATGGAGCTATTGTGTGGAAGCATGAGAGATCAAAGCCCTTAGCCATTCCCCGATGGGCATCAAACTTCCACTAACACCCAGCTCCTGTCACAATCCCAGAAACTGCTTTTTTCTCCTTGTTGCACCCTGTGACAAATTTTGCTGTGAGTAGAACCTGAATCTAGCATGAAGGATTACCCTTAAAACCTGCAACGGGAGAGACTTGGAAATTGTAGGTAAGTCCATGTTGAGTAGACTAATGATTCCTTAAACAGTTGGTTAAAATGCTCATTTTCCCATAGTATTTAAAAGCCACAAAACCCCATCTGTTTCACCAGGCATACCTAGAGCCAGTCCAAGAAGGGCAGGTATTCCCGAGAAGCAGGCACTCTCTGTGATCACCAGCCCTTTGCAGTGCACTGTCACCATATGCTGGGGTGAGTTTGTGCTTTGCACAGGACAGGCTATTGGCACCTGAGCTCTCAGAAGTGCACAATCCACAAACATATCTTCTGTGAAAGAACAGGGTTTTCCTGACAAATGTCCCCTCTGTAGTCTTCAAGAAGTTCTTCCCCCTTGGAGGGTCAGAGATTTGAGGCGCAACGCAAATCCTCTCCCCTTTCCACACCAGTGGAACTGACACTGGATTTTCAAACCCACTGCACCATCATCTCATCACCTGCCCTATTAAGACTGAACTAAAGAGATAAACATTAAACATGTTAAATGAATTATTAGACATCTTATGCATTCAGCAGTAGGTTGATAAAAGGCAGCCCTTCATGGTAACTTTCTTTATATATATATATATATAAATATAATATATATATATAATTCCAGCAAAAAAAAAAAAACAACCAGAGAAAGCTTATGGCTGTGTGTTGGATTGCAAACACTATGGGGTTTGCAGTGGAATTTCAATTATGGGAAAATGCACTGTCAAGCCCTCATTCAAATCCTTAATTACCAGCGCTTAACCACCACATACTATTGAAGGAAACTATAATTCACTTTGAAAAGGACCTGGTTTATACCTATAATTAAATTAATCATAATTAATTCCAGCAGCTACTGCAATAACTATTGAAGGAGAGAAATATTAAAGAAATGCATTGTCAGGGATTTCTTACCGCACTGTTATGTTATGTTGTGTTATGTTATGGTGGAAGAATAAGAGTTCTTCCACACCTTTCCCATCAGTTCTTCATCCAGGTATTTAGCAAAAAAAGTCTTTATCTTCAGTTCATTTTTCTTTTTAATGTGGCTTTCTCTCCAGCTGAAGCCACATATATATCTTGAACATTTACTAGGAAACATTTCTAAGATCTGGCCTCTCCTGTCTGTATGGTGAGTTCATCTTTTGTTGGAGCTATTCTCTATACCTTCTGCCAACTCCAAATGCTGCCAAGGGATCACCTTTCCAGCCTGTTTTTTGAAGCAACATCATTTCCCCTCAGCACCCTTTAGCTGGAGCCCTAATCCCATGCAGAAGAGCCTTTTCCACTGCCTGAGGGTCCTCCACCCTCTGCTGTGGCACAGCCTCTTTCCCTGAATGTGGGAAATGGCAACTTCCCCTCCACCTATTGCTGTCTTGGTGCCTCTGCTTCAATTTTCTGTGTATTCTTGCCATTCCCTCTGCATTCTCTGAGCAACACCGGGAAAGGCTAACTGCAAGGAAATCTAGGCAGAAGGAAGCTCTCAGGGAGCAGCAATCAGGGCTGAGGGTATGTAATCAGGGAGAAGAGGGTGAAGTCACGCTTTCTTCTCTTTCTTCAAGCAAAATGACAGACTGAACGGCAGGGAAGTATTCCCACACAAACTCTGGGTTATAGTGGCAGTGTGATGCATTAACAGATAACAGCATTTTATTGCAGAGTACTGTTAAACAGCAGGGGGCTTTTCAAGCATCAGTGTCAAATATCATGTAATCTGCTAAGTAATAAACTATTAAAAGAATACAGGGCACATCATATTTCTTGACTTGCACAGTTTGCTCATTGGCTTTTATATGTATCTGCTGTCTAATTTTGCTGTCAGAACACATCAAGCTGCTTTTATTCCTTCCTTTCACAGGGATGGCTTGTTTTTGTTTTCTGTTCAAAAGGCAGGTCCTTTTAAGTGTATGGGTTCATATCCCTTGACAGTCTTCAAACGAGTCCAAGTCTTTTGGTCTTTTGGTATATCATCGGCCGGCAGAGCTGCCTGCGTTGTTTCTTCTTCCTTGTAGCTCTGCATATTGCTTCTCTGACTTCAGCTGCAGTGAAATCAAAATCTTCTTTGTTCTCTCATGATTTCCAGGTGCCCTTTCTGGTCTGTGAATGGGGTCTCTATGAAAACATATGTGTCTAAATTTTTTAGCAAGGTCAAAGAAAGGACATTTGGCACTTTAAGACCATCTTGCAGAGCAGACTTGAGCAAACTGCTCTTGTTTGAAGATGTGACTACTCATTAATGTCAAATTGAAGATGGGCTGAGATCCTTCACTTGATCAAGGACTGAATTGTCAGTACTGAGCTCTCCTGAGAAGAAGCTACAACCCGAAGTCCCTGCCAGAGCTCTTCCCTATTTCGCTACTGGAAGGATTACTACAGTTGACAGAGAAAACTGTAAGTAAACATCCTCTGGTAATTTGAAGGAGAACTTGTCTTAAATATCCCACTTGTCCCACTGTCACCATCCTCTTTTTTCCATAACCTTCTGCCCTCTTTAACCACTTACTTTGACTATGCCCGAACTCATATATTTCAACAGTCCTTGTCGAAAAGATTAGGGGGTGTCATTTTTTTTTTTTATTTTATCGCAAGCTGGGACCTTTTATTCCCTCTGCTGTGATGATTCCAAATCAAAGACTTTAACACCCTAATTTCAGAATAAGAAGGTTTTCAAATTTGTTACAACTCAGAAATACATTGCTAAAAATAAATGTTCCCTACAAAACTGTCACCCTCCAGAAAGCCTTGCTATCCACATGCACAGTGCTAATTCTATTCAGAAATCTAGAGGAGCATGCAAACCAAGACTTTCTTTTTGGAAATGATACTCCTAGAATGCTCTCCTGACTGTTTCATGTTGAAACTTCTTTTTCTGTTGCAGTTATCATTACCACGTCTTGAACAGACCCTGCAAGCAAAAGCCTCTAAGTTGATTATGAAAAAAATCTCTTAGGAAGCATGTTTGGTTATTTCTTCTGGTCCCTTCAAGACTGTTTTCTGAGTAAGCAGAGCCCAGCTTGACTCAAGTCATTCTGCAGGCATTTGTACAAACCAACGAGTGAACTGCGTGGGGAAAGAAAACAAATCTTTCACCATTTATCTGCACTTTTCCCCAAAGGCTTTGAAACAGAGATAGATTCAGTAGTAGGTAATATATCAAGATGAATAGCATCAGTTAGCAACATGTGAGGTCTGTGACTTCCCACAGAGCTGTGCACATGCAGGTGAGAGATTTCTGCCTATCTGATATGACCACTGCTGGCAGAAATAAAAAATTTCCTTGTAATCTTTCCCAATAGCTCAGCAAGACAGAGCTGATCTTAGGGTGGTGCTTTTAAAGACAACCCTTTGAAAGAAAACAATGTAGACACCTGGGCTTGGAGTAGCAAACTAGTTGAGTGACAATCACCTCTCCTAAAGTGAACATTTATCATCACTGTTGAACTGGTCCACTCTTACCCACTGCAAGGAAGACTGAAGGGAGCCATAAAATGATCACTTGTACTGTTGACTGCTGAGTTTTCCAGAGGCAGTTCGCCTGTGGGATATCACGTGTGTTTGACACATTTTGTGTTCTGCTTTTAGGTTTGTGTCACACTTTGCAATGACAAGGCAGGGTACTTTCTCAGCTGGCAGTACTCACAGAGCTTTGCATCTCCAGCAGGGATAGTTCCCCAGATTACAGCACAACTGGGTGCAAACCTGGCCTGTCATTACCAGATATGGCATCTCATGAGAGATCCTGTGGTGCAAGTACCAAATCTAAAAGGCAGTGGCTGACCTATTCTGCAATGTCACTTTGATTTTAAAAGTTCTATTAACCTTCCACCTGGAGTTTTTGTTCTGTTAACTTAGAGTATTCACATGTACCTTTAAAAGCTGTAATGAGCTGATGCAGTGATTAATTGTCTACAGCAGTTTTGTAATAGATGAATGCATATGATATCTCATTTATCAAGGAAATAACTACTTCTTTAACTCCATAGTTAATCAAGTGAAAGGACACAGGATTTGTTGACAATGCCAGATGCAGTTAAGATGAGAAGGTCTCTAGCTGGTAAGGAGACTGCTGTTTTAAAGAAATTATTTACTTGTGATGATGATGAAAACATGATGCTGCCAGCTCCATTTTGTCCCCTTTCCTACTCTAAGCACGTTCAGTAACCAGCCTGATTATAATCAGCATATCAAACACTGAATGTAAAGGGTGGGATTTTTGCCACAAATGATGAAAGAATCATTTACTTATTTGCCATTTATATGAAGGCTCAAGTGGCCAGTGAAAGCTGCAGGTTGTTCTGATGTTTTCTCTAATTGAGCTGTTTATACAAGGCATCACACTAGACCTCCGAAGAAACCAGGGCTCTGATCAGGTGGTAGAGCAGCCTGGAGCCTACAAGGTACCTCTGAGTTCAGACTTGCTAAGACACCTGCCAACCAAAGTCACAAAAAAATACAATTTAAATTTTTTTTGCCATAAAACTGGGCTCACCTTCTGTCCTGGTTTTGACTGGGGCAGAGTTAATCACAGTGGCTAGTATGGGGCTATAATTCGGATTTGTGCTGAAAACAGTGTTGATAATATAGACTATAGATAATATAGAGATGTTTTTGCTATTACTGAGAAGCATTTGCACAGTGTCAAGGCCTTTTCTGCTTCTTGTATGGCCATGCTGGTGAGGAGGCTGGGGGTCCATGGGAAACTGGGAGGAAACACAGCTAGGACAACCGACCCCAACTGACCCAAGGGATATTCCATGCTATATGACATCATGCTCAGTAGATAAAGAGGAGGAAAGAAGGAAGAAGCAGTTCACAGTCCCCAAGTCACTGTCACACGTGAGGGGGCCCTGATCTCCTGGAGATCACTGAACAGCTGCTTGCCCATGGGAAGCAGTGAGTTGGTTCCTTGTTTTGCTTTGCTTGTGTGTGTGACTTTTGCTTTGTCTTTAACTCAACCCACAGGTTTTCTAGCTTTTACCCTTGAAATTCTCTTCCTGATCCCATCAGTGGAGTGAACCAACAGCTACACGGTACTTAGTTGCTGTCTGGGGTTAAACCATAACACCTTCCAAGATTTGAGTGTTTCACTACATTCCTTCTTTGATGACTTGGTAAATAGAATATTTTTTATTTTGTTCTTTTTTATTATTATTTTATTCAGATGATGTTGTTTTCAGTGGTACATTTCAAAGGTAAAAATAGCTTTGAAGCACCTGTTCTGAAATACCTCATTTATTTTGTTATTCCAGGTCTGAACTAAGACTAGACCTGAGTTGATGGAAAGCAAAAGGTTTATCTTTTGCCAGCTGAGTGAGCTCAGGGATTGAGGTTTCATCTGAGTGACTCTTAAAATGTACATTTTATTTTGCCTTGTATCTGCCAATGTTGTATGAAACACCCTGGTCTCATCAGTCCATTCCTCTTCTCTCTTCTTTGTCCACTGCTGAAATATAGACAGATTATTTTAAAACAGCAAAGTTCCCAGGAAAAAAAAAAAAGAAGAAAAGGGGAGTCTGCAGTTCACAGAGAGAGGATTGGTATGAGGGAGATGCTATTTGTGAACAGTTTAACTCCTGGCTAATCCAGTGCACCAGGAAAAAGACTGCTCAGTGATTCTCTGTAGCAAACGTTATGCTCTGGGTGCTGATAATCCTTACAGAGTCTGAAAACCGCAGCACCCTGTGTGGTAATCTTAGTGTGATCTCCCTTCCTTATCTGTGCCATGGAGGTAGGATGCCCTGCTCAGAGCAGCACTGAGAAAGGTTTAGCTTCTGCCTTCCTCTGTGACCTTGAAAATGTTCTCTGCACTCTCAGCCAATACAGTTCTCAGGTGGACATTTTTAATTGTACTCAGGGGAACTTAATTTTCAGGTGATTTGAGAGGGATTTGGATACCAAATTGCCTTAGCATGTACAGAAAACCAACTCTAAGATACATAAGTAGTCTTGTTAACCAGATTCCTGTCACATTTAAAATTGGGTATCTGCCCAAGGAGGTATTTTTTATTGAGTTCATTATTTTTTCTAAGAGTAGAGAGCTCTGCTACAGGCTGGCTCAAGCTACCTGGTGCATCACAATCGCCAGATCCCCTTCACCTGTTTGTCCTTCCCATGCCATGTGCTCACCCACACTTACTCCATTGTCTCCATGCAGACTGGGTGTTTGCTAGACCCTCTTCAAGTCAGTTCTGCTTGGTAAAACTAACTGTGGAAAATACATCTATTTTCACTGTGGGTCAGTGAGATGAATTGGATCAATGCCAGGTGGAATGGATGCTAAGACAGGCAAAGAAATGCATGGATAACAGCTGGGGGTAGGGGAGATCTTTCTGTTGGGAAAATGGTCATGAGACCAACTCAGTCACCTCACAGAAGGTTGCCTCTAGGCCACAAACTGCTTTGATGGGCTTTCTTCTTGAATCTGTCACGCTGGGAATTACTCAAAGGACCTCTTGATAAGTCACTCTCAATTGGGGTCTCCACCTGCACAGTCATACAGAAGGGACTCACTTGTAGAGAGGAGGAAGAGCTCATGGCAGAACCAAGGAAGGGCCCCAAATGGATGTATATATTTTGAAACTTCATTAATCCAGGGCATTTTATGACAGTGTAATTAGCACTAGGGGCTGAGAGGAGTGGCAAAATACATTTATCTCAACAAAGATGGATAAAACCTGTAATTCTCACCCGAATTATGGTTTTCAAAACCCTCTCTAAGAAGACAGATGTTGTGCCAGACCTCACTATTGTAGATTGCATTTTTCTTGAAAATAACAAATAGCCAATTAGTTATGGGTACCTCTTGCATAACAAACAATTTTATTGCAGGGAGAAATTTTGATGATAAACAATTTCTTTACTCTTAGCCCTTTGTCCCTCTGGGTGCACTTCCCAATGCACAGTGATCACAAATCACAGCTATAGCAGGGGTAAAGTCAGTGCAAAGCTGCCATTTGTTGAGAATATATCATATAAAAGAACTAGGGAGCACCTGCACAAACTGATACAGAACTTGATTAAAACAGTAAACAAAGCAGGTCCCTAAAGGGATTAGACAAATTCATGGACAACATGTAAATGGTGCAGTCTGTGAGAATCATATGGGAAGGTGTCTTACCAATACGCAGGGATACCACCTTAAATATGCCTAATGAAGGATCCCTAGCCTCTTCCCCCCCAAACACACACATGCACAAAGTCATGGCTACCAGCAGTTAATGACAGATTTGTTAATTAACAGCATGAGGCAAAGCCAAGGTTGATGTTCTAATAAACAGGTCATTAACTTTGGTAACGACCAATTTGGGAAGATGATTGCTCTTACAAACTGTGTTCCATGGCTTGTAAAATGCAGCAGTGCAGCTCTGAAATACATCTGGCAGACAAGACATTTAACAGAGCAGTTGGTCTGAAACACTAGCCGTTCCCTGGGAAGTTATCATCCCCATTTTTCACCAGACACACCATGTCACCAGGAATCAGATTAGATGTATTTCGAACTACAGCAATTAAAATCCATATAGATGTAAAAATGAAATAAAAACCAGCTTTGAGGCACCTGACCATCTTTGCCAACGTTGTCCAGAAAAGGTATTTGGTGTTCATGACTGGTTTTTAATTCAGACTCTGTTGCCATTTAATTCAGATTTTTCACTGTATTTCTCTACCAGGCCAAAGGACACACCTGTGCAAGAAACTGGGCTACTCCAAGGCGAGAAGTCTTCATCAGCAGCTTGTCACTGTCAGCGATTTGTTTCCTCCCTGCGGAGGGAGGCAGGGTAGCAATGTGTGTAAGGACTGGGATGAACAGTGAAACTACCTAAAACAGCCAGGGGGGAATGGCTTTGAAACAGTAACCCGATTTTCCATGACACAAAAGAACGGAAGGCACCTGCAGTTTTATTACACTGCAAAGCAAGCCCTAAAAGAGACCTATTTAGAACGACTCAAGATCAGTGTACTGCAAAAATCTTCCAGTTTGGGAGCAGAAGTGGGCTGAAATCATGTTGCAAAAAATTCCTCTGTTTGCAGGACCTGTGCTATTTTTTCATGTTACTGGAATAAAAATCAGAAGCAAAAGAGGCTAATAGTAATGTGTGTCATGAGCCAGAGGATCCATTAGTAGCACTTTGGGGCCTTTTGGGGGATAATTAAACGTCCTAAAGAACCATCACTTAATATCACAGCACCTAGCAGTTACTAGGGAGTTAGTAACCAGATACCAGAGGGAAGAAATTACTCTTTCTATAGTTTACTATCAAATTATTAGAAAAAACAATTCAAGAGTTTTGTATGTACAAATTTTGGTGAATAAGAATGGTAGCATGAATTAGACCCTTGCAAACAGGAGTAGAATGGAAATGAATGGTGTTAGGGGAGCAGAGTTTGTAGAGGATACTTACTTCAGTAAAAACAAAGCACTTGAAAACCTTTTTGGGAATTAGTCCTGAGAGTGGCTGAAATTAGCATGTGGATCTAGGGTCTGGAGTTGAGGTACAGAGGTAAGATGTATATACACATACGGTCCTAAAAGTTCTGCAAGTAGTAGTGCTGGCTACAGTAATGCTGTTAAAACATGACATTTAAAAGGCTAAAGGAAAGCAAGCTTTTCCAAAAGAGATAAAACTGAGTTAAAAGGAAATCTACCTGTGATACACAGAAATGGCATTTACTTGTGGTCTATGCTTTAGACTAAAAGTGTATTTTTGTGTATTTTTCTTTTGTCATATTGCCCTCTTGCATGTCAGTCTGGCTGTGCAGTGGCTTTAAGGTGAAAGCTATTTTGGAAGAGGTTACATAAGTAAAATTTAGCAGAACTGGAACAACCCCACCATTAGCCAGGGATCACTCAGTCTCCATGATTGACAGCCATGTAATCACAAGCACTCTTGGGAGTTGTGCCATAACTCCTCCAGCACTTGCATCCTTGCACAGTTATTTGAGTGCACAAGGACTGTTTCCTGGGTTCTTCCTTCCTGAAAAGGAATGAAAAGACATAGGTAATCACCTATTCAGTCTTCTCACAGTAGCTCGGCATCATGAAAAGCTACATAGCCAGCTATATGGATTTGGACTGACAGACCAAAGAAGATTATTAGGATTGCTTTCATACCTGTAGAATCAGACCCCAAAATGCTACATCATTTTAATTAAAAAATTTTAGAATATGGACTTCTGACTTTCAGTGAAATCCAACTGATTTTGCATCAACATTTTTTTACTAATATTTTATTTCTTGAAGTACTTTAAATGGGGTGAACAGACTAACCTGATCAACTTGGTCCCACAGCTCTCTAGAAATCTTGAGATTACTTATGAGTATCTTCCTTACTCTGATGAAAATGTTTTCTCTTTCTGTAAATGTAACATCACTCTGGAAGCAAAAAATATTGATAAATTGACGTGCATAAAAATGACAATAGAGGTGTTTTTGTAAACAGACCTCTTCCATAATTTGTGATACAAAAAAACATGGGAAAAAACATAGATGAAGACTAAATGGACAGAGGCTGACTGTATCCATCCATCGATACATCACCAAAAACTCATTTTGAGTGCAGATGGGAATTTACCAACAGAAGACAAATGATCCCGTAAGGCAGAAGAGAACGTTACTGAAAATAAAAGTTAGAGATGACAAAGCACCTGCTATCACCTGATGTAGCAATCAGAGATGACACATTCCAATTGTCCATCCTAAAAAATGGGCTTTATCACTAAAGAAGGTCTCAATTCATTATTTCTTCATCGATGTTATGTCAAATATGTAGGTCACATCATCAGCCTCCTATCTAAGAGTGAGGAAAAACTAGAGAACTCGGTTAAGGACACAGAATGAATAAAATTTACAGGAATGGTGGATTTATTTTTAAAAATCAAAATCAAGTAGAAATAAAATTCAGCAAGAAGAGAAAAGTGAGCAAACACTCCATTCTTTTTATTGTTAGGTTTCTGACTATAAAAATTGGCCTAATATTTCAAAGTGACTGGCATGCTTAGGTCTTTTTGATTTTGTGGGCTGAACTTGAGGGACTAATAAATAGGTCAAGCCTTTGCACAGTGCCCCAAATTGAGGCTAAAATAGCTGAAGCTGGATATATTCAGGATAAAATAAGAGATGCAGAATTTAACAGAGAGGAGGCTCTCCCTCGGAGAACACCTGCTGATGGAGATAGTAGCTTCAACCACTTTCGAGAGAATGGTGGGGGGTTTTGACATATAGACCTTTCCATTCTTATAGCCTTTGATTTTGCTCCATGGGAATCCTTTCTTGTCATTGAACGAGAGAAAGACTAACTGTAGAAATTTAGCATTATCAAGGCCAGACCAGGACCAGAATATATTTACTCCATAAAAGACAATGTTGGATGAAACTAGATGCACAGTCCAGTACCTTGTACACCCCACAAAGTTGTTAGCAGTGGCTTATCTGTGTTCATATGTAAATTTGTATCAATTTCACTGGGATGAGCTTTAAGACACCACCATGCCCCAGCTCTCATGATTCACACAATATTTGTTGTCTTTCTTAAAAGAAAAGACTTACGTGATCACACAGGAATCTCAAATGCAATCAGCACTCTGGGCTATGCAGAAAAGCTTACAAAATGAGTGCACTCAAAGGGAACAAAAGTCAGCAAAAAGAAAAACCCACATGATTTAGTGGGGTTTAACCCTCAGATACGCTGTCTCCTCGCAATCACCATTCATCCAAGTCAGATGAAATAGTGGAGGTCAATTTGTGTACCCAGGGAAGGGAGACAGGTGAAGAGAGGGATAATTGCATTGCTACTTGGCATCTACAGACCATCACTTTGCTTTACACAGAAAAGGACTCCATCTGCAATATAAAGAAACCTGAAGCCAAATGAAACAGAGGAGAGGAAAAGCAAGATTCAAACTGTTTTATGTGGAGAGTGGAACAAAAATTATACTCTAGTTTCCACCGACTTTTGGGTATCTTTTGATACATTTGACTCAGAAATTGAGCTGGCGCTCAACATTGATAGCTGTGCTATTCACTCAAAACTATTCTTAGCAAAGGTAACAGGGAAGGTGCCAACGCCATTAAACACAAGCAGTGATTGCAGACAGCAAACAAGAACATGCTGCAAGGTTGCATCCATGCTTCGAAAACACCGTGCTAGGCCAGTGATTTGCAGCTCTGACAAATGCACAGTACAGCATTTGGTTCTAAGATTGTATCTGTGGTCACTGCAAGAAACAATTTGATTGCATCTGGGGGAATTGGGATTTTTAAAAAGAGAATTAATCTTCAAAGGATTCAATGACCTTTATAACTTCCAGAAAAGAAAATAGCTCATATGGATTTTTATATTCAATGTGCATTAGTTGCTCATTCTCTCTGAGGTGATTTGCTTTTTTTTCCCCCCACTTTTATTTGCATAAAACGCAGTCTGCATGAAAAGACAAGTCAGCAGGCTTTGTATGTGCTTGTGCAGGATTTTGCCATAATATTTTTTGTAGGTTTGATGGTTTTTTTCAATGTTTTCAATCTCCCATCATTTCTGTTCCAGAGAAACAATTTTTTTTCGAACATAGCTGTACATAGCCCTCTCGGACACAATCCATTCCCCAGCTTTCCACTGCCATTAAAGCCAAATCACGTTTATATTTAACAGCTTAATTTTCTAAATTGGTTTTATTGTTGACCCTGTTGCCCTGTGAAGGCAGCACAGAGAGGGAGATGAGACCTGACTCGTGTGCCCAGCTGCATTGCTGACCTGCTGGCTGACACAACAGTGCATCCCTGTGCCTTTTTCTCCTCTAAGCTCTTGCCTATTTAAGATGGTAAATCCCTCAGAGCAGGAACTACCTTTTACTGAAGGGCACATGATGGAACCACTTTATGCCCAACAGAGTGATAAGATGGCCAGCAGTAGAGGAAGCTCAAGGTAGAGGTGAGCTAGCAAGCCCACAGGACAAAGACACAAACTACATGCAAAGTACAAGCTACAATAAGCTTTTTGTCTTTTACATGGCTTGCATGACTCCCTCAGCCTAACAATGCTTTTCTTCTACAAGGAACTGCAATTAATTTTCTGCTCTTTGGCAGTTTGATATTCAGGTTATTTTTCCTTATTACTCTGAGAAGAATCACCAACTGCTCTCTTTCTAGTCCTGCAGCTTTCTGTCCCAGCCTAGCTCCAAATGTTTTAAGAACATCTCTAGCATATGAAGCTTATATTTTTTATTTAAGCCAGAAAAGAATAAAGAATTTTGAAAAAAAAAATCCAAATAGTGAAAGGGGGCATTTTTAAAGTGTTACCCATGTCAAACAGATTGAAGTACTTTTCTCTCATTACAGAAATCTCACATATATTTCTTGAAGAGACTCAGGGCCAAAATGCAAATAAATTTTGTGATGAAATTCAAGTAGTAGAGTGTAAAACAATAGAGAAAATGCTCCTTGGTGAAGCAGCAATGGCAGTGCAACAGAATCTCTGGTCTTGTGTGTAGATACAGAGAGATGGACCCCTAGACGAACCAGTCAGTGGCACACAGAAACTACCTACAATCACACCTACATGCCTACACTTGAAAGAGATATACCCCAACACACCAATTCAAAGAAGTGCTAATGAGGTCTCAATTTCCAAGTTATGCTTGGATGTCAGTCTTGCATTGACAAGAGCACTGCCATGGAAGGGAAATATTTTAATTTCATGTGTGCCAGAATCCTGTCAATTTTCAGACATCTCTATTTCTGCTCTCACAAACCCTCTTAAAATTTTTCCCCTGGGAATACTGCTCAACTGCAAAGTGCCAACCAGGAACTGGAAAGAAAAAACTGACTGAAAAACATGCAGACCTTCAAAGCCAGCAGAAAATTATACTTGCTGGAGATTGTGGCACTGAAAGAAAAAAAAAGTGGCTTATCTGCACAGAAGAAGTCACGGGCTTCATTCTGCCAATCTTTGCTCACCCTGATCAGCAGCTAATTGCTGAAGTGCTGACGATCTCTATGGCAGTGAGCTCTCAAAGATCAATAGTTGGCCTCACTCAGTCAAGCCAGTTATTCCATTTCAGGCTATGGAATTACTGCTGCCCTTATTCTTCTTTGCAGCTGTAGTTTTAGAGTTGCTAGTACCCCTTTGGGGTGAGATGGGAGCAAAGGCTTCTGCCTGCAAGATGAGAACAAAATGTGAGTAAGACCAAAGGCCAGAGGCAAATTATAGGGAGTTGCCAGTACACATGCACAGGCAACATGACCCTACAATATTGTGTTCTAGGCAAGATAACTGTAAGCCCTAAACATCTGGGATATATAGGGCATAGGGAAGGATAGATAGGGGAAGCAGAGACAGGAGCATTCAGGGAGGCTAGAGTGTTTGGCAGAAGCCAGGATGGACAGAAATGGCAGATGAACTCATGGGATGGCTACAGTAGGGCAAACTGCAATAGCTTGAATATACCATGTCATATGTAATATGTGACACATGACATTCAGGGCTATCTGAAGGAGGGATCTGTGAGCCAGGATTGCTTTTGCAATTTTCACATTGGAGGGTTCACTTTGCTTTGAACAAAATAACCTGCCCATTAGAAAGTACCTTAAAGTTGCAAATGCATCCAAAATTTTCTATGTAAAGAAAGATAACAAGCAGCAATTCTTTTTTTCACAGAAATAGAAACAAAAAGCAAAGGAAATTAATACAAAAAAATTCTGTTTTGTTTAAAAGAAAAATGGACATTTTTACATAATGCCTTTTTTCAAAAGCATTCAAAAGTTCTTTATGCATCCCAGAGATGTTCCAAAGTTGAACTGCTTGTCCTTCAGACTGTCCCATCTGCAGCTTTAATAGCTTTTTAATGTATTCTCTACATAATCAATATTTACATTTCAGTAGCAACTAGCAGCTTCAACAGACACTATAGGCCCCAAAGTGTTGAGTGAAAAGAGCTGTTCCTCTCTAGTTAGATAAGAAAGACAAAGGAAAGGGAAATACAAACAGGTAATAGAAATTATTTACACAAGGTGATTGTCAGCTCAGAGACAGACCTGGGATTAAAACTGAGGTTCCCAGCTTCCATGTGCAGCTTCTGGAACTCCAAACAAAGCCACCCAAGATCAAAGTTTTCCCCAGGGTCTAAGTTTTCTCCAAGTCCACTGAGCTCTCAGTCTTTTCTGAGCCCAGCCTTAAACTATTTATTTAGGATGGAAAGGTGGGTGCAGTTCAAGTTTAAGCCACTATGCAGTTTTAGGCAGGTCACTTAACTCATCCCTGTCTTTGCCCTCACGGTTAGAAAAGATCACAGGAATATTGAGAGGCCTAAATCTGGTATTGACTGTCATGAGTGGAAACACATGAGACAAATGGACTGACATGGACAGAATTGCAACTAACTTCAGACATTCACAGTGCCAATAGCCATAGATGGACTATGGCAAGCTTCTTTTATGGTCAAGAAAGCAAAACCAGACCCTTTTAGGATGTAGTTCATCTGAACTATTAAGGCAACTAGATTAAGGCAAGATCATCTGAGAATAAACAGCAGGATAGATTAGAAAAGTATTTGCTAGATTGATGTGTGATATGGACATGCATATGATACTTCACCCGAACAACATTTTTTATGATGTATTTCTTCATGTGGACAATGCATAACAGTCCACAGGGCATCGTTACACTTCTTGTGGTCTCTGCCCTTGACGGGGTCATGTAAAAAGGTGCTGTGCTTTTTTTTCCACCTCTGTTCCACGTTGACTGCTGTAATAAAGCCATTAAAGCTCTCTGTGAATATGGGAAAGCTAAAGGAAGGCACTTGTGCACTCTTTGTCAGGTGGGAGATGGTTAGGTCCAAGTCCAATTGATTGATAGATTGAGCAGAACCTGTATGCTTAATGGAAACACTGAGCCCACGTTACTTCTGTCAAGTTATTCGTTGGTTCAACGGCAACAAAAAATTTTAAGACGTGAATCGATACATTACTAATTGTTACATTAATTACTGTCTACCATTATCTTCCAAAGTACTTTCTATAGTTTATATGTTATGAAAGTTATCTAGCTGCTTTGCTAGAAGCCTGTAGGCAATTTTCTCCATTTTTAATTTCAAAAGTGAGGAAGAAACTCTCCCTTTTGAATAAATACACTTTTACAGTTTCCAAGTGAACTTTGTTTTCCTCAGGGTTTTTCTTATGTTTCACAACACGATGATCCAAAAGATGGGGTGGGAAATAAACTATCAGAGTCTGATACCTGCAGGTGAGGAAGAAAGAGGAATTGTGCCTTTGTGAATAAAGCAGAGGGTCAACACTGTCAGGGAATATATGTTACAGGAAGGGTCAGAGGGCATGTTGGACTGTGGATCAGAAGACCTTCTTCATTGCGACACCCCACCACAGCGTTGAAAGGGAAGTGCAGACCAGCATTCAACATCGTTATGTCCTAGTCAAGGTCAGATCACTATGAGGGTTTTGATTAATGTATAAAACGCAATCAAATTAGCTGAGTCGGCACACGGCTCTGATGTTCGTTAGAGAAGCTGCCATGCTCATTAGATGGAAGCAAGCCACCTAAAAGGTCAAAGCTAATTTTAAAAGCCCTGGTAAGACTCAGGGTGGCAAAGCAGGGTGAGCCTGGTATGACAAAGAGAGAAAAAGACAGATGCCTCGGCACTCAAGCACTTCTATGGGACTTTGTCACCATGCTTTTCAATATGTGTCATTCCTCGGTGGTATTTGTGCCACTGCCAGCCCTTAAAAAAGGATTGTGTCCTATCCAGATGGAGACCTCAGCATCACTGATTTGCTCAGTCAGGCTATGACTGAGCTCAGAGTTAGTCCCAGTTTGTGGCAGAACATCCGCCCAGGAATGTGACAAAGACAATGCCCTATTTGCAAATGTACTGGTGGTGGGTTGAGAGGATTGCCAGGCCATTTTGAAACCACTCTGGCTTCAACCCCAAATTAACATCCTGATAATGAGGCAATCATTAGAGTCAGGTGACTGTCAGTCAGTCACTTTATACCACAAAAGCCCAGTCCCCTTTCACAGAGTAAGGTTCTTCTAACATGACCTCACCTCATGGAGATTTCTCACTTGGGTGGGGACATCCCTCAAGGATATTTCTCAAGGGTGAGAGAAAGAGATCTCCCCATGAGCATTGGTACGGGTGAGTTACATCGACCTCTAATTAAAAGTTCTTTCTTTTTGCTAGCTTTAATATAATTGTTTCAAAAATTGCCTTAATATAGTGCACTATCCTATCTTATACTCTACTACTAGTAGTTTTAGTGTTTATATTGTGTAGTAAATAATTCTATTAAGATTTTTTGTCTGATCACTTGTAATAATAAATAATAAATATTCTCAATTTGCCATCATTAAAACCTGGAGGACAAAATTTTTAATCACACCTCTGTAATTCCTCATATTTAAACTTTTGACAAAATCTGAGGCTGAGGTTGGATCCAACCACACCTAATCTCCTCTCTGAGAAGGAGTTTAGAAAGCAAGGGTCCTTCCTGCACATCATGACTCAAGGACAAGACTTCTTTAATAAATTTTGTCTAAAGGCCCCCATTCCCACCTGTGACACAGCTAAAAAATATATTTTGAGAAAATATAATCTGAAATGTTTGCAAAAGTTAAAAAGACTCATACTCCAGCTGTCCTTAACTTTGAAAGTAAAAGGCAGCAGAGTATCGGTAGAGCTCTTTTGACTTTATCTTGACTGCACATTACATTTATGTACAGCTGTAATTACGAACAGAGCAGGTGAAGAAATTACTCAAAACTGCTGTAACTACTAAACTCACATAGATAGGTGGGAAATCATATTTCTCAGTATTTCCATTAAGCATTGAACAGCAGACATCAGACTAGGAATAATAAACTGGAAGGAACAAATGAATATGGTAAGGTTTTTACTGGAATAAAGGCAGGAAAATTGCTGAATTAATGCTGACCTTTGTAAAATAAAAAAGCCACAAACCCATAGAACAAAGATTACAGCAATAATATTTAATGACCACTGAGACCATTTCCCCCTGTTGTGTTTCACAAGTAAGATAATGTATGACAATATGGATGAAGAGATTTGCCAACCAGGTTCTCCACATGGACCCGTGTTACCTGTGTCTGAAAGTGCTGGAAGACGTTAATTTTTTAGCAAGCATCTGCCATATTCAGATCCAGATGTATCCATATTTGCGTATTTTGGTCAAAAAGGGCCAGGGACTCCAGTCTTTTTTTATATGTTTACACATTGGGCAAAAAAAGAAATTGGATGTGTATCCTAGGAGGCAAGGGAATAACCCAGGCACTGGAGAGTAAAGTGTGCAGGGATTCCTTACTTTAAAACATATTTATCTGGTCTATATCTGGTGATAGTTCATTCTACGAAGATGAAGTTATGTCAGTTCTGACTTAATACAGTCAAACGCTACTGTTTGAGAGATACAGATTAAAATAAGGACTCATTTTGAAGCAGTACATTGAAACACCCAAGCCTAAACAATAAGCACCATTATATTCTGAAGTCACCTGTATTTTAAAATGAAATTCTGAAATATCATTGAAATACTTCCCCTCGCCTTTCATCTTACTGTCAGTCCCCAGTGGAAAACAATATGCAGTTGTATAAACTTCTCAGCAGCTTCATTTGTGAGTTCAGTTTGAGGAGCATTTCTCCAGTCCTGATATGAACCTGAGGTAAAGTGTTTTCCCAAGCTCACTGCAAAGGCAGGAATGTGCTGCAGTACACAGGCTTAAGCACTTAAAGAAATTTGGCTTTGGAAAAATTAACTCAAGGCTGAAACCTGCTCTGTCTTTACTAAAATTTCCTGCAGTGAGATCAAACTCTTCTCATTGTACCTATTTTAACAAAACAGTAAACAAAATAAGTAGGTTATTAAATCAAAAAGATGTCCCTGTTCATTTTTCTGTTTCCAGTGCCTAAAAAGGATGGGTTTAATATAATAGGTTCCAGTCCTTCATACACATGCTGCACCTCCACATCAACATTGCAGGGGGAGGGAGACCATCATCCTCATTTTGCTATTAAAATGCTAATAATCTGGAAGACTTTTTCTGATTCATCCAGTCCTCCCATGATTGCTTTGCTTAAATTGGAAACATAGCCAACTAATGTCACCAGCTGAGCTATTCACGAAAAATTAGCTCCGTGGCTTTAGAAGCCCATTGCTTTACATGGTGACAAGTCACATATGCCTTTTTCCAAAGTAGCTTTGTGTGCATGTGAGTGACTTCATGCATATACATATATATATATATTTTGCAGAAATATATATATATATATGTTTCAGAGAAGAGGCAGCATCAGGAGGAATAAGATTACAGTTTCGTGGGGAAAAAGCAAGAGTTCTTTCTACCCTTTGTTCACCATAGCAACTCTCTCTCTCTTACGTACAAACACACACACACACACACAGAGGTAGGAAAAGAGGCAAAAGAAGAGCTCCTACATGATTTTCGACCTGGCCTTCTCCAACAGCAAGAGCAAAGCTGTCCTCTTCTAGATGGGGATAAAATACTATTCTAGCAGTTCATTGCATGGCCACGCATGGACTTGTCAAATCAAGTACACATTTTCATTTCCCTGCCTAGGAATTTAGCAAAGCCTATTAGGAAATGCTTGGGTACTTCCAACACATTTCTCTGTTTTATAATGGTTGTCCCACTAATAGCTTCCTACTTCCTAACTTCCTAGGAAACTAACAGCTTCCTACTTACTTGTCACAGCACTACATGTACATTCATACATACACAGACAGACATGCTACGTAGCAATTTATTCTTCAGTTTTCCAGTAAAAATAAAACTGAAGTAGAGGGTAACAGGGAAAGGTGATAGCATCATATTTGACTGACCATGACGTGTATTTTGGCAGCACTTTAAGTCCCCACATGGTAGCATCAGGATCACACTTTGTAAGATGCTGTGCAAACACACAAAGGATATTAGTAAGTCACTTATACATTTCTAATCCTTCCTGAAGATCTCACAGCCTGGGAAGATGAGCAACACTTGCTGAGGTCACATGAGAAAAATCCACTGGCATCATCAAGCCCAAATTAAGCAAAAAATATCTGCGGTTTACAAACAGGTCACTGAAACACAGGGAGGTTAAAGGACCTGCTCCTGTATACGCAAAAAGTTGCTTACAGAGAGGCTTGAACATAAATCTCCCAAGTCCCCCTTGACATCTTAAACGTGACCTATTTACCCTCAGACGGGAACCTACATTGCTCTGTCTGCTACTTTGCTTTGTGTCTCTTTTTCCCTTTTTCTTGAGAGAGCAGCTCCACTCTCTGAAATATACTACTAATATTATGGAAGAAAATAAGGTATCCTTCAGTCTCACTCAAAACCTGATGTCAGAGATGTTCTTTTACAACAGCTACACCTGTAATATTTTGAATACCTGCAGAAAGCTGTAGCTAGGCTATGACTGAAGTCATAACTTTTTCTGTAGAAGGAATCTGACTTGCTATGGTTTTTCCCCAGCTTTAAACTGAGACTCCATTGACTATTCAGCAACAACAAAGTATGTGTGTCATCAAGTAAAATCATTAAGAAAAGGCACATTGTAATGGTTTTCTTGGCCAAAAAAGTGTGGATGTAACTTGCTTTCCCTTTTGTGTCACCTCCTTCCAGCCTGTAGTCAGTGTGCGTGCCTGGTGGTCCAAGGAGACTTCAGCAGTGAGGATGCAGAGAAAGCAAGGTGACACTGAGCAGATTTCATCACTTAAAAAAACCCCAAGGAAGATGAGGTTTTGGGAGGGGCGTAGCTCCCTACTTAATGAGTGTCTCGGACCCTAAAGAACAGCACTGGCACCTCACTGCTGTGCAGCAGGTTACAAGGGGACTTTGTAGCTCCCTCTTTACCAGAGCCAGAACTACTGAAGTACTTACCTATTTTATACCGCTTACTGTAGGCATTGTTCAGCTGCTAATCTAACTGTTATTTCTCCCTCACATACTAAGCATGCCAGCTTGCCAAAGCAAGGCAAGTCATCCTTACAGACTGGAGAATATTGCCTGTCCTGCAGCTGTCCTAGCACTCAGGAGAGCCTGTTCATTTGCAGAAGAATGATTGATGACAATAAAAGCGCATATTCCTTGGGTTTCAAGGTCACGAGACAAGTCTAGGTGGCATGCAAATGGCTGAAGCCAAAGAAGAATAGTTTCTATTTTGATGCACACACTAAGTATTACAAATAAATAAAAATATCAGGTTTTACTAATTCAATATATAACGTTTGCAGCAACAGTAAGAAATCCCATGGTCTTAATTACTATTATTTAACAGGTTACTTAGCACTGTTCACTGCAGCTCTGTGACCACAAGATCCCAAATTGTGTGTGCAGTGAGATCTTGGGCACATCAACACAAATTGCATTCCCACATTGGGTTGCAGATAGACCCTCAGAGAGAGAACCAGTTGATGTCCCTCTCCACTGGTGGCACATATGCACTTCTAGTTTCCTCTCCTAGAAGAATGCTTAGAGTTTTTTCTCCCCACGCTCCCCCATCTTTGATTCAATATCACATTAAGTTGCTTGAACTTTACCTTTTGCACTTTTTGAAAATGCATCTCTGCTCAGTAGAAGACTGAAAGGGATTGGTAAGAAAGAGCACATTGCCACCACTACAGGAAAAGTGCTGCTGTGTTCAATAGCTGACACACGTCGCTTGTTTGTATGTTGTCATTCATGCTCTTGCTTGTATAACAGTGATTGAGCATTTCCTCTGAGTAAATGTGTGCATATCTTCCTTACTGAGGCATACACGGATGCACAAGGTCTCCTTGAGGATGTAAATTTATTTTCCTGTCTTTTTAGCAAAGTGGTTGATTTCAGCATCATTAGCTGATCTGCACTGAAACTTCTTGAGCCATTCATTGAGCTAAATGTCTAGGAAGGTGAAACTAATGTTTCTTGTTCCCATCTAGGCTGAACCAGTTCATTTACTCAAGTCAGACATATTAAGAGCAGTAGCTTACTTCACAGCCAAGAATTTTAGAAAGAGGTGGCCAAGGGGCACTCAGCTAAATCAGCATTGATTTCTCAGCACTCCTTGGAACTCATCCAGGTCTCAAAAGGCCAGAATAAAATAAATACAGGATCTAGGCCTTAAAAATGTTAAAGGGAATACTATGTACAGACCTGTCAGTCAAAATCAGTTTCAGCAGGTGAGAGGAAATGACTTACTAAAGAATAAAAGGTTGAGATAATTAACCTCTTTTAACATGGGTTTATGAAGGCAAAAGACCCTGTCAAGTTAGCGTAATATTAATTTTGGAAAAGTCCTAAGGTTGCTGCCACAAAGATTGCATCCCACTCAGACTTTTGTGCTTGGGACCACAACTAAAGTTTGGAAGTAAATGAACAGATTTAATGGATTTAAAATTAATTAATTGATGAGTCTTGTTTTTTTGGGGAAATCTTCAGCAGATTGGGAGATGCTGCTAGAGGGGTCTTAACGCATACTCACTTGCAATTCTTAGATACCCTGAAGACAAGAGCAAAGATTCAATGAGAAACTTCCTCCTGCTTTTGTCTCCAGCCAGGCTGGAGTGTCATCTCATGCAACTAAACCTGTCAGCCTGAAACATCCAGCTTGCTTTCTTTGCCAAAGAGGTTATGGTAAACTTGAAAACAACTGGAACATCTCCAGATTGATGCTGCCCCTGCAGACTTCCTTCTGCTATTCATTTCTGACTTTTCTTAATAATTTATCTCTATGTCTTGGGTTTGATTAATACTAATTGACTGTCAAAATTCAGCCGAGTGCCCAGTGCTCTCTATGCTGTCCTTAATGGGAACAGGCTGTATGAAAAAGAGTTTGTTTCAATGAGTTCCAGCCTTGCCTCCACCTAAAGCATCAATCCCTCACAGAGTCTCAGCTCCATCGCATGGGCAGGGGGCTGTAGCCAGCATGACAGGACCAAAGCATGGCAGCTAATGCTATCCTCCATGCGTACCTGCAAACTGAATTCATAGTGAGATGCAACTTTTTTGTGCCTTATTCTCAAGCCTCACATTACTCAGCACCTTCAGTGCTCAGCCAGTGACCTGGCCTTTGTCACTGCTTAGTTATTTTCCACAGCTGCCAGCAATAAGCAGTGACATGGGGTCCCTAAAATGCCCTGAAGGTTCTGCTTTTTGGTCCAATTCAACTGGGCTCACTTGAAGTTGTCGTATCTATGAAAAATGCTCCTTTATTTTTGCTGCAAACAGCTGGAACGAGTACAATTGAATTTATATAAAGACTGGGTTTGTTTCTGAGCTGATGACTTATGTTTGTGTCTATTCCTGATTAAATATTATCCTTGTAAATGGCATACACATTTTTTCGTATTTAATTGTCATGGCTGAGGGGATTTAATCTATGCAGCAATTCAATAAAATGTTATCATCAGCCGACCACATGAAATGCAATCAGAGTGCCACTGCACTCATGGCTACGAGACATAGATGTGTACTCCTGCTTTGGGGGGAAGGCATTCAAGATGGGATTTGTTGCACTCAAAGAAAAAGAAGCAACTAAAAAAATCAAACTGATGCTGCATTCAGAGAGCCAGATGTCTTATATGCAAACAAAAGTCACAAACAGTGAGGGAACTATCCCAGTACACTGTGATATTTAATTGATGCAAGTCTGACGTTCAAAAAATCAGCAGGCAATTCCCACATATACGTGTTCTCCAACAAGAGGAAGAGCAGCTGGGGTGCTAATGGCATTATCCCAATCCTTCTGAAGGCAAAGAAGGTTATTTTCAGGCACATCTCTGGAATTTGCCTCACGTCAAAACCTGAAGGGTTTGAGGTACTGTGGGCTGGATTTTTTGGCTGTTTAATTCACACCAGTTAGGCCAGGTATACAAAAGAGCTCAGCTCCCCCTAACGTAATTCTGACAGATTTTTTTCAAGTGCCTCTTCACTGGTATGCAACATGCTAAGAGTTGCTGTAGATTTGGCAACTGTTTGTTGTTGAAGTCTGTAAGGTTTAGAAGTGCCACCATTACTATCACCTGGCAGGAAGGGCATTTTCTTCAGCTTTGGCATCTGTTCAAGCCACTTAGTGGGTTTTGAGCTGACGAGGCTGCCCATACTGAGGAATCCCCCCGCCCTTCTGACTGCCTGGGCACATCAGGATATCTGCAACATGGATTGCGTATGAGTTGCCCATAGAAAAACATGCCACCACTCATTTCCACTATTTGTGGGAATCTCTGCAAGCTGCTGGAAGAAGACAGGCCATTGCCTCTGCACGAAAACAAGTAAGAGTATATTCCTCTGCAAACCATCTACTGTCCAAATGAGATCAGATTGTTCAGACTCCCATATGGAGGGGCCCGGCTTTTGCAATTGCAATGCATCAGGAGATAATCGTGAGTTAATATAGAACAATGGTAATGAACAATAAAGGATGCTTTATATAGTTTTATAATCATCATACGGCACCATTATTCCCAAATGCACCAATAAATCTGCCAAAGGAGGCAGCTCTACAGCACAGACACTTTTATATGTATTTTAAAAATGAGATAAAAGTCATATCAATCCTTGGCAGACCTAATTTAGCGTCATAAAACATTTGTCATAATACCAGTACCATTAAACTATATGCCCACTGCACTGTCAGCTGGCAGCAGTTTATTTCAAAGAGACCAAAGAGAACTGGCACACTGTCTAGATGGGCTTTGCCAGCAAAAATAAAGCACTTCTGAAGCAAAATACGGAAACCAAAATTTCCCTCTGTGCCATGGACCCTGCTAAAGAAAGCTGATGGAGGTCCAGATGCTATGGAGATTTCCAGTGTAGTCTGCACAAAGATGCCATAAATCCAGAAGACTTGTAAGAAATGCAATGTAAGCCAGGATGCAGCCCCAGAGGCAAAAGGAGATGGTACTGTAAAGAGACTGGTTCCCAACAAGCAAAGTTCTTGTGATAAAATCTAGTACATATAGCAGGACTGTTGACCATACATGCTTGGAGTAAGTCAGATCTGGAATGTTTTTCCTAGCCCAAACTTTCATAAACGATAACACCAGTGGTCGCTATCAGAAAAATCTTAGGGCTTGAGTTTCACAAATTAGGCTGCAGAGAGGTTGAAAATTTACTTACTTGAGAAAAACTGGACTTCATGCTAATCACAGGCTCACACCAAAAGATCTGTTTTCAAGTGAAAAACAGTGTCTGATCTTACAAACTCAGCAAATGGAGAAGTACATATCGATTCATGGAAAACACATTTCCAACAGGAAACCAGAAAAACAGAGCCCTTCAGTACCACTTCCACAGGCCCTGAGGTGGTGATTTGAGACTGCGATATTTAGGCTTTTGCCTGCCTCAGTATTTTACATTTCTGTGTTTCACATAGGCCACAACATCATCTGTATGGAAAGTATTGAATCATTTTTTCCCTGGCACACATCTGAAAGGGAAGGTGCGCACAGCATAGACAGTGTGTACCGACACAAAGGGCTGCATCACAGTGGCAAATGTTGCTGTGGATCTCACTCTTCCAACTTAAACTCTTCCTAACTGTTAGTGCACTCACAACCATTAATCAACTTCTGCAGGCTCTCAGCCAGTGCAGAAACCCTCATTTCTGACTTTCCAGAGAGGTCCCTAGTTATTTTTCAGGGTTATTTACAAACATTTTTGTCTACTGCTTAAGCACCCAAGGTATGTCTAACTAAATATTTTCACTCACTGGTTTGTGAACTAAGTCAGAAATCTGAGGCTATTTTAAGCAATGCTTTAGTAGTTGTGTGTATTCAGTGAGCTGAGCAATCTTCAGAAGAGTGACAGAAATGGAGAACTGGAAGGAACCAAGCCCAGCTTTAAAAATGGAAACCAAAAAACAAAGTCCCTGCTAGTATTGCTGCAGGCAATCCAAAAGGCATGTCTGAGCTGCTTCTAATCATATCAGCCCTGCTCCCCAGAAGGAGGTGAGGGACAAAGCGACACTAAACTGACAAACACACCTTTTATTTCACATCAGCCAAACTACCATGCTGAGAGACGTGATTCAGTATTTTCTCAGGAAAAATCACTCTGGCCTACTGGGAGCATCCTTTTAGCAACAAATCAGTGTGATCCCTATTAGAGAGAGAAGTTGAAGCCTGCAACAAGCCCCTCAGCAAGGGTTGGATCCTGCACCACAGCCTACAAATACGCTTTCCTGTACCATTACTGTCCCTTCTGGCGCGGTATCCCTCCACAAAGCTGCCTGCCCTTGTGTGCTGCTTCACTAAGCAATGTGTCCCATGCCACAGAGGTGGGTGAGAAGAATGTGACCTCAGTGTCACATGGAGAAAAAGGAGTCTATAGAAAAGGATCACAGACCTATGCACTCCAGAGTCTGCTTACGGTAAGTGGTTATACACAACTGTGAATATATCAAAAGTAATTTTAATATAAGTCAGACAAATTTGCAGCAGCTCAGCGAGAGCACACACGAGCCAAATGGCGCAAGTCCAGATTAAGCAAGACCACATGTTGCATGGAGATGTCTGCAGCTATCATTGCAGCTGGAAAGGACACTTTCCAGTAAGAGCCACCTTGCTGCAACTTTTAAACACTGTGTGCATTAACTACCTCACCTTTACAAGACGAAAGGGCGTTTTGTAAAGACAGACCAAGTTGACTGCTTGATCATTTAATTGCCCTTGTTTAATTACAGTTTGAACCACAGAGGTATTGATTTTTCAGAAAGGCCCTCCAGACCTTTCGCTAGGCTCTACCTCAAAGTGAACTAACAAGTGTCGAGGAATGAAGTCTGCAATATAAGTAATTTAAGGCGATATATCATCCATGGACTACATTACAGAAGAGTATAAGTAAAATATGAATATAAGCCACGGCAATATCAGTGAGGAGAACAAGCTGTCAATCTTTGGTTTTCCTACAAGTAAATTTTAGGGGGGTTCTTCAATAGCCCAACTCCAAATATTAGAATATCAATTTTTGTTAAAAAAAAAAAAAAATAATTCTTAGGGCTCTGGGAAATAAAAATACAAAAAGACACCATTAAAAATCAAACACAATTTAAAAAAAAGAAAAAAAGAAAAAGAAAATGTTCAAAGACAGAGAACAACTATTCTGAAAAATAAACTAAGACTGCTATGCCAAAGCTATGTTTTTCAGTCCACTTCTTAGCACTTGAGATTGGTAGGGTAAGAACATAATTATAAAGGGAACCCAGTACCTTCCAAGTTCATCACTTGCTCAAGAAGCCAAAGTCCAAACAAATTTAGCAGAATGGATGAGAAGTGGCAAGATTGTGAGAACACAGCAGTGAAATGGTAATAAATCCCTTCTTTGTGTTATTTTGTAAAGATTCTTATTATTTTTAAAAATAACTTTATTTCATCAAAGGACACAGTTGCAGAATTATTGCATGACAACCTAAATTACAGCCTGTCACCAGAAGCAAAAACCTTAAGAGAGGAAAAGATGTTGTTGCAACCTATGGCAGTGGAAAGTAGCCAGGACGGTTTAATATGAGAACATAGATGTGCCCTGCACCCATCTAGTCAAAATCAATGGTCCTGGTGTTTAATGATCTGCCTAGAAAGCAGCAGAAATGATAACTCCTATCATCACCGTGGTTTCTAATGAATGCTGCTAACACCGTGGATGGTAGGTCTTCGGCACACTTAGTCCAGCAGGGCTTTGCAGGGAAAAGGACTGCAAGGCCACGGGACAAGCCCTAAATTGTTCCCTCAGAGTTATGCAACTGTAGAAAAATAGTAACTCTCGGCAGATAGTTAGTTTGCTTTTAAGGTGCGAATTATCTTTAAGACAAAGTAATATTTGAAAATGTTAAATGAATAACACCTGAAAGTTTAGAAGTAGGGAGAAATATTTTAAAATCCCAGAACTTTTGGGGTTGGCAGTTGTTGGGTTTTTCTGTGTTTTCTCATCCCCACATTTTGAGGGAAAAACCTCAGGATTTTTCTGCTTAATGTGAAAACAGTGTACATTGTAGCATATTTCCTTCAGCAGAACTCATTCTCTGCATTAACTGCGTAACGTTCCAGCTCTTTAAATCTGCAGACCCACAACTGAGGAGCTAGCAGTGATATTCATGCAAGATCATAGACACATTTAATGGAAATAAGGGATTTTAAGGTTCTCTGTGTTGTTACACATTTTGGGGAAAAATCACTTTCATCTTGGTCTGAAATAACTCCCAGGTGACTTTGAGCAGGAACTAAGAGACCCCTGAATGTTTTGTAGATTAGTGTTTTCCCACCTCTGAAAAACAGGTTTCTACCAGTTTGGCAGGGTGGGAGGCTCAAATACAAGTTGAACAGGGAACAGTATCAGTACCTTAAAGCAAACCAGTCCCTCCTACTATCTGTTACTACACACCTCCAATACCTCAGGCCAGCTCAAAATTTTAACTCATGTCACAGGCAAAAGCAATCACCTTGAGTTCAGTGTGGCCTTCTCCATCTGCGCATGGGACAACCACAGTGCTAAGAATCCATAATAGGCCCAGCAATAGTCCTTATTTTTCAGCTCTGAGTTGGATATGCAAGGCAAGAAGGTAGCCAGGGAAGAGAAGATGTAGTGTCCATGATGGTACAGGATAGGACCTATTCTCTAAAGACAATCATCAGGGGAAGTAGAAAGTTGGAGAGCTCTTATGGAGTTAAGCCCCATACAAACTTTAAAATTTCAATATATATTTCTGTTATTGTAATCCCTGTAGAAAATAATGCATTTGGAGCATTTGGAATAATTATATCAACACATGTTTCCTATAACTAACAATGGCTGTTTCAAAGTTTAAAATATTGACATTTAAAACACTGTGTATATTAAAGGGACGTATTTCTCCATAGACATCTGAGCAAGGAGTGAGTGCAAAATACTCGCAACATACCTGTCCACTAGCTGACACCTTTCAGCTTTCCTTGCTTCCGGCAGCAAGATGTGAACAACCAATTCAAACAGTACCTTCGCTTTTCTTCTAGATTTTTTTCCAAGTGTCTAAACATTTTCTACTATTTCAAGTGGGAAACGATTGTGTCCGTAATTAGAATGAACTTATTATTATTATCAATTGCTATAACCAACACAAATCAGAAGCTTTCCTTCCTGCTGCTCCGCCACAGCTTTGCTAAGGAAACATGCAATACATAGCACTTCATGAAGTAATGCAACAACAAATGCAACCTGTTACAGCCCCTGGCACAATGTCTTACTGCAGACCTGCTCATGGACATGGAACAGGTACTTAGTGCTAAAGCCAAGCACTGCTTAAGCACTGTTATTTTCGGTCTCTCCGCATCAAGCAAATTGAAGTGATCCACATGTAACCAATGGAAAAGACTTGGAGGTACACAAAGAGCTATGCATTTGATTTCATCTTGGTGATACGAAAAGGAAGCTCGTGGCATATAGGAAATGACCAAGGAAATTACATTCAGGAAGAAAGAAAATTGTTTGAAGCAAAGATTCAGTTGTATTTGGAGCATGAAGGGTAAGCTGAAAAAGGCAGATTAAGAGAACCATGACAGAAACATGCATATACAAAGATGTGAGGGGCTGAATATGTTTATGTTTGTATTTATTTGCAATAGTTTTCTTCAATGGAAATAAAAAAATGCAGTCCAGTCCATGAAACTGAAATCAATTTTGCAGGAATTAGATGAAAAGGACTAGAAAACATAAATAGGTACTCATTTAAGACTGCAAAACATCCAGCAGATAAAGGTTTTATATAAGGCTCAAAAGACTGCAAATCATTAACAAAAGGGTGAAACAACATAGACATGCATTTTATCTATATTCTAATGTATAATATCACATTCTATGTTCTATATCTGTGTATTTATGGAGATGCATGGAGCAGAAATAAAAAACAAATTTGTTTAGGGTGTTCTATGCAGTTGATTCCAAAAAGCTGGATCCTAAAAGAATCGTAACTGCTCTGGTTTTAGCAAATAAAGAGCAAAGGTAAAAAAAATATTTGAGGTCTGCAACATCCCTCTTGTATCCTTTCCCTTCAGCTCCTGAAAATAAAAAATTTATTTTATGGGACTTCAGCCACAATAGTATTGAAATTACTAAGAATCTTCCCAAAGAATATCTTTCTTCCTCACTGGAAGCTATCTATATAGAAAATAAAGACTCCCAGACACAGTCATAAGCAAAACCACTTGGATTTTTAAAATTTGATCTTTTGGCACCTTACTGTTCCCATTCAAATTTCATTCATCCTTAAATTTAGGACTTGTCCAGATAATGTGTCTTGAATTTGGACCTTGACACACTGAGGGACATGCCTAAAAGCAAAGCATCAGTTGTGCAGGTGGCCCTTTGTAGGTAGCAATGTCTGTGTCTTGACTGCTAATTTCAATTTTACAGCCTGCAGACGAATCCCAGAACAGTCTTGTTTTCCTTTTCTTTAGTAAGAAGGAAAACCACACATGTCACTGCTAGAAGCAAGCCAGGCAGCACAGAATGTGCAGCAAGTACCTAGCAGTGAGGTGATTGCAGCTATCACACAGGAGACAACTATTATGCTCTTTTGGAGTGAATGAGGATTATGCCAAGCCCTAATGTTCCATGCGAAGGAAATTAAATCACTCAACATATTTTACAGTTCAGGGAAAAATGTTGCTTCATTTTTCCTCAAATGAGGTATTTAACTCTGCTAGTTGGACATTATTAGATTCATTACCATGTCAAGTTCAAGAAAGCGACCAGTTTAACTCTCAACACAAAGAGCTACTTGGAAGGAGAAGGAGGAGTGCACATATTTGAAGTGGGCAGGAATTTTTTAAAACTACATTAACAACTCCAGTAGAGTTGAGCCAGTAAGGCACATTATGTGGATGCAATTGTCTCGATAGTTCAGAGGGATTAGATTAGAAAACATGCCAGTTTAGAAACCTACATATGGTTAAGCATAAGAGGGCTAATATGCAGAGGTGACAATAACATTACAGCTCCTACTTCTTACCTAAGAGCAAGCAAAAGCATTTGGGGCCCTATGCAATTTGGACTTGCATATGATGTTTTCAAAGGTTGCTTGGGCTGTGGATTTAATAGGATTTAATTCCCCGAGTACACTGCATTTCCTTAACTGTACTGCGATTGATTATGTTCTAAATGCTTCGAGTTCAGAGTCCAATGCCTGTAACTCTTACTGAGTAGCCCCTTACACCAGCATTTCTATGAATTTCACTGTAATCATTTGCAGAGTAATATCTAATACCCAAAAGCATACTCTGCTCACCACCAGAGCTTGCCTCCTCATCCATCGGAAGAGGAGGAAGAGAAGAAAAAGAGAGTTTACTAGAATCATAGAATCATTAAGGGTATAAAATGCCTCTAATATCGAATCCAACCATTAACTAAGCACCTCCATGTTCACCACTAAATCATGGCCCTAACTGCCACATCTACACATTTTTTAAACACCTCCAGGGATGGTGAATCCATCACTTCCCTTGGCAGCCTGTTCTAATGCCTGATCACCTTTTTTTTGCAGAAATTTTTCCAAATATCCAATCTAAACTTTTCCTGGAGGAAATTGAGGTAATTTCCTCTCATCTTGTAACTTACCACCTGAGAGAAGAGATCAACGCCCACTTCACTACAACTTCAGTAGTTTTGTAAAGTCAGAAGCCGCCTTTTCTCTGTTAAACAACCCCAGCTCTCTCAGCCACTCCTCATAAGACTTGTGCTCCGGACACTTCACCAGCTCCATTGCTCTTCTCTGGACATGCTCCAGAACCTCAAGGTTCTTCTTGTAGTGCAAGGCCAAAAACTGAATACAGGATTTAAGGTGCAGTCTCAGGAGTGCCAAGTACAGGGGGAGGATCACTGCTCTGGTCCTGCTGGTCATACTATTGCTGACACAAGCCAGGATGCCACTGGCCTTCTTGGCAACCTGGGTACACTGCTGGCTCATGTTCAGTGACTGTCAACCAGCACCTCCAGGTCCTTTTCCTCTGGGCAGCTTTCAAGCCACTCTTCCCTCAGACTGTTGCAATGCCTGGGATTGTTGTGACCCAAGGGCAGGACCCAGCACTTGCCTTATTGAACCTCATACTGCTGGCCTTGGCCTATCAATTCAGCCTGTCAAGATTCCTCTGCAGAACTTTCCCATCCTCCAGCAGACCAACACTCCCAAATAACCTGGTGTCTGTGAACTTACAGCTTACTGGTTGAGGGTGCACTCAACCCGCTCATCCAAATCATCAGTAAAGATATTAAACAGAACTGGCCCCAACACTGAGCTCTGGGGAACTCCATTAGTGACTGGCCACCAGCTAGATGTAACTCCATTCACAGCCATTCTGTGGGCCCAGCCATTCAGCCAGTTTTTTACCCAGCGAACAGTGCACCTGCCCATGCCATGACCAGCCAGTTTCCCCAGGAGAATGCTGTGGGAAACAGTGTCAAAGGCTTTACTGAAATCCAGGCAGACAACATCCACAGCTTTTCCCTCATCAGCTAAGTTGATCACCCTGCCACAGAAGGAGATCAGGTTGGTCAAGCAGGACCTGCCTTTCATAAACCCATACTGGCTGGGCCTGATCTCCTGGTTGTCTTGCACATTGTATGTGATAGCACTCAAGATGACCTCCTCCAGAATAGCAATATATAATGTAACGGCTCTTAAGTACAGTTAAATATGGTGTCTTGTATCCCTTATAGCATCAGCGACAGCTATGTCAGGTCCCTGCATCACCATAGTAACACCTGGATAGAGTGAGGAACAAGGCTGGCTAAAAAAAGAATTAAACAACAGGCTATAGCTGAAGATTAGATTGTGGAGGGAATGATTTAGAGCTCAAGGGAGGAAAAGGAGGACCTCCTGTATTACTGGGCAAGCAGGAGCAAAGGAAACCAAAAGAAACCAGCACTGACTAGACAGTATGAAGGACATTCTCAAACCCACAATCCCAGTGGACCTCCCACTTAAGGACCAACAATCAGCACCAAAAGTCTCCAGTGCTTTACAGCCCAGTGATACAAAACCTACAGAAGCTCTTGTGCCAGTACAGAGCATCAACATGCTTTGCACTTAGTTGGCTAATATTTATTTGTGCATACACAGATGCTAGATCTGAAATGCTCATGGTATGTGGCATTTAATTCAAGAAGCAACAGGAATGACCCTGCTGTTATGAACAGCTCTAAAATCAGGCTGTTGCAGGACTCTGGTGCTTTGCATACTCTGAAGTGTTTTCCAGAAGGCTCAGAGAGCAGATGCTGGGCTGCTAACCAATCCGAAAAGCATACAATGTTGAGCGTGGGGAGGGGGGAAGCAGGACTAATGAAACCCTGCAAATATGGTCGATGGTTTCCACATCGAGGGCATCTTTCTGAGTGGCAGATAATTCATCTTTTACCAGCTCCTATTGCCTAGAGATCAGTCTCTTGGTTGTTTTCAGTGAAACCTACGTAAACCAAAGTATTTTCAAGCAGGAAACCAGATGTGATGGGGCCTGCCCCACTCTGTGACAGGGACACATGGGTTAATTATGATTGATGGCGTATCGCTCTTCATAAAGCACCCACTTGCCACATCAAGTGTTTTTACTGTCACTTATGGAGGGACGCTGGAGATGCCAGAAACCAGTGTCTGGGGTCAAGGAGAAAGGGACAGCAGTATGAAAGAGCCAATTAAGTTTCTCCTGCCTGCCAGGAGGAGGAAATAGAAATACACATTAAGCAAAGGCCACACAGTGATCTTTTTCTTGTGTTTTCATGCTATCTGTGTTTCCACAATGCCAGCACTGTTCATATTGAGGAAGACCCAGATGGGGAGGTGGCTGCCAGGTTAAGCTGTGGCTCAACATGGATGAAGCTGGGAGTGGGACACAGAGTTAAATGCCTGCTGGGGACTGCTGAGGGGCACATGATCACAACAACAGCTGTAAAACAGCAGCATTTCAGACACGACTTCGCCACACAATTAACATTGCTTCTCTAGGGGCTGCATACTTTTGAACATCTCTGCTTCCTAATGCATCTTTGTAAGGGAAAATTCTAGGAAGTTCAAGCATATGTGAATTAGTGTGAAAACACACTTGAACTCTTGGGATTTTTCTCAATTCTATCCAGTAATGGATATATGTGGCATGCATACACACTTAAACACATGTGGAGAAACACAGATTCCCTGTGCTCAGGTGCTGGCTGGTTTAAGATGGAAGGATGGTCTGGACTTGGTATTTAACAAAACAAAAAGAAAAGATGCAAGTCTCTCACTCTTAACATATGTTCACTGCTGCGTGATGCACTTTATGTATCTTCTTGTCTTCTTTTGCATACTAATCCCCTCTACAGCAGCTTTCACACAAGACACATCTATGACACTGACATGAGCTAGTGCTGCTGTGCTGGAACCTGATAAAAATAAGAGCAAGAAGTGCACTGGTGAGCCAGGGAGTAAAGATGAGGAGGTACTGTTCTCTGCTTTAACTATTCATGTCTGTGTAGTGCTTCTGAATTGGGTATGACTCTGCAGATGATGGCCATAGTTGTCATTTTCTGTGAGTTACAAATATGGATCAATGGTAAATGAACTATTGTGCTGCACTTTATCTATTTTATGAGTTAGACCAACTTATTGTATTTTAATGAAAAATCAAGATAATAAAGCTCATAAATTAATAAAGGCAAGTGGATCTGCACAGTCTAGTATTGAACGAGCCGGGTAATCTCATGCGTGGGGTTATTTATCCTTACGCTTGAGTAATCTTTTTTTTTCCCTACTATTTAAATTAATCAGAGCCATTTCAGGGAAGAACCAAGGTAAAAAGGAGGAGTTCTAAAATTGGTTTGCTCTCTGGGGCTCTCAGCTCAGTACCAGGACAGACAGCTATGAGACAGTCCAGAAAGTTTTTGCACACTATTTTGAAGTTGCTTGCATGTCACTAAGGATAAACAGAGCATAGCTGGAGAACACCTTTAACTATTTCCCATGTGTGCTCAACTCATATTATCCAGCTCACCTTAGCAAATTCCATGTCCAGCAGTACATGTGTGCAGAGCTGCTGCGGAGGCTAATTTGGGAGTGTTGGATTTGAATGGCATGTGTATTTGCACATGCACAGAGTCCTCAGAGGACGAAGATTCTCAAAGTGTTCCCCCAGGTGACAGCAGGACTCTGTGGACTGCCTGATGTCTCTGCTGCAGGGAGACAGACGGGTCTGGGGAGAACAGAGGGGACAGTGGGGACTGTGAAATGTGCTCTCCTGTCTTCCCAGCCAGACCTGTGGGGCAAAAAAGTGGTCAAGTGGAGATGCAGGGGCCATATGTGCCATCTCCTCACCTACTTGGGAATGCATGAGCATCTTTATTTGGATATTTTTTCAGAAGTTCAGATGTTGAATAGGCCTCCTAAAACTCAACAAATAAAGAATAAAGCTTATGTCAGAATCTTAGAATCATTGAGGTTAGAAAATACATCTAAGATCATGGACTCCAAGTGTTGCCAATCAACAAATGTCCAGCCAAGTCCAATCAATACCTGTTCCAAAGTGTGGCTTGTCCATATATTTCTTCAACTAACCTTCTGATACTTTTAATCCTAACCTTGCAGCTCTGACATTCCTTCAGAAAGAAACAATCACTTCTGAAACAAGGGATCATTTTTAGCAGATCATCTGTGTGTGTATGTGTGTGTGTGTGTGTGTGTGTGCGTAAAAATAAACAACTTCCACATTAGTTGCAGAGAAGTGAACAAATGAATTACCTGCTGTTTTCAGCCAGTCATGAATAATTCAAATTCCCCTGTGTCAGTGGATCTAATTAGTAATCATCCAAACTATTCTTAAATTATCTAGTTTTGAGTTACTTGCATAGCAACGACATTCATTTCCGATAGTATTATTAATCCATTTGCCAGTGTGAGATTGCCAGGGCAGAGTCAGTGGGAAGCCATACCATCAGTTAATGTTATTAATGTTTCTTTAACAATTAACCTATCCGGTGCTCAGGGACAAACAGCATATGTCATGTAGAGATATTTTTAAAGCTCTGTGGATATGTGCCATACATCCCGCTGATTCGGCCACCTTGAAACGCAAGGAGCTGTCATTAGCAAAGGTTTGACCCTGAATGTGCAAATTGCATAGGAACCAAGAGAAAATATGAAATAATAGAGCTACCAAGATATCATAGAGACTCACTCCAAAAAGTGACTTTGCAAATGCAAGGCTCTTTGGAGTGTTTTTCACTGTTTCCCACTTAAGTAAAAAAGATCTGTAATTTGTTTTCCATGTTGCTAATTTAAAGGCTCCCAAATACAGCCCATCTCTGAAGCTCACTTGAGAGGTTCCTTTCCCAGTTTGCCCACCCTGTGACTCTGCAATCAGTTCTTTTGAAAAGGTAAATGGCATTGTAAATGGCAGCATCAAAAAATGGCACAGCTAAGAGTGGTCAGAAAGCTGTCTATTTTTATTTAGTATAATTCAGTATGTAATGAGTGTATCATGAGCTTTCCTTGTCTACCAGATATTCAAAGCAAAACACCTGCTCAAGGATTGATCTGTAACTGTGCAAGGTCAGGGTGAGACCTTTGTTTAAGGCTAATAATCCCATATCTATTGCTGTAGGAGTTTCATATCTTATTTAGAAACATCTGGCGCTGCTGCTTGTCACAGTTGGGATACTGGGTTAGACAAAGCTTAGATCACATGCAGACCTGTTCCCAAACTTGATTAATTTTAGAGGGCCTTTTAAAGTTACTGATCCAACATTACCTTCTAATATATCCTACCAGAGAGGCAGTGCCAGCTTGCAAAAAGGTAACAGTTTGTCCCACAGATAAGTCCTGGTTATCAGTCAAGCAGCATAGAGGTCCCTGAGTAGCTCATTGTCTCAGCCCAATTTCCAGGATAAACCAGTTAAATAGCTGGAGGGTTGAGCTAGGGGCAGCTACCAGCCCTAACTCTGCCCAAGGTGCAGCACAGCCACCTGAGGAAGTCACTCTGACATGCCAGCTACCATGTCTGCAAATACAAGCAACTCACTCCTACCCATTTTAATACTTTCTACATAATTTTGAAAGGGGTTAGCTCATTTTGAAACAAAATCTTGCTTTCTCAGTCACTTTGGGGGCTTCCCTGGCAACTGATACTTGCAAGCACACTATATAAAATATTTTTAAAATCGGTAAAACCTAATATTCAAATGACAAAGGAAAACTGAACTTCTACCAGTCCAGGAAAATCAGAGACCTGTCATTATTTAGAATTGGTTTTTCATTAGCGCAATGTGTTGTGCTAGAGCTGGCCATGTGGAAAGGTTCTGGGTGATAAAATAGCACGGGAGAGAGCACAGCACATTTTTTATTAAATAAAAAGTACATTGATGCCACCAAATGAAAAGAATAAAGTGGTAAACGTATTTCCCAGACTTCAGCTAACAGCAGGAGTTTACAGTTTTTCTGCAGTGGCCAAGTATAATAAAATTGATCTGTTGACTATACAGATCCATAAAACAGTTTACACAGAGTTATAGTTATTGCCAGTTGGATCAGAAACAAAATTCTTCTGAAAGAAAGTGGCCTTATAAGCATCCTTTTTCCATTACACATCATGGCAACTGCAGGGTAAATGGGGTCCAGGTTTCCTCAGAATTTGGCACTTTGGGATATTCTGCATTTAAACAGCTCTCAAGGACTAAGTATAGGAAGATAGGAGAGATGGAAAGGACTGAGAAATCCTCCTTGGACCTTCTCCTCCTCACAGTAACTGCAGGTTGTAGAACCTTCCCCAGGCATTGCACTTGCCCTGGCATGGGAAACTGGTTTGCAGGGCACTATGAAGACAAGTATAATTTTTTTTTTGGCAGGAGAGGCAATGGGACATGCTCTCTCCTAACATCCTCAGGAAGACAACAGGTCAGAGAACTGCAGATGCAAACAGCTTAAACCACCAGCAGTGTTTAGCCTCCAGGTCTGTTTGTCCTCAGTGAACCAAATGTTCTCCTCAGAACTGTGTCCTTCAGACGAACCCCACCAGACCAGGCTTTCAACATTGTTACTCCATGTCATCAATTCTGGTCTACCATTTGGGGAAAATTAATTAAATCCTAAAGAGAAATCTTTAAAATCTCTTGCATAAAAACTCATTACCATCCAGCATGATGATATATGGTTTATAATCTTGATCCAGGAATCAGATCACTGCAGATAGACACCCAAATGAACAGGAAATCAAGGAGCTTTTCTTACAAAGTCTGGGAAATAAGGACATTTGGCCCTGAAAAGGAGGGCTACCTTCTCTCAGGACTAGAAATCCACTCCTTTGATGGATCCTATCTCCATTGCACATGCAAGGTTAGAAGACCTGAAGGAAGCAAATGCAGAAAAGAAACTGAACCTAAAGCTTCAAAATGCCTGGCTAATCCCCCAGCCACTGGAGTAGCCAATAAATTAATGCACACCTCTTTTCCCCAGCATTAGTCTCACTGTGACTAAAGAAAATCAATATGTAAATATGCAAAAAAATAATTCATTATTTCACAATGCAACGTACACAGAATCCTCCCCAACTCACCGGCATTTCGTTTGAAATATGCCAAGGTTAATAGCTATAATGTAAAATCGTTATCTGCAGCCGAGTATTAATTAGGGCCCTCATGCACAATGCATTAACAATTTGCATGCAAAGAGTGCTGTGGTGGTTCTCCACAGGAGACTGGGAGCACGTTATAGCCCTCAGAGAGCTGGAAGACTTTGGGGAAAGCTTTGCACTGAGCTATACTGCAGCCCAAAGCAGGGCTCTAGGCCAGTGCCAGATGCCTCTCTCCTGCCCTGTGCAGTTTTTCTGGTCCTCACTGCATTTCTGGGCAGAAAAGATTCAGTCATTTGCACTACTCTTGGTGCACAGGAGCCCTGCAGGTACTGGGGATTTACCTCAGCATCAGCTACCACAGGCAGCCTACTTAATTGTGCTGGGCACCTTTCAGTGATTCATAGCACCAGGTTGTTTCAGCTTGCAGTGCTGTACATTCTTGAAAGAATGTTATTTTGATGCAGAAAAGCTCTGATTTGTTTAACGCTACTATTAACAGAGCCAGCCAGCCCTCGTGCCCCTCAGTTCAGTAATTCAGAAGAAGCCACTTCTGCAAGTCTGCGAGAGAGACAGACCCCAAAATTTCTGTCATTTTTGTGAATTGTATAAGTTTGAAGGGCCTCACAGTCTCCCATGCACAACACTTGAACACTCAGTCTTGCAGGGTAGCTCTAGGACAAAGCATCAAAACTCTCACCAGGGACATGAAATTTGTTCAGCTACAGGAAAGGAGCACATTCCTGCTTACAAATATTCACAAAGAGCATGTGCATCTCTGTGTCCTTCTCTTTCCTATACTGATTAACCATAGTATTAGATTTTTTTCTAATCTGTGTCTTTCCTGTGTCTTTCCTGTAGAGGTTACTGTTTTGGGCTTTGGAGGTTGTTTTTCTTCAAAAGTCAACATAATGCAAAATATTTTTTCAAAAAGCTGTGTTCCATGTTCAAAAGAGCAAATACGGTTTTTAGCAAACACAACACACAATTAGATGCCTAAAGCAGTGTGCCTAGATTTTTATAAAGTCTTGCTGAGATCACAAAACCCCAAGAAAAGGGCCAAGATGGGACTTTGAGAGCTATCATACACACCCTTTCCCACCAAGGCAAGCTGATCTTGATTCAAATGGCTGATGCAGACCATCACATAGAAGAACACACACACCTACAGAGGACCTTTTACTTCATGGACTTTCCATTGGATTGACAAAGAAAGCTGGGAAAGGATTCTTCTTCAGAAGAAAAAAATCTTCCTTATTTTTAATCCTGGAGAAGAAATCAAGATTCCTTATCTCAGACAGCTTTCATCTGAACTGAAGAAGGTCCTAGCAATTTGCACATATCCTTTTCTATCTTCCAGCTAAAATACTACAGCTGATTTGACTGTAGTAAATCTGAGTCTCTTATTAATGTGATGTGTCACCAAGCCAACGGTTAACATATCAGTCTTTTTACGAAGGCTGTAATCTTGCTGCTGAACTACAGATATGGCTGTGTGACTTGTAAATTGCTGGATACAGTCCATGAGGCAAAATTCCTCTAGAAAATTCTTGTTCTAATCAGGCCTGGATTTGATACAACAAGGACAAAACCATTTTCTTCTGGCATTTTTAGGCTAACTTATTAGAGAGCTCACTCATGTTACAGCATGTGCCAGGATGTTTGCAAATGATGCTGGCAAAGCTGGATGACTCTAAGGTTTGCACAACACTGGGAGTGAGCTGCCTGTGAGTTTTTAAGATGGATCTTGATAGCCATGTAAACTGGATTGTATAACAGGGTTGTAAGCAATTGGGGGAGATAAATCATGACCATCCCCCAGCTCTACTCCCCAAAGGGATTAAATTTTTATCAGAGTACTGGGAAGATACCACCAGATGTCAGGTGTATTCTACTCCTAGCAGGTGCTAAAAGATATTTAATCAAAGGCTTTTTTCCCCATTTTATTCTTCACTAAAGCTCCCTCTTGGGCTCCTTTTGAAGCTCCTTTTCCTGCCCAGCCAAAAGCTGCTAAAGAGCGAATATTTGTGAAGCTCTGGCCAGGGCTCAGATGACTGTGGGCTGAAACTCCAGCCTGGAAGGACTGATGAGAAAGCAGGGAAAATAAATCTCTGTATGTAGATGCCTACTTAGCTTGTCACCTGCTGAGTGATGCCTCTCCAGGGACCACTTTGACTTTTTAAGGATTTGTTTTATTTTCCTTCTAATAACAAACATACAGATGTTCTGTATTTCAAATTACTCCCTTTCTCTTTTCTTCCTTTTTTTTTTTTTCCTCTTGTTTCCAGCTTATTTAGGGCAGGGAAAGCATTTGACATGCAGAAAAGATGTCACTCAATGGCCTCTCATCCTTGAACCCCATAAAAAAGAAAGTATATTCCTCCAACTCTGTTCATATCCTTAAAGGGCCATGACCCCCTACTTTTTTCACCCTTTTGGCCCCTTGCATTAGTCAGCATTCCCAGAATTCAAAGTCCCCAAGGTGTCTTTGATGCTCTCATCCTCTTCCTGACACATACTTCCCTCATCATCCAAAAATGAGGCACAAGATGAAAGGTGTGGAGATGAAAGAACAGGAAAGAGAGCTCAGTCCCTAAGCAAAGGTAAGATGCAGTGAAAAAGGAAGACCACAGCCATGGGTATAGGCATGAACAGAAAACACAACTTGCTTCCGGTAAGAAGCCACTTTGCTGCAAACAGTTTTTAAACACGTAGAGAAGTAAGCAACAGAGTTCTGCCAGCTAATGCCACCCTGCTCTGATCTGTCAGGGTCATATTAGGGGAATAGCAGAAGTCAAATATGCAGGAGGAACAAAGCACCACAGCACCCTTGCAGCCATAAAGTTTAAAAACTGCACATTGATGGACCCTGATGAAGTCCATGGCTATCGCAGTATTTCCATAAGCTGAAGCCTTTTGCAAACACACCATCTCTAGTGCCTCTGAAACAAAGTTCTTTCCAAAATTCCCAAAAAGCAATGGAATAGTTCAAAAATGCAATCAGAGGTCCCTGGAGCACATAATACTTTTTAAGACAAAAGCTGTCAGTAACAGGAGTCTCAAATGAAGTTCCAGATCTAAATAACAGGCCCTCCTTTCAACAGTTATCTCTGGGAGCTCTGCATAATTTTGTAAAATCAGGCATTATGATGAATTGCCTGAATATACTCATTTTTGTACTAAGAATCTTTTCATTATGCCAAATTCTGCTCTAATTCTACCACGGGTTACTTGAAATAATGAAGTCACCTCTTTTATCTGGGTAAGTTCAGGGTTGTCTGGCTGATCTTTTTGAATAACAGATATTCAAGTATTTTTCAACCTCTCTTTTTTTTCAGAAACAGGATTTTTCTTAAGCATTTAAATATCCAAAATATAGACCTTTCCTTTTTTTTTTTTTTTCAAATGACCTGGGATTTTCTTGCAAACCATGTGTGGACTTTTGTCTGCACAAAACTATTTTGGTAATTCCTTTTGGTGACAACAGCATTTTGATGACAAAAATATTTTGATTATCATTCAAATGATACTATTAGCAAAAAAAAAAATTATTCAAAAGCTTACCATTTCCTAACAAATTTGGACCACAAACTACTTAACTATTTGAAATGCTACAGCTTGCTTTAAAATACTTTCCCTCCACAGTCTGTGCTTAGAAGTCTTATTACATTCCTGACCTATGATTGCAGCAAAGACAAAACTTCAGATTTCACTGCTTCGAAAGAAAAAAGAAATGAGAGGACAGCAACCCCTGCAAGTCCTGAAGGATGGAACAATTGGATTCAATATTGTGACCCCATGGGCTAGTTGATTCTGTGAACACCTGTGGCATTTTCTGCCCTCAAAGCCCATGCAAATGCATTCCAGATTTACATACTTATTTTCTGGGGTTTTTTTGAGAGTGTTAGTTTGTTGGGGTTTTTTTCTTTTTATGTGTGGATTCCCACATTAAACATATGAAAAATACTACAGCACACTCAGAGAGCTCCTGTGAAGGTACAGAGTTGCCGAAGAACCTTTCTGAAAGGAGCTGATCCATTAGAGCAACCCTCTACACTCTACCTAAGCTTTGTAAAACTACCTGGGTCAGTGATAATTATCAACAAGGTAAATTATATTCCCTGTCATGTCATATCACAATTAAGCAAGCAGACATAATCATCATCTATTTTGCTAAGCCCCTGAATGGGCAGTTTGCTATCTGCTGTTGAGAGATAAGATAGATGGCCACATAGCTGTGAGAAACGTCCTATTTTCTAGCTGCGCACAATCCATTTCAAAGGCAATAAATGCCCAGCAGTGTGCTATTCTGCTCTTTGCCATAACCTTTCTCTTCCTGTAACCTGATTATCACAGGTGGCTTCTTCCCTGCAGCAGCCTCGTTTATCCACTCGCCCATGATTTCTCCAAGTGTGGGCATGCACTAGGAGATATGGAAGTGCCTGTCTGCACTTGGAGAAATCATGTGCCAGCATATGAATGTATCCCTGCAGAGATACCTATCAGGATTAATCAGCAGAGGCAAGAGATGGCAAAGCAGAAGACTCTCTGATGCATAAGAAGCAGCTTAGCCCTTAGTACAAGAGAGTGCCTCCCTGCTTCAGTGCACCTGCACTTACACCTCCATGAGCTGAAAGTCTCTAAACACATCAGATTTCCTTCAGTGTATTCTTGTACCTGTCTCTATCTTGGCTGCCATCTGGCTTCCAGAAATCAGAGCTGCTGAAATCAAAATGTTTATAACCAACCTATACCACAATTCCCACCAAGAGCCAGTAAGCCCAGTGTCATCATTCCACTGCTCAAACAGCCTCAGTGAGAGCAAAAGTAAAAGCTCAAAATGGTAAACTTTTATAAATCCTTTTGATCATTACTCAGTGGCCTCATAAATCTCTCGCTCATTAGACAGTCAGACTAAGAGGACACAGAAATTCTGCTCTTAGTGCCATAAATCTTTCTCATGTTCTTTCTATGGTTATAATAATAGAAATTTATTGTTGCTTTCGTTTCCTCCCATATTCTGTGTAATTAATCTCGATGTGTTGCCGTTTACATTGAGAGACACTACATTTTGTGCCTGCCCATTTGTACTTTTTTCAACAGCAGGTCCCATCTGAGTTAATATATTGTGTTATATTATATATAACCACTGACCATAACTCAGAACACAACACATTTTCATTTTGTTGCCCCATTATTTTTGCAGTAAGTCGATACAATATGAGGTGAAGCGTGCCTTGCTCAGCACTTATTGATCTGTCTGTTTGCTCATTGCTTACATCAAAACACCACTTGTCAGCTCTGGCTCTGTTATGATTGTCTTATCATTCAGGAAGCAACAGCCTCAAAGACTAAACACTAGTCAACATCCAAGGTCAGGTGATACCAGAAAACTGCTCAAATGGCTTTAAGCAAGGCAGAGGTGAACATCTAATGCTTCAGGACTAAGTCTCCTTTTTATGCAGGGCACCTCTACACTGTAATCAGGGAAAGCAACTACTGTAGATAGAGGAACACTACAACCAGCTAATTCAGCACTAAGGCTCAATGTAGGGTTGGTGGTAGACAAATTGAGAGGAACCCTATGGACCACAAATTATGAACAAGCTGTCTTAATATTGTCATAGAAAAAAGAATTTGGAGTATACCCGAAGCTTGTCTTTCTTCCTATAAGGAACGCTGACCTCTTGGGAGATTCCAGTGGAGTAGAAATGTTGTGCATCGGTGTGGACTTTTTACCTCCCCAACAAGTGCTATGCACACTAGAAAACCATAGCCCTGCTTATTGTTGAGGACATTTAGCCAGTTGTGTGTCAATGCAGCATATCAATATCACTTTGGACAAGGACTAAATGTCCAACACACCATCTGTCTGCAAATTCAATGCACCAAAATAGCACATGGTGTTCCTCCATCTTGCCCTGGCCTCGTATGATATCACACATGAGCAACAAAAATCACTGCCCCCTCTTTGCTCTGTGTTTCTCCCTACCCTGCAGACTTCTGCTCTTAAGTTGTTAAAGAGCTTTGAAATACACATTTGAAAAGGCAGCTCTGCTCTTTCATAACATGCAGCAGGGCAGTGCCTGAATAAATGAACATGATTAGCGAACCTCTGCTTAAAGGATTGATCACTTTTGCCTTTGTAAAGAAGAGCTGCGGAGAGACATATGCCAACAGTGTGCTAATGCATTTTTGAGTTTGTCAGTGTGGGGGAAAGTAGGGCTGTGAGAGACAGCAGAGCTTCTTCAGGGTTTGGGTCATGTTGTTTCAAAATTCCAGACAGGAATTTTAAAATTAAAATTTTAAAATTAAAGAACAGGACTGAAATAATCTACCTGCCTACCCAGAAAATGGCAAAGGCCCATAGCAACCTCCACTGTACAGTTGTCCTACTACATGAGGATCACAGTTTTAAGCAAAAAGGTTTCCTGTACTTAAGTATGTACATAAGGGTGAGCCTTTGGTGCTATGGAGGAACCTTGTCACCAGAGGAACAGCCTCTGCAGAGAGAGGAACTTACTTACGAGGTGTCTCAGAGCAAGGAGAACTGTAAGTATCCCCTGACACAGAGGCATTCCAGGGTGCTCCACAATGGCACTGTGCAGAGAAAGTGAAAACCCCTCCACAGAATGTGGGCATTACTCATTACCAAATTACTATCTGTCTCAATCCCCTGCTTTAGAGGCACAAGGCAAGATCAAATGATGATGCAAACCACCACAAGCACTGAAGGAGGCCCCCAAGCATCACAAACATCGGGGTCACAAACCTTTGCACACTCAGCCAAACACCCTCTCTTTTTTGCCATCTCTTCTCTGCAGAGCAACATGTAGAAGATTTTCTGGGATAACATGCAAGGTTGGCACATGATGGCTTGGGGGACACATGAGAGGTCACTCACCATGAAAGGCTCCATACACTACGTCAGGGAGCTATGTGAAGGACATAATTTCTTCTGCTTCTTTCAGCATAAGGCTGAAAAACAGGTTTAGACTAACTCATTTACACTGTACAATGCCAGCACCCAAGAGCTCAACAGTCCACCTAAATACAGACCCAAATTATTTCATGTAACAAGCTTATAAAGAGGAACTGAAGAACATTTTCATGCTTTGCATGGTTTGCATTACCGGTGTGGGTTTTTTAATAATGTAATCCGATACATTGCAGCTAAATCTGATGAGGAAACAGCTGACTAGGCTTCCCAAGGGATTGTTTTCCTGTGTTCCCTGATTTACAACTGTTTGATTTCATTTTCATGTGCTGGGTTCCTAATTACAACCTATCCTATCCAAGTTTCAGCCTGCTGGTTACAAACCAAGGGAGACTCATGATGATCTTGCTCTTACAGCAAAGCCCACTTGTGACCTATAGAACCCTATGCTTTACCCTTTGATGCACACAGTTTTCTTGCCATGTCTCTCCCTTAAACTTCCTAGATCAGCTTTTGAGTTTCTCATTTTCCAGTCCTTTTTCTCTATCAGATATAGTCTTTGACTTCAAGGCTCTCAAAAGGTGCTTTACAGTCCCTCACTGCAGTTTGCAGAAAGTGTGAGCAGCATCCTTTAAATTCACTTCTCTTCTCTGTCAAAACTGTGAGGAGCTGCTGGCACTAAGCTACTTTCATTGCTTGGTGTTTCCATCCCCTGGGAGGAAAGAAGGGAAGGGTGCTAATGACAGAATATCCATTTTGTAGCTACAATGTGCTTCTAGAGCGACATAATCTAATTGGTACCTTATTATTGGAGCACTTTAACAGCAAAATCAGTGACAGCAACATGCACACTGAAGCACTGGGTCATTTGGGGAGAGTTCATATGAGCTGTGGTGGTTGGGCTTATTGTTGTGAACTCTGAGAAAATTAGGTAGAGGTGAGTTAAGAAAGAGAAATTCCTCAACTAACCTGAATTTTGTGTAGGTCACCGAAATATCTAATTAATTTTCTCTCTCATTCCTCATCTTTTGGGATTATTTGGTTTTAAAAGCTGCAGCTTGGGACCTCTGATACAAACATGTAACTCCTAAAAATCCTGGGGAGCTGGGATGGTCTGGGGAGTCTCCACTAAAACTGAACTTTCATGTAAATCAGTGCAAGGCATTTCCAGGGTGCACCAGCCACAGAGGGTCTGATGATGTCCTTTGGGACTTTAGCCTTTGGCCTTTTCTGTGTGATGGGGACACCTTCAGCCTTGTGTCACTGCTGACACTGAGGTGGTCAGAAACCACAGCCTGGCTGACAGAATGCAGCCGGGCCTTCATTTGAATACGCACAAGGGGAAAAAAAGCTCTATTCAGTTCATTCTTTCTATTATTCTTCTTTGCACATGCTGCGTTTGTTTTTGTCATTAGGTTTCCAGTGTCCCTAATAAGATATTAATGAGATGCTAATTCAACATGCAAATTACAGGAGACTGGCATGGCAAGGTTGCTATATTTAGAGCCAGAGTAGGATTTTAATGGCTGTCTTCACACATCTTGTGCCTTTTGTCAATTGCGTTCTTACTCCAGTGAGCAGGCTCGCATCCCTGAAGCGCCTAGGTGACCTTGGAGGTTAGGAAAAAAGACAAAAAATCTGGACTATATTACCAGAGTAGTAATGAAAAAAACCCCACTATGTTTCAAAGACACTGTCAAAATAAAGCCTTCTTCTTTTAAAAAAAAAGAAAACAAACAAACAGACAAATCAAAAGAAAACAAAACAAAAAAAAAGGAAGGCCTTGCCGGTTCAGGAGCAATAGTAAAGGGAAAGGAGATATGAGATGCTCATTGCCGCATTGCACAGTTCAGGAGTGATACCAGGATCCAGATGTGACTCTATCACACAGCCTAGTCTGGAGGAGCAGAGAGAGAGGAAAGGGTTGCATATAAATCTTGTGGTCCAGCACAGGCGGCATAGCCTGACACATAGACAGGGGCTCTGCTCCTCCATCCTTATTCACAGTGGGAGTGTGAAGTGTCTGCCTTGAGCTCACTGCAAGCGTGCCAGTAATTTGTGCTCCTAAAACAAATGCTGCTGGAAATGCTATCCTAAGAAAGCAAGGCAGCTGAGTCCTCAGATATTGAGAGATGCTAAATACTCAGGATGACACCATCCGTTTCCACCACCTTTACATTCCCATGACATGCATCTCTCCCACAGTCAGTGCGAAAGAGCAAGTTCTCACATCAAACTTGAGAGCCAGCTCTGAAAGTCACACTAGACCTTGAGGCTTCCATTTTGTCACCTGGAAACTGAGAATTAGGGATGAAGTCTTCTATTTATAAATGTCATAGCACCACAGACTACAAGAAGAGATTTTTAACCACCGTGCCTCTAAAGGTATTTAAGCCTGAGAGAAGACCTAGATACTAAAAGCAACACGTCCTTTCTTGACAAAAGTTTTTATCAAGTACCCGACTTCAGAGGTTATCATGATAGGTTTACATCATCAGAAGCTTGATAATCATGTTCCATTGCAGTTTAGGGTCAGCTTTCGGAGTGCTGGGACACCCTGCCCTGAAGAAACAGAATTTTGCTTCCAGTCACACCAAGGACCAAGTCCTTCAAATTACCAACTTTGGAATTCTTTTAATAAGAAATTGATTTTTTATTATTATTCTTATTACTGAAGTAAGCCCACTCTCTCACTTGTTGTCACCATGTTATCATGTGCATGTCAGATGCCCCCAACTTCATTACAAGCGCACACCCGGACCCTGCCAACAGTCATTCCCATGGTTACTCACAGTGAGGCATTTTTGCGCTTCTCAAAAGCCTAAAACATCCTTTTCCAGTCTTCAAGGAGACATATAAAGGGACACTCAAAGGGACTGGTTTACAAAGTTACTGAGTCCCCTAAACTGCACTCTCAGGTCGTAGAAACCAGTCACAGCCCCTGCCTGCTTGGGCAGGCATTGCCTCATTCAGTGTTTACAGACTGCCTCGTGTATCAGGCTTCTGGCTCACAAAGAGCATTTTTATTATTGCTCTATTTTTAGGTATTACCCTGAATTTCTGGTTGGACCTTTATGCACAGATAAATGGCCCTGTGGCTCTGACGCTTCTTACAGGTTTTGATCATTCGCATCAGCTGAGAAGCTGGCTCCTAATTTATGGATTTTTTTCCCCTCTGAATCACAGTCTCCAGACTAAAATGGTACCAAAATCTCTGCAGACTTCTCCCTCCTCCAGTGGTTTCAGCTGTTTTTATTGCTCTGAGGCACTAGACAGTTTTGTTAATAACGGTAAATCCTTTTAGCCTCTGGTTAGCGCAGGTTGTGCTGTGATTGACAAGGTAATAAAAGTGTTAATGAGAGAAACTGGCACAGCCAGAGATCAATAGTTGCCAATAAGAAAAACAATTCTGATACTTAATTTTGTAGAATTCCCCCAAAGCAGTTGAAAATACATCACAATCAGTCTATTTTATTGTTTAATAGATGTACTCTCCCTGGTGGTCTCAGATAGAGATCAAATTAACTGGAGATTGGGTGAAATGGCAAAGAAGAGAGGAGGATCCTTGTTCCTCCCAAGTTTGCAGGACCGTTGGGACATGGAGCTCTAGGGCAAAGCCATTTCTGAAATAAATGTGTTTGGGGCTACCTTTCCCAGCCAGATGATTTCCCCAAATCGCTCCTTTGTGCACATTTTTCCTGGAGTACAAATGTAGGGGGAGAAATAGCACACAAAGCCAGCTGCAGTGTCAGTGGTGACATCTAGGTTGTGGCCAGAAGGTCAATCATAAGCAAAAATGCTGCATCAACAGTGCTACCACAAAGGGCAAAGACACAGGGATGCTGAAGGAAAATGCCCTTTAAAAAAAATAGTTTTAAGATTAGTGCCAACGTGGGTTTCTGAGTGCTAATCAGAGTAGTAAAAGCATATGAAATACATACAATTTGTAGCATGGATTAACATCAGTTGCTTGCTGACAGGCTCCCATACATGGCACACCCTGTGTGGCCCTAAACACCCTGTAATACCCTAAATCTCCTCTCACAAATATGTCTGGTGCCAGATGCACATAAAAGCCTAATCCCATTTCAAGGGCAGCTGTTAAACATAGAATGTGTGCTGGCAGTAGGAAGCACCACCAAATTGGGAATGCAGTCAGAGGAGGGAAACAATTTCAAGAGGGGCACAGAAAGACTGTAAGTCAAACGGAAAAGAAACTGCTATGCATTCATGAAAGTATGGAGAAGGGGAGAAGGGCCAATCTTTAACAACACAAAAATGACTGCGAATACATTATCCAGAGGTGGCTGGATTATACATGGACGGTAAGATTCTTCAGACAGCTAACCATCGACAGGTCGTGTGGTCCCACTGGTTGTGCATGGGGAGTATTAGCAAAGTCAAAGATGAAAGGAGGCCTCTTCACATGGGCTATGCTCACAGAGCAAGCTACTGTGAAACCCCTTATCAGGCAGGACAAAGAAATCATCAGCTCCAGTTCTGACAGCAATAATTTTTGATACATATGCATCTGACACAAAATTTCTGTTTCTACCCCTGCATCATGAGGGGCTCAAGGCATTTTGTTGTACTGTGGAACACAGAGGTGCAGCAGAGGACACTGGCACAGGGCTGACTTCAGGTTCTAGGCCCAGTAGTCACCAAAATAGGTGCCAAAACTTCACCTGTCTTGAGAAACAGTAGAGCCTGGGCAAAGTCAAAGGTCTTTAGAAATAATTCCACCCATTATTTTTATATGTAGGAATAATACACAGGCTCTAGTGTAGACTTTCCTAGTATTACATCTCACAGTCATCTGTGGGCTTTAGGGCACAGGGAGGCTGGCGAATGCAGATGCTCTCACTTTACACAAAAAAAGCTCTACACAGTGATAAACCCAGGCTAATTTTTCAGCTACACAAGTATGCAGACAGCAACATGCCAGAGGAGTGGTCTTTTCTGAAAGACAGCTACATGGAGCCAATCTGCAGGTCCGGTTGGGCACACAAGGTCTCCAAATGCAGACTCTGCCAAGGTAAGCACAGATTTCTGTGGAGCAAATACAGCTACAGCAGAGCCAAAAAGGGTAGCTAGATCCAAGTCTGTTCTTCCTTCCCCCTCGCATCCTATAGCATAATTAAACAAATACTCCCTCCTGTAAAGAGAAGAGAATAATTGGAGTCAAAGAGCATGAAGGGAGAGATCAGTATGAAAGGATACCCAGATGACACCAAGGGTTTTGGTTTATCCCTTTGGCTTTATCCCCTTTTTCTCATCCTGTCTGTATTAATGTGGTGCTAAAACCTTATTGTGTGACTGCATTATTATTAATGGCAACTGGTACCCCAGAGGTCAGGGTGGCACTGCAGCTTGCCATTCACTTTAATTATCGATGCACATCACCAGCTTCATAAATAAGAAGAGATAAGGTGAGGATTATTGAATCCCATCTTATGCTGTGTCTTATCGTACACTCTACATCCTGATCAGTTCCTATCAGCTTTTCTCAGCTCACTGAGGGAAGGGAGGGGGAAGAAAGAAGGTTTTCCCTTTATATTTTAATTTTGCCCACATCTTTACAAATTTGGCCAAAACAAATTCTGGCCATCACATTAATGGCTACATCTGCTCAGTGACTTGGCTTGTGGCCATAATATTTAGATGTTTAGATATCCAAATATGAAGGTATTTAGCCCTTTAGAAATATTTAGATATCTCTGCAGGAGTTGTTGGTGTGCTTCTGGGCTTTCACTGAGACAGATCATGTTACAAGTTCATGGCTTAGTCTTATTTGGTAGGACCAGATCAGACTAAAGAGAACTTAGAGATGTAGATAAAATTCGTCATTCGCTGATAAAAATGCCATTCACTGTTATTTTACCCAGACTCAACACGGAAGTAAGCAAGATGAAAAAAGACAGGGAAAGGGATGGCTTTTCCAATCAACTAAAAAAAATTAGTAAGATCTCAAGTGCATGAAGTATTTTCCCAGCAGAGTCCTCCCAACCTGAAGATCAACATCTTACATGGCATATTCAAAGAGAGAGAGAATTGCTGGGTGGAAAAAAAACCTAACAGATTCTCTGCATCTGCAGAGTCCCCTCCGCATAGTGGGCATTCCATTAAAATAATATTAATATATTACTTATGGAAATGTATACAAAAGCCAAACATATGCACTTAGCACCCATGCTAGTTTTGAAATGCAGCTGAGAAAAAATGGTTGGCTCTTATCTATCCTGTCATTTACAAGCCATGTAACTCAGCTCTCAAGTTCCAATATGTGCACACTCCCAAATGGAACTCATCGAGTTTGTTGGTGATAAAACAAGATTAGGAGAAAGGGGGATTTGAATAAAGCTTTCTGTGGGCAACACTGCCCACGCCACTACATGGCTTCTCCCCATTTTCATGCAAGGCACAGGTACCTTGCTAGCATTTCTTTTAATATTTCCAATTATGATCAAGATGCAGGTAGGCTTGCCACATGAGCCAAAGAAAACGTCTTTGACAATGCCCTTTCTGAACTGAAGCAATGATATATATATACATATATATATACAGCTCCAAACGCTTTGCTCCCTTTTTAAAGCTTGATGATTACCTCTTACAGATGTAATGGCAAGAGGCGCCTTTGGCAATCCCACGGTCCCCTTCTCCTTCTGACAACTGGCAGAATGAAGGGGAAGAAAAGCCCAGAAGCCTTTTTTAGCCTCCTTATTTTTCTTTGTCACATCATTAAGGGTTCAATGAATCTCCAATTAAATTTCCCTGACTGCTGTCACCATTTTGATTGATAGGTGTCCTTGGATCAACCTCAGTAGGGCATGTTGTTGCACCGAACCCCCCCTTTCCACTCACCATCCATTATCAGCCCCTTGTCATCATTACCTTCACATGTCAGTTCATTTACCACAGAAACGGTGTCACCAACTGATAGGGGCAATAGAAAAACATTTGTTACAAATAAGGAAGAATTCTAATAAATCAGGTTGTGCTTCAGTCAGAAACTCATGGAGAAATAGTATTTCTCCAGCATGTTTGTTCACCAGTCGCCCTCTAAAATATTTTTTCCTGTCCTTATATAAAACTCTAAACAAAACACACACACTCAAATACTCATTCTCAGAAGGACCAACCAATCAGAGCAGAGCTATGTGCAGATAAAACAGGTTTTTACAGCTTTGGACTTTCTTCATTTTAACCCCCCCCAAAAACATGAACCCTTGAGTTAACTTCAAGACCCTGACATGCTAACAATATTTAAGCTACTGAAGCTAAGAGTCCTTGCTACTGACTCTGTCCGGAGATTTTCTACCAAAACAGTTTTTCATCAGAAAGCAAACACTTAGTTAAAATTAAAGCCATTTTTATAAAAAGGGTCATTTGTGATCTTGATTGCAAAAAAAAAAAAAAAAACCAACCAGGAAGAAGGGAGCAGGATATTTTAAGCTTCTTGAAATCTCAAATTTTTTAATTTCATGTTTTGAAAATATATTATAAAAAAGTATAGTTAAAAATTTAAATGTACAAAGCACAATATAAAATTTTAAGTTTATCCAAAATAAGTATTTGAATTTACTTAATCTGATTCAAAAATTACATAAAACTTCCCTTCTGACTTTTGGCTCTATTTGGGAATTCCTTTGAAACTCAGAAAATCTACATGGGGTGGGAGAACCATTACATGTTTGGCACTAATTCAAGGAACAGTGCACACAGACTTCAGGTTACATGTGTACTGTCCCAGTAACCTAGTCAGGAAAATAGCCAGGTTTTTGCTTGCTATTTGTTCAGTATCTTGTGGAGAAGGAATCTGTCTGTGACAGACTTGCCTGTCCCTGCAGTGATTTATCATATAAAAAGGTCTATACATTTCACACCAAGGACTGTATCCCCAAGGACTGACACTGCTGCAATCCCTCATTTTTTCCTCTGATCACCATGAAAGCATGGAAACACCCCTAGGTGCCTGACAATTGACAACCCAGCAGGGGAGATCTGCCCTTCAAAAATAAATAAGTAAGCCCAGAACAGCCTTGCTAAATTATTTGCAAACGAAACCTAACTGCAAGTGTGCTGCAGCACACCATTATCCCCATCCCAAAAACAACTCCTGGTATGGGAAGAGGTCAGCACACATTGCCCTGAAGCCTTTAGAGCTCAGAGAGCCACAGCTGCCTCTCATATGGATGAGTTTCATCCTTTGCTAGAGGTTTATCCATGACAGTAAGAGACAGATGTGTCAGTGCAACATCCTGGACAATTTTACTCAATCTCCAGTCCAGTCCTTACCCCTAGTTCCCATAAACTCCATCTATTCCAAGAGACAGCCAACTTCATAAAGGGGGAAGACTAGCTTTTTCCTTAGGGAATGTTTGGAAGACCATCTAAGCAATTAAAAAGCTTCCCTGCTGTTGAAATTAAGAGGATTAATGCTCTTAAACCCCAGGGATCCTTGGTTCATCAATCCACCAGCACACTTTTTTCTATCTGCTGGTAGCTGATTTTAGCTGATGCATTCAGCAGAAGCAGGATAGAGAGTTCACACGGGGCAGCGAGTGCTTAGTGAGCAGAGACTGCAGGTTTGCAAAGGCCGCTCCAGAGCACCACAACATTGTGCAATTTACACTGATTTATTATGCAATTAGCAATGGGTGCATCTCAGTTCACTAAGAGAGACAACACTGGCAGAGTTCAGTGTTTAAAGCTCACTTTGTACTCAGACACCTAAATAACCACCCCGGTTCTCTTCATCAATTTCAACCAGAATTTTGTCTGAAAACAAAGGTAACTTCTACAGGTTTTCAGTGCTGAAAATCTCAGTCAAAGACCACAAAACTATGAACCATGATCTTAAATGAATGACTTTCATATAGCCTTATTGAATGCTACACAGACACAGAGCAGAGACTTAGCTTACTGTAAGGCCACAGTGCAAATGCTTGCTGTAGAATGAAAATGCATAGACAAATCAGAGACGAGGAATTCCTGTGGCAAATCAAGTTATATTGTAGCTAAAAAGCAGATGCACATGAAGAAGGTTCTCAGCACATACACATGGACCATGACAAATACTAGGCAAGCTAGGGTTGGGTGGATCCCATATGGCTCCATCCCACACCCAGACCACACCATCAGATGGCAAAAGATGGCGTGAACATAACCTTGCAAAGGTCAATGCAATTTCGGCTGCCCAATTTTCTTTGTAGCTTGCTTTTGTTCAGTTGAAATCCTCTGTTTTCGTCAAAACTCTGAACTTCTGGGGCCCTTACAAGATGAATCAGAAACATGACAAAGTTACCCACTGCATTTCTATTGAATATTTGTTCCAGTGACTACTACTTGCTTCGTGAATAAAGGGAGATTGGGCAAGAAAATTAACTTGGAGGGTTTTTGGATGGGTATTCTGAGGTCTCTGAGCATGCCTCAGCTCCCACAGCCTATTGAATGTGCCCTCAAGGCAGCTTCCATTCCCTCTGCCATTCACAGCAGTATCTCTGTTTTAATTCTTCCATGCACTGTTGAAAGCCTCTAACCCAGCAAATATTTTTTTAGGGTAGAATCACTCCTCTTGACTAAAAAAAAATTTCTCCCAGTCCTCATAGAAACATGGGCAAAACACAGGTGCTGAGAAAGGAAAAAATTAAATTAATCCTGGAGGAGAGTGTCCAGAGGTGAACAAGAACCGTTCACTGCCAAGAATTGGATGTGATGCTGCTCTTCCTATCACAGGGAAAAGCTCTGCTCCTATAATGTGTCTTTTTCCAGTATTTGTACATTTCTTCCTTTCCTTGCTAGCAAACTGAGAAGATTAAGATACAGAAATGCCAAGCCACTAAGAGGGCCAGACCAGACATCAGAGAAATAACAATAAAATAAAACCTGACTGCACAAACCTTTTAGTGATACTGTTTGAAGAGGTTCCTGAATTGCAGGTATAAAAGTAGGAAAAAGCACCAAAGGGATAGCAGAGCCATCCATGGCACTGCAGGCCTTGAACAAACCCAGGGCTGTCCTAGGGCATCAGATGCTACATACATTTTCCTCTTGCTTTTTCTGAAGAAGAGTTTACTCGAAAAACAAAAAAAAAAGATAAATAATTCAGCCTTTTTAAGAAAAAACAATTTAAAAATCAATTATAATTCATGGTCTTAAGAACAAATTTGCCAAGAAAGATCAGCAAGCACTTCCCTCCTCTAAAGCCAAGACTCCACACAACAGCTGCACATGGGTCCCAGAGACAAGTGACCTGAAACAAGGCAGCTTGAAGGAGAATCTCAGCTTCTGGAGGATATTTTTGGCCAAAACTATCTGGAAAAGTGGCACATTTGCACTGTTCTTCCACCACCATGTGTCTGTGGCTCAGTGTCAATGCCAGGCGCCTGCCTGAGAAGTTGGAGTGGCCGGTTGAGTTCCAATGGTAGCCCCACAGCCAGACACTGCGCAGCCCCTTGGCTGTGCCTCAGGGGAAAACACATTCAAGAAACGGTAAAAAGTTGCAAACAGCAAAGAGTGAGGGGGGAAAGTGTGAAAAACAGCCCTGCAATCACAGAGGGGAGAGCAAAAGGAGGAAGGGGAGGAGGTGATCCCCCTGTAGCTTGTGGAGAAAAAGCCTCATATATACCCCTTAGCTGAGGGGTATTTCCTGAAGCTGTGATTTATTTAAGTTAGTCATCATTAAATTATCATTTTTGAGTGATAGGAAACAAAAGATTATTCCTGATGACTAAGCAAGCCTAAGTGCCATGAAAATGAATTGTTCAGCATCACCACTGCCAAAAATGAACTTCACTTTGGATGTGAAGTATGTCTGATGAGCATGATTAACAAAAATGGAGGATTAATTTATGGAAGTGAATAAAATAAGAATTTTCTGACTGTCCAGCAGCCATTTAATAGGGTGTCTGCTATCAAAGAAGGAAGTGTAAAGGGGAGCAAATCCAGAGAGACAAGATGAGTTGCCAAGCACAGTGTGGTTCAGCTTTCTTGGACCTCACTCACCTTAGCACAGCTCAAATCATGAAGAGAAACCATTAGGAATGAAAAAAAAAAAAAAAAAAAAAGAAAAAGAAAGAAAAAAAGTATTGCAAAGGTCTTCTGAAACTACTTTACTGTGTTAGATTGAAAGGAGATTTTGTATTTTTTCCTGACTCAGACCCCAGACTGAAGCTCAGTCAGGAAAAAATTTAAGGCTCTGAAAGCTACAAACAGGGAGCAGGGAACTTCTTACCCAGCCATGCCTGCAGCCGGGCTGGAAACTTTTAGTCTGAGTCCTAATACACATTTGAGAGAACACACAGCTTTGCTGTGAAAACTTAAGGCAAAAGGACAGGAGCCACATCTCAGTGAGCACTCATTGTTAAGATCTGCCTTTTGTTTCGTAGCCTTCAGCTTTCAGCCTTCAGATCTCATCACACCCTTGTGTGCTCAACTGAAGAGCTCTTTAGCTAGAGAAAACATGGCTATATTCAGTCTTTTATCAAATCACTTTTCGGTCTGCTCTTTGTCAAGCTGAACAAGCAGAGCTTCTGGGTAGCTCCCACATATTTCATTTTGAAGGGCAATCAGGGAAAATGCAAGGCGTTATTCCAGAAGCAGCCTCATAGGGGCTTGATACAGACCTTACCCTCTTGGCTCTACCTCTTTTAAAAGACCATCATATTTACACAACAGTAACTTTTTGAGGGCAAATAATCACACTGAAAGAAAGAAGCTGGGCATTCCCCCATATTGGCACAAGATGCCAGTTATTTCATGCTCTGCATCTTACAGCATTCAGGGCAGCTCGCACACTGATCAGAAGGAGATTAACAGAGACCAAAAAATCTTACTTGATTGCCCCTCCATCCATCCTGATACATTAAAAGAATAAAAATTATCAAAAACAAGGGAAAAGAAAGAACAGCACATCAAAGTGGGGAAAGAAAGCCAGCATATCAACTACTAAAAAAAACCCCCACAAGTAAAAATTTTGTCCTAAGGTGTTGGCCTGCTGCGTGTTTCCAAAGTCATGCATTGGTTAGCACTGCTTTTACAGGGGCTGAGAAAAGCAAAATTTGGTGAAGGCTACTAAAGTGCCTTTCAGTGACAGAGCAAGCAGGAGCTTGGGCTGGGTGTGCTTGGCACATCCATGTTGCTCCCTGCCTTCTGCACCAATAGATAACAGCACTCAGCACTGGAAGAAGAGACCAAACAATTAAAAATATTCAAATACACAATACAGAGAATTCCATTACCTTTAAAGCACCGCTTCATTTAGTGTCTGATTCTTTGGGTTTTTGAACATTAATCTTTACCCACTAACTCATTAGTATTTTCCTTCAAAAAATAACTAAAATAAAGGGTTTCCTCCTAGCTGAGGGTATGAAAGAAGGCACAGACTGGAATTGTTTGATGTCAATTTCACTGCAATAGTGGGCAAAAACCACAGATAAAAGTAAATGATGAAAAATTATTAACACCATTAACACACTGTCATCATCCAACTGTGCTGGTGGGTATACTGTTTATATTTTTTAATATCCATATGTGAATACAATGGATATTAAATACACATACACACACACACACACACAAACCTGAATATAACCAATCCCAGACAGCAGATCCTTCAGGACAGAGCATCTTTCTTTGCTCTGTGAATGCAGCACCACAGTCCTAACTCTCTTGAAGCCTCTGGCTGCCCTTATAACATACTCATCAGCACTCAAGGAAGACAACAGATGCAAAGCAACCTACAGCTTCCAGCCCCTTCAGTCCTCTGAGGGGGCAGAAGGGCTCCATAAGGTGACATCAGATCCAGACACTTCTCTTTATAAGCATAAAAATAATGGTTTAAATACATGATATCCAGATGCTCCAGGGAAAGGCCTCCTGTTTTATTCTACTCCCATGATGTCCTGCAGCTGTGCCTTTGAACTAGACCTTTATTTTTCCATCGTTAAAGAGTTGTGACACTTTCTTTATTTAGCACTTGAGGTTTTATTTAAAAATATGAACCACCAAATTTGTAAATCTTAACAAGCAACAAGAACCATCTGTGCATATTTATAAAGTACTCTGGCTGGATATATGTTAATGATAGAATACAGCACACATGCATATTCCTGCTTGGGATATTTTTTAAATTTTTTTTTCTCCAGAGGAGGCAAATGACTAATTGTTTCTGCTGTTCAGGTGCTTGAAGTGGAAGATGGGCATTTCTGCTGTTCTTCCTCCATTTCTAGGTGCTAAGCTCACACATGTACAATAAAAATAAAGCAATCCATGAATGTTTAGACCTTGGCAAAAACTCCCTCCCTGCCCCCTTGCCCTAGGCTAGGACTAATTGCTCCCTGCATGTGTATGTCAAACTGTCCCAGCTGCTTTATGATTTACTGTTGCAAAATAAAAATCGATCTAGAAACATGTGAATGAATCCAAGGTTAATCACACTTCTGCTACTGACTCCAACTTCTCTGACTCACACCTTCAAAAGCATGAATACTGCCCATGTTTTGCCCTCATCCAAAACCAAATTTAGCTGATTAAAAAGTTACCTGTTTGGAATTTAAAAGACCAAATTCTAACCATGATCCTGAAAAAAGACCATACAGCTGTTGCCTACAGAAAGGCACCATGCTAGATTGCCAGAAAGTTTCCAGGTGCTCCAATCCTGCTCTGCATGCTGGTAAAATTGAGGCCAAGCCACTGGATTTCTGCTCACACACAATCCTAATAATAGCCTCAAATCAAGGGGTACTCCACCCATTTCCCTTGGGCTAGATCTGAGACCCCCTGTATCCTGGGATTTCATACCAGGAACAGTGGGAGCTGTTGTTGAGAGAGAGAAATGCAGTTATAGTCCTTGTCCTCTTGTGGTGGATCTGGACCCCACTGACCAATCCCAATACCAGGAAAGAGCATCGCTGACTCTCCTTTCAAACAGTATAGCTGTGCTGGAAGAAATTAAAGATGTCTTTTGCCAGGCAGGTAACCAGAAAAATGTTGTGTTCCCCCTTCTATTCCAGAAATAAGTGTATGCATTGAAAAATAATGCATGGTTGGACTGACCCTTCCCAGCCCATTGGCTGCAGAAAAGTATTTTGAAAATTATTACATTTTTACTCAACAGACTGGAATTATTTGCTTTGGCACATGAATATGCCTTATTAAAAGCTGCTTACATACAGGTTACTCAACCCAGCCCATTTTTTCAACTCTCCGAGGCACATATGAAATACTTTGTTCCTTACATGTAAGTCTGGGGGACCTGTTATTTCTCTTCTGCTAGAGAAAAGGGGGTACCTTAAAAAAAGCAGAATAAAAATGGTTGCAAGAAGGGCAGCAACGGTATGAACTGGCTGAAGAAAGTCTGTCTATAACTGAAGCTGAGGGATCACAGAATCACAGAATATGCTGAGTTGGAAGGGACCCACAAGGATGATCGAGTCCAACTCCCAGTCCTGCACAGGACCATCTCCAGGAGTCATACCATGTGCCTGAGAGTATCACCCAAATGCTTCTTGAACTCTGTCAGGCTTGGTGCTGTGACCACTTCTCTGGGGAGCCTGTTCCAGTGCTCAACCACCCTCTGGATGAAGAACATTTTCTATTATCTAACCTAAACCTCCCCTGACACAACTTCAGGCCATTCCTTTGGGTTCTGTCACTGGTCACCACAGAGAAGAGATCAGTGTCTGCCCCTCCTCTTCCCCTCACAAGGAAGTTGTAGACTGCAATGAGGTCTCCCCTCAGTCTCCTCTTCTCCAGGCTAAACACACCAAGTGCCCTCAGTCGCTCCTTATACAGCTTCCCCTCAAGGTCCTTTTTACCATCTTCATTGTCCTCTTTTGGATGCTCTCTAAGAGCTTAATATCTTTCTTATATTGTAGTGTCCAAAACTGCACACAATATTCAAGGTGAGGCTGCAGTAGTGTAGAGCAGAGCAGAATAATTCCCTCCCTAGACCAGCTGGCGATGTCCCCCCCAGACACAGTTGACCCTCCTGGCTACCAGGGCACAACGACTCGTATTCAATTTGCCATTGACCAGGACCCCCAGGTCCCTTTTTGTGACACTGCTTTCCAGCTTCTCATTCCCCAGTCTGTATGTACATCAAGGATTGCCTCATCCCAGGTGCAGAATCCAGCACTTCCCCTTGTTGAACTGCATATGGTTGGTGACTGCCCAGTCCTCTGATTTGCCGAGGTCTCTCTGCAGGGCCTCCCTGCCTTTGAGAGAGTCAACAGCTCCTCCCAGTTTTGTGTCATCTGCAAACTTGCTTAGTATCCCTTCCAGTCCTGCATTCAAGTAATTTATGAAGATGTTAAAGAGAACAGGGCTTAAGATGGATGAGCTGGCCTAGGGTGGCAAGTTTTTAGCAAGGCCTGTTCTAATAGGACAAAGGACAAACTGAAGGAAGGTAGATTCAGATTAGCAATAAGGAAGACATTTTTTACAAGAAGGGTGGTGAAACACTGGCACAGGTTGCCCAGAGAGGTGGTAGGTGCCCCATCCCTGGGAACATTTAAGGTCAGGTTGGACAGGGTTTTGAGCAACCTGATGTATTTGAAGATGTCCCAGGTTGTTGCAGAGAGGTTGGACTAGATGGCCTGTAAAGATCCCTTTCAACTCAAAATATTCTATGATTCTATGATTCATCCCACACTCCATATAAAACTTTCTTCAGAGGGTGCAGCCCCCCAGGGTGCAGAGACTTTTTGCAACATGTTCCAAAAAGGCTCATTTTTCAGTGGGATAAGAAAACCTTTCCATTATCCTCATCCTTTGTGACAGGTCAGCCCACCTGCTACATGAGCTTGCATCACTTTACATGTTGGGGCCAAGTAGTACCCGAGCAGCCTTAGAGAAAAGAGCCTTAATTGCTGGTAATGCAATAGCTCCACTTAGCACCCGCAAAGCAATTAAAAATGGAATCAAACATTTTCTGGATACACATTTAGGGAGCAGCCGGCTGTGTTGGCATGTTACTCCATTACTTAACCACTGGGTCATATATCTGTGACTACAGATGGCTTTTACATCCGCACCTCTTAAGCAGCATCTGATACCATGACCAAACACTGGCCCAAGGGGAGGGATGCATTCATTCTGACCAGAAAGACCTTTTCCTTTAAATTAAACACCATATCAGACAAGGCATCAAAAGGTTTTCCTGCAGCCCCATTAGACCCATGGAAGCAACCTTTCTTATCTCCAGCATGGAAAGCATTCCCATCTGCAATTCAGCTGCAGCTCTACCTTGTGAAGTCAAGGATTGGCAAGTAAAATGACCTTTCCCCATCAATCTCTCACCAGCACCCCAGGACACCCACACTGCTTCCCATGGAGTACTACTAGAGATATTTTTCCTCCAACCCCCCTTCGCGTGAGTCTTTTCTTCCAGGTATCTCCAAGGAACCCACAGCCTCCATGGGTGGCTGCAAAAACATCACCATGCAAGTATTTGCAGTGAAAATCTGCTGGGTTTAATGCTGACACAGTTACAGCTGCTTAGCTGTTGGCTGCACAAGGAAGGTAACACAGAAGATCAGCAAAAAGTGCTTTGGTCTACCTGAGCCAATGTACCAGCAAAGTCAGCAATAGCGCAAAATATGAAAGAAAATCATCTTACAGTCAGATCCATGGGGCATCAACTTACCAAGTATCAATAAGAAAGTATTCACATTATGGATCCTGCTGTGTGCCAGGCACTCTGTGGCACAGAAAAAAATGGTGCAGACCATAAACTCATGGCCCCTGGGTTGTTGTACTTACGTAGGCTTCGACAAGTGCCTTGGTGAACACCGGTGAGCTCTCATTCCCATCCTCAACCAGAAACTAGGTATCCAAATGCCCCAGCTTTACAAGAACTACTCACTTGATTGAATACTTTGATGTTTATGGTAATATAGTGAAGGATTGCAGGATTGTTTTGTTCAAGGAAAACAATGATGGGTGAAAATTGCATAAAGCTCCTCAGGATGTTTTTCCTTATTTGCATGCTTCCCATGCAAAGGAAGCCACATACAGTAGCAAATATTTTCCAAAATCTATTCCACTTGTAGAATAATACAAGAATTATTCCATGTTGTTAAGGACTCATGATGTATAAAATAAGATGTGAGCAGTATTTTATGACGCACTTCAGGTTAACCAAAATAATTTGTTTAACTTCAAAATGAAACTTTTCATTCCATATTTGAGGACAGGATTTTCATATTGCTGAAAGCAATTGCTCCCAGCATTAAAACCTGATGCATTTCTTCTTGATTTCCCAATTTTCACCATGTTTCCATACACTTCTTGAAAATATCTGTCCTTTTTTTTCACCCAAAATTGCTTCCAAAGCTCAGGACTCACTTGGAAATAAAACACCAGCTCAAACTGCATTTTTATAGCAAACATAGCCCTCGCTTTAGTAGACATACTAGAGGTGACACATACATGAGGAGGGTTTTGCTTCCTTCCCATACAAATATTTAACTGGCTCAGACTCAATCTGCCTGGAGCGTCAAGCCTTTTCATTGATTACTCTGTTAACTTCTTGTTAGTGCTGAATATCATCTCCATATCTTTAGAAAGAAAGTTGGAATAACCTTGGAAATGGAGAAGTATTTACTGGAGAGAAAGAGGTGTGAGGCTTCATTGCTGAGAACAAAATAGGTTTGAAATCTTCAGTCTAAAGCAGGATGGAAAACAGGGAAGTTCCTGGGATTTTTTTATAGTTCCCTAACAAACACTTTTTTCCTATGGTTTCTTGAAACTATGAAGTGGGCTACCTCTCTCTTCAGTAATAGATCCACAAAAAAAAAAAAAAGGGAATGACTTAAGATGATGCAGTTTGTTTTCAAGGTAGGAAACAGAGCAGCAGTTAGATTTTGGAAGTTAACTCTTGCTAGGTGCTATACAAATCTGTCTTTTAAATACTGCCATGTGCCAGGTTTGTTGCCCTTTACATGTCCCTTTCAGTGCTGTGCCCATGGGATCACATATTGTACGATCACTTGCTGAGATTTTGCAAAAACACACACAGGACTTGGTGTCCCAAATTCCAGGGCAGAGAAATTTCTGAAAAGTCAGCTCTGTTTTGGGATGTTTCTCCAAAAAGAAGTCATTTTGGCTCAGCATTGTATGTTGATCCTTCCCCATGTTCAAAGTCAGAACTGTGACAATATGCCAGTTGAAGATGGACATAGGTAATATATTCTTAGCGTGAATTCAGGGGCTCAGAGAGGCATGATAGGATGGACACAGCTCCAAAATGCTGCTGAAAACAGAAGTTTTCTTTTCACTGCATCCACATCCATCCTTAAATAGGTGTTCTTCTCCAAAGCATCAACCTTTTTCATCTTACAGCCTTGCAGAGCTTAAGCTTGGCACTTGGTATATTTCTTTGGGTCTTAAAAATTCATCATAGTTTGCAAGAACTGTAGAGAAAAGACAGGGAGACACTTCACATTATAGTTAAGATAGTTTGGCTCAAAATAACACATTGTTCCTCTCAGCACATGCTGTGTGTAGGTAGTAAACCCTAAAATAAAAAAAATTAACAATTTAATTTCTAAAACATGAAAAAAGTCCTTCTATGATAAGATTAAAAAGCAGGTAAGAAAGAAATTCATTTGGGAGGAAAAAAAAACACAGCTGTGAAAAAACCCTTAAGGGTTTTAGAAGGAAGGCTTGATCTTAGGTGATACACATAGTCCTGCCTGAGGAGAGGGCACTGGATGACTTATCTGGGGCTCGCATAAAAATCCTTGGTCACCAATAGCCTCAGTGCCAGCAAGCATGAGTTGGAGCCATGCTTTAATCAAGAACCTGGATAAAAAGCATGTTTTCCACTGGAGAGTTTGGGTGGTATAAATCTGTGCTTTTAACAGGTTTGAGTCTTGAGGCTAGGCAAGCTCCCATTGCGAGCACTTTTCCTAGGGATAGATAACAGCCTCCCATAAATAAAGCTTTGGACTCTTCCAGGAGAGGTTAGCAATACAAATTTGGGCACATGAAGCTCAGTGTAAGCAATAATTTCACAGATTTTTACCAGAAAGTAGATATATGGGAGCAGCAATGCATGATAAATCAACATATCTGCCTTCTTACTGGCTTTTATGATAGGCATTAGCAGTAGCGACTGTCACAGAGATCATAATGCCTTTATTTCAACCATCTCTGTAAGACAAAGTCAAATACAAGCAGTTGGTATTATTTTTTAAGTATGAAGTCTTTTCCCCTGCATTGAATGATGGAAAAAATGTTCCTGGTAAACATCAAAATTCAGGGGAGGAAAGAAGGGGGGAAGGAAAGAAGGGGGAAATGAAGGAAAGAGGGAGAGAAAGAAGGTGGGAGGGAGGGAGGGAGGGAGGAAGGAAGGAAGGAAGGTAGGATTTTCTTGGAACCTTGGAGGCAGCTGACATGCCTTGTCCAGTGCACCAGGGCACAGCCACCACAGTGTCTCCCTGCCAAACAGGGCCTTTGGGACTGCTGATGGATGCACAGGGACCAGCTGACTTCTCCTTTAGGGTCTGGAGTGAGTTTTGCTCTTGCAATGCTGATATCACCAGCAAAACACAATGTTAAATATTTTTCTGTTGTCTCCTTGAATAAATCAGCTTATATGTAATCTGATTATGCACATAATATAGACACATAAAGTAGATAATTAGTAAATACGGCTTTGCCAACAAAATTACTTTAATACAGGGTTAGAGAGGCTGTACTGTCTTAAAAACATATCTCTCTTTCTAGGCTAGGATTTAAAAGACAATTGAAAGAGTTTTACACATAAACCTAGATCTGTTAAAGTCCATAACTGCTATTGACTTAAATAGACTTGTGGGAAACCAGGCACTGGGTTCTGACTGGGAACTCCCCGGAGCCCTCTATAAGCTTCAGAAAGAGAAGGTTCTTTTGTTGTATCAGAGTAATGTGTCCTTGCACCCTTCTTCAGCTGCTCGCTCAACATGTACCATGCAGCGGACAACTTGGTGAGTTGAATGCCAAATAGACATCTTATTTTGGAGCTACCCTTTTTGAATTCACGTTGTAGGCAAGACCGGAAGCAGTGCCATGTAAGATAGTAGCAGTACACAAGGTGAAAGACAGTTTTATTCGCTGCTTCATCTTCCATGGCCACATTTCTTGCAATCCCACCTCTTTCAGACTCACTTGCTTTCCATAAAACAACCCATGGCTACCCTGGAGAATAATCAGACACATAATTGCAATCTTCCTCCTTTGTGGTTACTCTTGCAAAATAGCGCTTGGTCCATATGTTGCTGCTGACACCACAGAAATGATGCTGCGGATTAATTACAGCAGGGGACACTTGGAGGGGGGAGCTTCATGTGCGTTTTTCTCCCATGAGGTGCACAGTTGCGAAGCAACCTGACACATCTGCGAGGGCTGTCTAAGAAACTATTAGCCAGTTGCTACCTCCTGTGCTCAAGAGCTGCAGGCAATTTCACAGTAATAGTTTCTCGGCTTCTTTCACGCAGGCAACCGTGGTGCTGAGATACTGACTTAAATATGTATCACGGAATGGCATCCTTAATAGAGGCTTTACAGGAACAAAATGTATATGGGTGATCTGCAAAGGCTGGTTGCAACTGACAGCTTTGTTATTGCTCCAAAGATGCACGGCAGGCACCGCGGGCCAGGAGCAGGAAGCAGCCACAGGGATGGACAGCTTTGATTCATGGCCCAGGAATGATTCCTCAGCCCACCTAAATGGACTCAGGGGTAAAATCAGAAGCAGCTATGTAGGGAATCATAAAAAGTGTTATATTATTGCATACACTGTGTGTGTGTGGCCAGGTTGGGGGTGGGGGAGGTGTGCTATAGGGGTGGCCTCTGTGAGAAGCAGCTAGAAGCTTCCCTGCTGTCCAACAGAACCTGTGCCAGTCAGCTCCAAGACAGACCTGCTGCTGGCCATGGCCAAGCCCATCAGTGATGATGGTAGCACCTCTGGGATAACAGATTTAGGAAGGCAGAAAAAGTTACTGCTCAAGAGCAACTGCAACCAGAGGCAGGAGTAAGAATAAATGAGAGAAACAGCCCTGCAGACACCCGGGTCAGTGAAGAAGAAGGGGAAGGAGGTGCCTCAGGGCATCAGAGCAGAGATTCCCCTCCAGCCCATGAAAGCCATGGTGAGGCAGCTGTGCCCCTGCAATCCATGGAGGTCCATGGTAGAGCAGATAATCACCTGCTTTCTGTGAAAGACACCATGCCAGAGCGGGTGGATGCTCAAAAGAGGCTATGGTCTGCAGGCAGCTCACGCTGGAGCAGGCACCTTGTAGGGACCTGCGGACCCATGTAAAGAAGAGCCCACACTGGAGCAGGTTTACTGTCAGGACTTGTGATTCCTCTGCTCCTGAACGACTGCATCCCATGGAAGGGACCCATGCTGGAGCAGTTTGTGAAGAACTCCAGCCTGAGGGAAAGACACATGCTGGAGAAGTTCATGGAAGACTGTCTCCAACAAGAGGGACCTCACACTGGAGCAGGGGAGGAGTGTGAGGAGTCCTCACTCTGAGGAGGAAGGAGCAGCAGAGACGTGTGATGAACTGACCACAGTCCCGTCCCTCTGCGCCACTGGGGGTAGAAGATAGAGAATTGGGAGTAAAGTTAAGCCCAGGAAGAATGGAAGGTGGGGAAGGTTTTTTAAGATTTAGTTTTTATTTACATTACCCTACTCTGATTTGACTAAATTTTTCTCCAAGTTACATCTGTTTTGCCTGTGATGGCAATTGCTGAGTGATCTCTCCCTGTCCTCATTTCAACTCATGAGCCTTTCAATATATTTCTTCTCCCCTGTCCAGCTGTAGAGGGGCCTGATAGAATGGCTTTGATGGACACCTGGCATCCAGCTGTAGAGAAGCAGAGAAGAGTTTCTGGAAACCTGGAGCACTCTGGTTTGCAGAAAGGACCACAAGCCAGTTTCTTCTGCAAACACAGACAGAAGGGAGACTTGTACACAACAAAGCTGGGCCAAATATGGAAGTCATCTAGTATGGTGTGACATAAAATTGAATTATTTGCCTTTTTGCTTTTTTACTAAGAGGGAAACTGAACTTGAAAGCACAGGCAGTTTGGGTATGGGAATGTGCAGAAATAGGTTTAAGGCTCATTGCAGGTGAATGAGGTAGATCATTCAGCTACATGTTGAGAAGCTGATTTAAAGCATCTGAAAGCTTAAATGACACTGAGTGCCTTCTGAAAACTACCTGAATGCCAGAGCAAGGGCAAGATCTAAATTTGGACAACACTGCCAAGATGCGTATTCAGTGCCAAGAGACATCTCCTCCTGCTGCACAGCTTCTCCTTCACAGTATTCCCTGCCCAAATGGAGGTAAAAAAACCCCCCAAAACAGTAAAGGACTGGGCACTGGAGAGATGTATTAGCCAGTGTTATTTTCTCCGTCGTCAAGTTTCAGCGATCCAGAACAAGTAGCAATGCCTCTCTGTATGGCTTTAATGACGTTTGCTGTCAGAGACGTGAGCCACAGGAAAGGACAGGGCTGTAACTTTATTTTAAGCCGGATAGGCTATAGCTAAATCTCCTGAATCCCTTTCAGCTTTGGAAATGGCTTTCTGCTATCTCTGCCTTCTACCTGGTGCCTTCACATTGTTTGTGCTAAAAGGGGAATGATACTCTTAATCTTGAAAATGCCTTTGGAGCTTTGGAGTGGATCATTTTAAAGTCAACAGGGTTTAAAGCACATTAATGAGGGTATTCACCATAGAACAGTTTTATTTCTGTGCGTAACTGATAAACATGAACGTGACCGAATATACCGGAAAAGAGGTGGGAAAACAGTCAGGCTTGGAAAAGCAAACAAACTGTGGATCCAAGGTAAAAAGGTATCAGATTATTAAAACACTAAAGCCGGCTGTGAATCTTCCAGTGAAACATCTTTTATTTAATTTTTTTTTTTCCCCCTGGGAGAATGCTCATTTGTCTCAGCTGGAACTGAATATCCTCAAAGGTTTTAATGACATTTTGCTGGAAATCAGGCAAGCTTTTTGACAGAACATTCACCTATATCCTGAGTGATCTTCCGGGGCTGAGTGACAGCACCATCCTCTCCCTGGGATGCTGGCTGCCCCCCTTCCACTTGCTGCTCTCAGATCCCTGTTTCTCACTTTTAGGCAATGTCAGAGGAGAATTACAGAGAAAAATTTGTAAGAAAAAGTGGTAATAGGGTTTCTTTCTGGGTATTCTTTAAAAATTTTCATTAAGTGGGGAAAACTGGAAGAGAGTAGGGTTTAGATTAGATATTAGGAAGAAATTCTTGATTGTGATGGTAGTGAGACACTGGAATAGGTTGTCCAGAGAAGTAGTGGATGCACTATCCCTGGCAGTGTTCCACACCAGGCTGGATAGGGCTCTGAGCAACCTGGTCCAGAGGAAATGTGTCTCTGCCCATGGCAGAGGAGTTTGAACTAGATGATCTTTAAGGTCCTTTACAACACAAACCATTCTGTGATTCTATGAGAAAATGAGTTTCTGCCTAGATCTTTATGGTGACAATTTTGTGGCAGGCGGCATATGCTTTTTTTAAAATTATGTTTTCCTACCTAACAATTTTGGGTGTAAGTTCACAGCCCAGCTCTTTACTTGGTGTTTGGAGAATGATAAGTAGTCAGACTACATCGTCAGAATAACATTATCTTATTGTACAAATTTTTTAAAACAAAAATAGTAGCTGATGCTCATCATCATGGTTTATTCCTGTGCATACACAGGTAGTGCAAAATAGATGAAGGCAATAGCAAACAGGACTGGTTGTTTTTAGCAGGTAGAAAAATTAAAGAGAAATATTAAAATTGTTTAAAACTTAAGAAAAAAAGCAGGTCAGGTTGGTTCTCAGGCATCATCCACTTTTGCTTTGACATCTGGCTCTATCAGGATAGAAGACCTGAAAGCCCAAACGTAAATTTCATGTCTGTTAATGGCAATAAGTAAGTGCTATCCCCCTTTGTTAAAACATACTGGACAGGAAAAAAAATCAAGCCACTCATTTAAATTGAGCACTTGTTTGGCTCTTAAAGATGTACAATATGATTATCAAACAAATCAATAAGCTTTCAGACTTTCTGAATGCCATCACAAATGATTAGGTTACATGAATGGCTCTGAGGTCACCCCGCTCTGACCCCAGGGAAATCCAAAGTGCCATATTTGGACCAAATGGGGTGCACCTGGCTCAGAGATGTGAATTCTCATCATCGTTGCTGTCCCCCAAAGGATAGTTATTAAGAGAAAAGCATATATCATTCCGTTCTCACTACCTGCTTTTTTATCACCTTGCTACAGGTAGAGCTGTAACACATATCACCATAGTGATGTTCTTCTTTCAACATGGGTAGAAATCATATTCTAAGAGCATAAAGATGCACATGAAAATGTGTTGGCTGCAGTGGACATTCCTGTGGATTTTGGAGTTTGTGTAAATGGCACCCCACAGCAGGCATGCTGCAAAAGGGAGCCATGCTCACCCTTGCAGCTTTCAGAAGTGCTTGTCATCCTCACATAGATACTTAAACCTTAAAGACAGTGTAGAAACACTCATCATGAGCGGTAGGATCTGAAAAAAGTTGCTGTCTTCTTGTAGATCTGGCCTTGATCATGTGAGTCTCCACCACCTGGGCCCACTGCAGCTACTCATGCCTGTGCAAAGCCAATTGGTTTTAGCGGGGAGAAAGCCCACTTCCCTCCAGCCTGGTAGCTGCTCTGTCACAGAACAAAAGCAGAGATCAGTCTTAGATGAGGATGAAGCACAACTCTGACCAAAAAGTAATTAGCATTAGCTAATTAATCAGACAGCCTGCATGTGCAGATTTTCTAGGTCCCAGGCAAGGAGAGCCCACAGAAAAGTAAAGCCCAACATGAACTTCCCAAAAGGGGAGAGGTCCTAAGGCAGCAAAGACAGTCCACCTTCACCATCATTTAAATTTGCCTCAGGATATCAGTGATGTAAACAACCTCCTTAGAGGAGTTACTTGAAGTATACCAGAAAAATCAGTCCTACTTCAAGAAAAAGCAGTAGAAATAACTGCACATCCTCAAATGAGGGCAGAAGATTATTTCTTACATCTTCCACTTATTTCCTCATGAAAAATATTCAGAATGAATTTGGCCACATTTTCTTATTCTCTGAAATCACACAAACAAAATATTGACCCATGGAGGATTTAGGGCTTCAAAACTTTATATTTAACCTCTGCCTCTCCAAATATTTTGAGCTTTTTTTTTCCCTCTCCTGAATCTATTCAGACTATACCTGTCCAAACTACAGTTTAGCAAATCCATCTGCTTTAATTTTCTTCTTAAAAAGAACACAGGAACTATTTGGGTTGCAGTTACTACAACAGTCTTTTGATGTATGGTAAGGAAGAGCTGGATTCTGCAGTCTCTCCTCCACCAGCCTACCCTGAAACACTGACAGGCTCCGTTGAACCTGATCGAACCAAACCTGGAACCCTAAAGTAAAGCACAGCTGTGTGCACATGGCAGGCATGAATGATCCTCCTGTTGCAAACAGAGTCAGGGTTGATACCAGGCCAGTGTCAGTCACTACAAGGGCCAAGTGGAAGAGGAGAGACCAAATCCCAGCTGAGATCTGACCTTTTTTCACAGATTTCCAGACCAATATCATATTTTGATGAGAAAGCGCAAAGAGGTGAACTGGGTGAATGTGCAATCTTGTCTCTTTAAATAGGAAAGACAAAACTTCTAATCAACCTCACACAAAAAAACAGACACAAAATAAACCTTGAGGGCATGAAGAATGAGATGTATTTACTCAATAACCCCAGCAGAATGATGTCCTGGTGTCATTGAACTCAACATGTCTTTTGCTATTGACTGTGATGAGATCCTGAGCTTTCTCGTTATCATTTTAACCACAGTTTGCTGGGGTTGGCTTTGGAGACTCACTGAAATATTACAGTTAGGTGAAGAGCGAATTCTTGTGTATCTCTCTTGTGGAAAAAAAAATTGGAAGTTTAAAAAAAAGAATAACTATTCCACTTCAGCTCTCCAAACCAAAATGAAAACCAGTTTAAATTCAGGGGGGTTTGTGTATATTTGTCAAAACCACTTTATATGGGGAAGGGGGGGGAATAGAAAGAACCACCAACAGCTTCTCCCAGACAAATTCTCATTTTTTATTAAATCTATTTCTGATGTGCTCAAGGATGAAACATATCAAGTCTAGGAAATAAGTGTGTGAGCAACTTCAAAGAGTAATCAGGATTTACAATGACCTTTTATTCTAGGCAAGCAACGGCAAGTGCTATGATGGATATAGAAAAAAAAATAGTGAGAAACATGGAAATTTGCATCCTGGACCAGCAGGAGCAAAGGGGCCACTGAATTGTGCTCGCTTTACACAGAGGGTTACAGTGCCCTGTTATTGCAGACAAATGAAGGGTTTGCATTAAAAATGCATAGTTTAATCAAGAGAAAAACTACTAATCATATCAAAATATGCAGACTCGATATTAGGGTTTTAATGTTAGTGTTATTAAATTCTGCTATAGTTTGTTACAGAAGCACCTAAATGTAAATTAATATAGAGAGAAACAGTTAACAAAATTACAGGCCCAGATCAAACATTGCTGCTCATTTGCAAGCATCCTGCTGACTTGCGATATTGGGGATGGCATAAAAGGATTAGTATAAAATACTACCTGTGCTGATCTAATGGTACTTTCCCACGTCAGAGCAGCTTGAAATGCACCCTGACACAGTTGTTGGCTCTAGTTGAATGGGAGCTGAGGACTGGTGCCAGCCTAAGTCTCTGCCTCTGCCCAACACAGAGCTGCCACCTCCACATGCCATAACCTGAGCATGCCCAGAGGGCTGCCAGCTCCACCTAAAGTCGGCCCATGCTATAAGAAGGAACCCTGGACATAATCAGCCTCTAGAATTAATGCCTGCCCCAAGAAAATAGGGCTGAACATTCCTCTAATTTAACATATTAAAAATCATTAAAAATATCCTACATCTGTGCACACACAGATGATGTGACAGTCATTGCCTCTGCTCAGTGTCTCTTGGACTTGTGGCACCTGCTTTTACCCAGGGCGCTTCCACCAGTGGTGCTGAAGTGGGGGTTTACAAATTGCCCATTTCACGTGAGGGTGAAACAGCAGGGCAGAAAGGTACTGTCACTTGCCAAGGGAAATAGCACCTTGGACTTTAAGCTAGGAGAATATCCCAAGCCACTTTTCTCATTTGAATATGTCTGATCTGGCAATCTCAGCAGAGAGATGTGTTTGTTTTGAAACTCCACCAAGGAACTGGGTGCTCACATTTCTGACTACACATCTTTACTCTGCTCTAGTTACAGCAAGGAAGTCACCCTGTAACACCATTCTTCAGAAAATGAAAAATTATTATTAATTATTATTAATGAAATATTATTAATATAAACTAATAATAAGAGTGCCTAGAGGCCCTGGTTCCTATGTTTCAAGGAGTGTAGAAACACCAGAAAAATTACACTTACGATTTTTCCCCCTTGTCAATTTAGAACATAAACACTGCAGAATACAGATTCTTTCTTTTTGTTTGCACAGCACCTTATACCATAAGGTCGTAGTCTTTCAGGTACATCTGAATACAGACAAAGTGGCTCACCAATCCACTTCCATCATTTACCAGCCATCCTCATTAACCAGGGAGGTACCAGTTGACTAGAGGCTAGCAAATGAGATGCCCGTCTACAAGAAGGGTGAGAAGGAGGATTTGGGAAACTACAGGCCTGTCAGCCTGACCTCAGTGCCAGGGAAGTTTAAAGAGATCATCTTGAATGCCATGACACAGCACGTACAGGACAACCAGGGGATCTGGCTCAGCCAGTATGGGTTTATGAAAGGCAGGTCCTGCTTGACCAACCTGATCTCCTTCTGTGACAAGGTGACCTGCTTAGTGGATGAGGAAAAGGCTGTGGACGTTGTCTACCTGGACTTCAGTAAAGCCTTTGACACCATTTCCCATTGCATTCTTCTGGAGAAATTGGCTGCTCATGACTTGGACAGGTGCACCGTTGGCTGGGTCTAAGGTCATCGATGACCCTAGAGGTCTCTTCCAAACTTAACAATTCTATAATTCTGTTATAAAACAGGTACTGAGCATTTAACATTAACACTGATATCCACCGACACTGTATTTGATATCCATGTACGAGAGAAAGAAAAGATGCACAGCAGGAAAGCAAAGGAAATTAAACAGCATGTGTGACCAGTAATACACAAAACTGTTCATTTTGCAAAAATAGCTGTAGACTTTTTTAGACTGAAAGCTGATGTGTCAATCCCACTTCCTACTTATTTTTCATTTTATGCTTTATACTGTATGAGTATTTCTGACACTAGTCGCACCAGGGGATAAATAAAGCCAAGCTAGATTCCCTCTGCTTCCTTTTTTTCCCCGTTTTTGCCAGCTGCTACCTCTCCCTGATCGTAGGTCCTGCATGAACATAATACCATAGTACGGCACACACACAGCCATCAGCAGCATCAGGTAACAGCCAGGAAGCTGCTACTTCTCTCAATTCCCTGCTGTGTTACACCAGTGCTAATGAGGAGTAAATAATAATAATAAATCAGCTTTCTTCAGTTGACAGTAAGGTGTTCAATATTCACTGAAGCCACTGGCAACCCGGGGTTGGTTTCCAGAGGCCTCTGTCTAGCAAATGGTGCAATAGTGAAAACACCATTTATTTTGGAAGAGCCAGGTACCATATCCTGTGGTATAAACTTCAAAGCAGCCCATCCTGCCAGATTAGCAAATCCTTCGCACATGGTAGATGAATGAAGCTGGAGGGGACACACACCCTCAGATTGCAGCCTGTCTCATGCAGCACATGCCTGGGCTTGATCTCACCTCTCTAACAAAAGAAGCAGTGCAGCAGAGCCCTTCTGGTTCACAGGGTGTATCAGGGGCTTGAGGATGCTGGTAGATCTTTGGGGGCTCGGGGATATGTCCTAGCTCAAAGAGTTGCATTAAGCCATGACACCATGTGATTAGAGCTGGCTCAGGCAACCCTCTGAGCTGCAATCCCACCTTAGTTTTGCCTCCTACCAGCATATCCTTCAAAAGGAGAAGCCCAACCTCCTCTTACGTCAGGTTTTCCACAACCCCCGCAGAAATCTTGCAGGTTCAGGAGCAGCAGCCAAAGCACAGTGCTATAACCAGACCCAGCAGTGCAGCGTCGGAGGGAGCTTACACATATGTGCCACTCACATGAGATGCCTGCCAGGCAGCAGAATCCTAGACAATCTTCCAAGCTAATGCACCAAGCAGTGCCTTCGTCTTGCTGTAAACCTTTCTGGCTTTAATCAACATGTTAGGCAGTGTTATTCTTCACTATATTGAAACAGAAAACATGGTCTAGTTTCCAGGTCAACAAACATTATCCTAGATGGCTTCTCTTGTTTGTGACACAGAGCTGGCACCACCATCCTCATAGTTAAGGACTTGTGCTGTTCTGGCCGTCCTAATATCTGTGTAATAGAACAGTGCTATTACCCAGGATTGAGATATGACAGGAGGAGTCAGGAGGTAAAGGCACTCAGGCAGAACAATGTCAGAGTGGGGACAGGACACTGCCCCTCAGCTGGAACAGGATGTCATTGGCTTGGTCACTGGTAAGTAGAAAATTTAGGAGGCTCCCTCGTAAAACGTAGTAGCTAAAGACATATCATTTCCTGAAATTCTTAAAAGTCCAAAGCACTTGTATTAGCCACTGTTTCCATCGCTTTTTGATGTCTCCTTTATTCCATGGAGGCTCCTATATAGTTAACAGCTAGGAATTGGAAATGTGGAAGGAATACATACCAGCAAATCAAGAGGACAATTCTTTACCTTCTTGAAGGTTTTGGAAAAAAAACACTGGAAGGAAGACAGCAATTGAATTCCACTTCATTAGAGGGAGAATCATTTCTAAAAGGAGAAATAATCATCAAGATGGAAATACAACAGTTCAGCAACAGGTCTGGAAGGGAAAAAAAAGACAGGGCTTTCTGCTGAAAACCATGCAGCAGCCTTGTCCTGCACTTCATTGGCCTCTAGTGGAAAATAGAAGCTATGTCTTGTGATCACAAAACTTCATTTACAGAGTATGGGGGAAATATACCGCTCCCCATCTAGAGCTTGAATAACATATCTGATGAAGGAATGCAAGGCATGCAACGAGAAAGGATGACTATTCTGCATCAGTGACATACAGAGCCTTGGTTTTGCTATTATTCAGAGAAGAAATTGAGTTAAATTGACCCTCTTAATCGTCAGTCATAAAAGAAATAATATTTCACCTGCAGAGGCACTAAGTTTGTTGACATTTGATCTAGAAGCTCAGCACCATTGTATATGCTCCACTAACCTTGCAGCACCCAGACTGCAGCAGTTTGGCTATAAAGAAGACTCTAAAACAAAGATTTCAGTTGCTGCCTTTTGTAAACACAGGCTCTCAAAATAAAAACATACACCCGTATGAAGCAAGCACTGACTGCAATAGCAGTTCTGCCTAGGTATAAATTTAGTGATTCAAAACCCATGGTTCCAGTTTCCATGGATATAAACAGGATGACACCTCTCCTCAATTAATGAAAAATACAAATCATAATCAAAAGAAAGTACAGGATTACAGGAACAAACCTCTGAAAAGGTAAGTCAAAGGAGGGCAGTAGGCTCAGCACAGAGATACTGGATAACAGAAAAGAGTAAGGCATCTGTTGGGCATAACAGAACCCCCAAAACCAGAGCCAGCTAAAAAGCAAACACTGCTCACAGCAGAACTGTGTGCACCAGGAATGAGCAGGTATCTCCTGAGCAGAGCAGGGGTGCAAAGCGCTGGCAGATGCTGGCCTCCTCCGGCTGAGTATAAATCTCTGTGCATCTCTTCAACAACTCCAAGTTTGGTTTGGTTTCCTCCCTTCTCCAACACCAACCTTCCAGAGCCCAGTGTGACACAGTAAGGTTTGCTCCCCAGGAAACAGCATCCGTCACATCAGCCTGCAGATGGTGGAAGGCAGATGGCACCACCATCCTTGGAATGGGCCACTTGGCTGGCCTTCAGCAGAGACACAGTCCTGCAGCCAGCTCCAAGGATGTGCCCTCGATCCTCTGCAGAAGCTTGGCCCTTGGAAGCCATGGCACACAAGAAAAAGGAAAAGAGCAAGAGGCATTCTTAAACCTGAGAAAAAACTTCAAAACATATTTTCAGCATATTTTGACTGGGTTTTGTGTCCTTTTGTTCCTGCATTTATTTTAGCAGCTTCTGTGCTAGCCAAGGAGTGCAGGGGCATGGCATTACAAGCTTCTTCAGAGGCTGAAACACCAAAAAAAGTGCAAATAAATCCCATGCCAAAACAACACAGCATTCATTCATTCAGAGCAAGGTGATGTCAGCTACATAACAAATCTGAAAAAAAAACATGCTTGAAAGCCAAGTGCAGTCTTCTGACTTGTTTGTTTTGGTCAAATTGCCTGCATTCTCTTCAAGGAGAGAAGGGAAAAAACATCAGTGTCCAAAAGCCACCATGTTAATTCTTTTCTGAGTTCAGAAGTGTTCACACGCCCCACCCGGTGTGTCTGTGAGCGCAAGGGAGGAATGTGACCAACAGCAGGGAAACTCTAAGCAGTAAATACCAGGCTACCCCCTGCTTGAGTTTCCTTGGCTCAGTGCTGTTCTAAGTCCCTCTTTTCCTGCAACATTTAGCAGAGTAACCTAAAGCAGCCTGATTTTAATGCCATAAACGTAAAATAATCAAGCACAGGAATTCAAGCTCATGATTCTCAGGGCTGGTTGAACTCACTTGTAAATCCTACAGATTAGACAGACTTACTTCATTTGGAAAGAAAAAAAAATAAACAAAAAATATTACATACAATCAGCCTGAGCTGGAAATCGGCTTCTCTCTGCCTCTTGCACAGATTGGGATCTCAGAGCAGCAGAAAGCAGATATGATGGCAGCAGGACTGGTGCATGGTAGAGCTCCACCAGGCTGGGGCAGAGCCTGAAGCACAGCAAGGATACTATGGCACAGGAAAGCTTTCCCCAAAGAGGCAGCTGGGAGAGCTTTCTGCACCTCGTCCACTTTCATCTTATTTCCTTAGGCTGCAAACTATTTGGCACTGGTTTGATATATATTCTTTCAGTTAAGCATGTGTATGGATAATACTGAGTTCAAAACAGAAAAGCAGAAAAAAAAATTAAAAATCATAGGATCCTTAACAGACAAGTTAAACTTGCTTATCTGCAGAGAAATTAAAGTCTTTTTTTAGTAACAGCTGAATCCCATGAGAAAGCAGTTGTGCACCAGCAGACCACCTACCAGTGTGACCAAGTGGCTTCCTGCAGGAGAGGAACTGTTTAACTTGAGATACTGAAAATACACAGGGGACTCAAATAGCAAAACCAACACCGAGCTTCCAAAGACATGTAATAAATGCAACTTTTAATAATCTCTTTTGCCACTCCTGGACAATGTGAAGTGTCTCTAGCTGCTCTCAAGTCCCGGGTACAAGCATTTGCCTTTGTGTTGAATGCATCTCAAGGCACAAATAAGCACACAAGCTCAGGACTGGCTTGGTAATCCCCAAGCAGTGATTCTCCAGCTTGTGGCACATGCCATGCCGGCAACTGGGCTACGGTACAACCACCAGCACCTTTGATTGGTCTAGGTTACGGGATAACCTACCTTCTCCTGCCGTGCAGTGGAGAAAGCCAGATGACTTGGACAATTTTCAGGACCAGTACTTTTTATTCTCCAAGATACAAAGATTTAAGTTGAATTTCTTTTACATGCAAGAAAAACTCAGCTTCAGTTTCTGTTGTGGCCCTTATGAACTGTGCACTTTGGCGGTTTATCACTTCTTACAGCTCCTCAAACTTTTTAGACCTTCCAGTGACATGACAAGCTTCAAACAGCACAGCTATGTAACAGACAAAGCTCCTTGCTTCTGAAAAGTTAATACTGGGTCACTGTGCAGATTTTACTGGAACTGCCCTCCTGTGAAGTTATGACTGAGACTAATTGGCATAGGAAGGGCAAATGTTCTGATTCTTCCAGGTTAAGGCAAGTAAAAGAAAAAAATGTATTAACAATCTTCCTGACTATCAAAATACAGCTCATGATCTATGTGATTATTCCTGTTTCTGTCCAATGCATTGGTTTGAGCCAATTAACAAGAAACTGTGACAGACTATTCCGGATGAAACACTGAAAAGAAGAAAAGCAGTAACCATTCCTTGATTCCTCATGTCTGACCGTGAGAGACAAGAGAGCACGACCCTGTCTGAACAAGTGAGGGTGAGGAAAAAAGAGACCCCGGATCCAGGTCCTGCTCAAGGGACTCTACAAAGCAACCTAAGCAGCTGCTGACCAGAACAGAACAGTGCTCAAGGCACGCCAGGTTTGGGCTCTCTGGATGACAGCATGACCCTCCCCTTCCCATTTTGCACAGCTCAAGGACACAAGGTGTGCACTTACCCAGCATGCAGAAGAGACCACAGGCAGCTGAGCTGCAGAGCCAGATTCTCTCCTGCTTCAAATAATGGTAAATACTTACTGGAATCGAGTTAGGGGTTCAAGAACCACAAGAACTACAGGTGGAAATGTTGCCCTTCAGCAAAGCTATCGCTGGCAAAATCCTAACCAGTGCTCCTTGGGCACAGCTGACAGGAATGAATGTTATAAACAGCTCTCAGAACCTTCCAGGAGCGGAAAACCCCGTCTTGCTCCCTTTCTCTGCAATGTTTACATAACTTAATACACTATCATTCATATAGTGTATTAATTAGTGGCATATAGTATAATATGCCGTTATTCACAGGAGGACTTTTCCTCAGCCTTTCACCTCCAAGAACTCTTTTTAATACTGATCCAGACTCCCAAGCTTTAAATGCTGGACAACCCTACAACACTTACAACAAAAACAGGGATACTTGAGTTTAATTTGGATATTAGGGAATTCCTGGGGAGACCTACTTTTACTTCCCACTGTAAAGGTTTTTGAGAAAATGAGCTCATTGCTGTGGAATTAATAATAAATCTATGCAGATTGATATTCCCAGGAGAAAGAGGGAAAGGGAAAAATATTAAAAACTGATGCTCCTGGCAAATGAAAAACTAATGGACCGTATTTTCCTGAAGGGATGGGAGGTGCTCTTATTTTATTTCACTTTGATGACTATGCAAGACCTGTTCTCAGGGAGCACCATCTCCAGCTAAATGGAAACACCTTGAAAATTTCATAGAAAATGTGGAGGAGAGAGTAAGTCATCACATACCAAATATGAAGAGTACTGAATGATCACAGTGCTGTAGCAGAATGTGGCTCTGTTTAGATTTACTTGAAACCAAAAGAATTCTGCACGTACCAGAAGCTTCTGTATAAGTTTGGCAGGAACACCAGGGATTCAAACTGCAACCAAAGCCCCCATCAACTAGGAATATCATTTTTTTCACATCTCATCTGCACTGGTATCAAAGGTTCAACAAGGTCAAGGGCTCCAGGGAGACGACCTCGCTCTCTTCAACTATCAGAAAGGAGGCTGCAGCCAAGTCGTGCTTGGTCTCTTCTCCCAAGTAACAAGTTAACAGGACAAGAGCAAACAGGCTCAAGTTACACCAGGAGAGGTTTAGATTGGATATTAGGAAAAATTTTTTCACTGAAAGGGTGGTCAGACATTGGAACAGACTGGTCAGGAAAGTGGTGGAATTACCTTCCCTGGAGGTATCTAAAAGACGTGTAGATGTGGCACTTAGGGACATGTTTAGCGATGGATTTGGTAGTGCTGGGTTAATCATTGGACTCGACGGTCTTAAAGGTCTTTTCCAATCTTAATGATTCTTTCCAATGGAAACTATTTTACTTTCCAATCCCTTTTGAAAGTTTAAACAACTCCAAAGAAACAGTTGAAAAATTTCAGTTGGTGGCATCTTTGAAGCCACTCAAGATAACTTACATTATCTATAAATATTTACAAGTCAAACTCGTATAACTACCTGCATTTTCAAAACCACATGGAAAGATAGAAAATCAATTCTAAAGTTATTTAAAATCAAAGAGATCAAAACTGATTTGCATTACTTAATATTTATTGATACAAAGGAAAAAATAATTTGCAACAAGCTATGTATTTACTATTTACACAGAAGAAAGATCTTTAAGATCAATGAAACAACCTGCCCCTAAAACTGGAGTGTCAGATGAAAACCTTCAGTGTTCTTTAGAATTCCTTTGCATTAGATGATCTTCAATTTGCAGGTAAGGTTATGGGGAAGAGGTATCCAACAATGTATTTCTTGCTTTTGGTCTAAATTATAAAAAGAACAGAAATTTGTTCAAATTAACGCAGTTTAAAATAGGCCTATCTGTGCCATAATATTGGGGAATTACCAGACAATAAAGTGGAACAACAGCAAATTGTACTCACAGCAGCAAGGACATCAGAGCATTCACCTACTCCGGTGCCAAATCAATAAAAATATTAGTATAATTTCAATTATGCTCAAAAGAGCACATTAGCCTAATTTAATTTAACTAACAGTGGTCTCTGACAAATGTGTTCATCTGTGCAAAATTTGAAGCTGTCAAAATCACACCTGGTTGTGGCACTGACACTTGCTCTGCATGTATTTTCTTATGCTATTTCTAATTTGAAAAGCTGTATTCTGTGATTTAGAGGCCTCAGTATTCAGCATGTGAGTTTCATGTTATTTTTATAGAAATCTTGTGTGTATTTTAATTCGTTTAAACTCAGGTTTACACAAACGTTCCCCAGTCTCTGGTCCACAGCCCCAAAGGTCACGCAAACCTGCTTACAGTAGGGAAAATATCCAAGAATTAAAACTGTTGCTGAGAGAATAATGTCTGATGCAACTCACCACACCAAGTCACAGCTGAGTCAAGTCTGCTACTCCACATGCAGAGTTATATGGGAAAAGCAGCCACTTGATAGCCTGGACTGCACAAGATGCCAAATTTCAAGCTGGTTTAAAGCCCGCACAGAATGAAGACTGCTGTTAAGTATTTTAAGTGGAAATAACACTATCAAAATACATTTTTGTACAATGTTACGTGCAGAAGATCGTTAGCTAATTCACCCAAACTGAGCAGTGGACTTCTCATCAAACCCAGGTATGTGTCTGCCTTAGAGGGACTCCTCAGGGCAAAGACCTCAGGGCAAAGAAACGGGAAGTCAAAGCTGACAGCTGCAGCACAACTCAGCATGCATGTTTTGGTCCTTTACTGTGAAGAAATGGATAGCAGTGGCCATTCACCAGCAGCCAAGCGCTCTGGCACACCCCACACTCCAGTTGCCACATGGATGGCCTGCTGTGTGACATGGAAAAGGCTGCTTTCCAGTTGAGGTGTACAGCATCAGGGTCTTCCCAACACAAGCATGAACTATACTTCTAGAAGAGCGGCTTCCACAGCATGGGAGTCTCCGACTTCACAGGATGGCTGAGATTGGAGAGAACCTCTGGAAGGCATTTGGTCCAACACTTTGGTCAAGCAGGACCACCTGTATCCAGTTGCACTGGATACAGGTAAGCTCTCTTTCACCACATACGAGTTTCTGTCTCCTGATCTCTTCTGTACCTCTTGACCTCTCCACAGCTACCACAACAACGAGGATGCCAAGTGTGTACACAAATACCCTAACATGCTTTAGAAATACACACTTCCACCCATGGCACTGGGTAGGACAGAACAGAGATAAAAGGTTCTGAACTATGTAGACAGAGCAGTTCCACATGGAAGGATATATCAAATGAGCTTGGCAGGTCTCAGCTCCATCTCCAAGAGAAGTGTATGAAGCTGATCCTGAGGGGCCACCCAAGCTTTACAGCTCATTCAGTCTAGACTCCCTCTTAGACACTGCAGAAACATCAAAGCCCAGGAAGATTACTTTGTCCTGGCATTTACAAGAATAGTCAAGCAGCAACAGGGTGTGAGAGGGCACTTACATCCACACCCACATCTGCAGCAGTGGGCACGTGCTGCCACGCTAGACCTCTGTGCCAAAACCAGCTGGTGCCAAATGGCATTCCCACTGGCAAGAGGAATGAAGATGTAAGAGCAGGTGAATGCTTGGACGAGCCTGCCAATACAAAATCAGGGTATGGCATGGTGCCTAAGTGATGGCAGAGCCATGACAAGATTGTGCCAAGGCAGAGGAAGTCACCAGCATGCTGAATTAGTGCTACAAGAGGAGCAAAAAGCACAGTGTTACGAGGCTCTGGGATAAGTCTGGCCACGGGGAGCAGTGCTGGGATGGATTCTTTCAGCACTATAGAGTCAGCCTAAACAGATGGATGAGATTCAAGGGCAACCATGCAGGCCTGAAGCAGTCTCAGTTCTGTTTCTGCAGCCAGGAAAACAGCAGATGATGACAACAGCAAACACCTTGCCAGTGACACCCTAAGATGACCTTCTTGGGATTAAAACTACACAAAAGCCTTACAAAGAATGGAGGCCAAAGAAAGCTTTGCATCACTTCTCTGAGAGTGAAAATTGGGAGCTTTGCCAGGCCCTGTACAAAACTTGTAGGAGAGGTAGCAAAGGAACCTTCAGGTACAAGAACACCCTCTGAAATAATTCAAATACCTGGAACTGAGTTAAAAAATTTATTCAATCCCTGCAAGCAGCAAAAAGACAAGAAACCTTTGGTAAGGGAAATGCATCCAAATAGGGCAAGAAATTAGTTTAGGCAGCAAGACAAAAAATGAAGGAGCAGATTGAACTTGATACAGCAGCTGAGCTGAAACAGTGGCAGGTGAATGCCTCATTCCACAGCCTGTTTCAAGGAGAAGGAAGAAGAAAAAAGGAGACAAAAATACACCTTGGGCAGATACTTCAAGTACACAATGCCAACTTTTATAGAAGGATACAGTGCATCACAGCGGCAGCATGTACACATGGAATTTCATGAAGAAAAGGAAATTACTATCAACATTTTTATTAATATTTGAGGATACAACCCTTCATTGTAATTTCTGAAATAATTCAAGTTCCAGATAAGTGCCCAAAAAAAAAAAGGGTGGATATTTAAGCAAATTTTTAGCCCATGCTAAGTCAAATTAATTAAGAGAAGTGTTGTACTACATTAGCATCACAGTTCAATGGAAATGATCAAGGAGGGACACAGGAGGTCTGGGGCATGCACCTCATCTGCAGCCCTCAGCATCTCACCACAGATTAGCTTTGCAAGCTTAAGCAGTCCTTCAGAAGAGAATCTAAACTATTTTCAGTAAAAGCAGTTCTCCTGTTACAGGTCCCTCCTCCTTTTTCCAATCAAAAACTACAGGTATGTCATGCAGCATCGGGTGCAGGACTGTGGTAGGTTGACCCTGGCTGGATGCCAGGTGCCCACCAAAGCTGCTCAGACGGATGGGGGGGAAGAAAACATAACAAAAGGCTCCTGGGTTGAGATGAGGACAGGGAGAGATCACTCACTCACTTACGGTCACAGGATACAGGGGAATCTCAAGCTCCAGCACCGGGAGCACCTCTTCCCTCTCCTTCTGCACTGACCTGGGTGTCTGCAGGGCTGTTTCTCTCACATATTCTCACTCCTCTCTTCTCTGCCCATAATTACTTCTGCACAGTACCTTTTTTTCCTTCTTAAATGATATCACAGAGGCACTACCACCCTCTCTGACTGCCTGGGCCTTGGCCAGTGGCAGGTCCACACTGGGGACAGTTGGCATTGTCTCTGTTGGACATGAAGGAAACTTCTGGCAGTTTCTCACAGAAGCCCCCCCAGTAGCACCTCCACCTGCCTCCAAACTACCTGGCCATGCAAACTCAGTACAAGGGATGTACACAACAGAACAAAGTAATTGACAAAGTAATGATTTCTGTGAACTTCAGTGGGGTGAGCAAATAAACAAAATGAATGTATTCTAAATTCTGATAGTTCACTCAATGTAATTTTTTTGAAAATTGTGTTTGAAAAGTTATCCACGATGTTAATGTGGACTCATTATGCCACAAAATGAAAAGGCAAATAAAGAAAACATTTGAAGTAAGTTTATCTTTAAAACACAGCGGGGGTTTTTCACTACCTAAAATACTGTTCAAGTATGGGAGCTGTGTTCTATTTTGTTCCTGCAGCGACCTCTCTACTTTACCTCTGAGTTACCTTAAGAGTCCACAGTAAAGCTTAGTTGCTCATCAGGCAAACGTCTGCTTCTACTAATAAGAAAAATCAGCCATAATAAAAGGCAGACAGCATTTGCTGGATGCAAAAATTTCTCTGCAATTATCACTTAATTGTCCTTCATGGGCCAGTACTGGGAGTCTCATACTTTCCCCTTAAGGTTGCTCCCTTCTTCAGCACTTTTCTTAACTGTCTACTTAATTAGTCTTCCTTCCTGGGCTTAATTGTAAATTTGTTTTGATTAATTAGCCTCTGAGCTGACTTGGCACTAACTGAAATATAGGAGAACTACTCAGTTTCTTCAGTGTACAGGCTACTGCATCCCAGGGGAGCTCCGTCTTCGTCAGCAATAAAATTCCAAGTTCAGATTGTGTTTGAAAAAAACTTTTTCATAATTAACTTTCATTTCTTGGAATTATTCCCACTGTACTACAACACAAAAATGTTGCTAATGTAAAGAAAGGATAAACTTCAGTAAATTCAGGCCTCTTTTTCAGTGGATTATACATCATGTTCATTAGCTGAATGCTGTCATTTTAGAGAAGATGACATAATGATCTTAAACCACACTAATCATATCACTATTAGAATCGCAAACCAAGAGGGTAGGTTACCAGTACAGACAGCTGTGTCCTCATGGCACCAACACCAGAAACCCTTACCCATACCCATCTCATTCCAAAGTTATTGAGTTTCATTGAAAACCCTTTGCATAACCTAGTCTGCAAGACCTTTGGACATTAATACAGCTCTTCATTATGTTTACACCTCTGATATCACTCCTTTACTCTCCCTCTTTATGGCATGTTGATTCCAGTGGATACCCACACAGCGTTATCATGCATCTGCCATCTTGATCAATTCTCATTTCAGTTACTGTTACTGAAAACTCAGGAAAAGGCAACTTTGAACACCAGGACAATGAAAAAATTTAATAAGATAAATGAAATAACGTGTGTTAACAGCTACTGCACCCACTTAGCAAACTTCCTAAATACTAGTCAAAAGTACTGGAATTCTTCAGTTTTCAAATTTAAAAGTCCTTAGCTATCAAGGTGCAAAGAGAAGTTAAAAGTCTTATTCTGGACATTAATATTTTTTCCTGTGAATACTTTCAGATTTGTATCTCAACTGAACAGTCAGACTGACAAAGTAAACACTTTGCTTCTTCCAGCTCCTTGTTTCAATCATTGTTCCTCTTGTGCTCCATACAAGAGATGACTGCAGAAGAAGTGCAAAGTACATGTGGTTTTACAACCTTTGTGTGCACCTTTACTTGGGCACAGAAGTTTAACGGAAGCAAATCAGAACAGAAGCTTTGTGGGTGGGCTTAAGGACACAGGGTAGCTCTGGAGGCACCTTTAATACACTTTAATGTATTCCTTCCCTAATAATCTGCAGCTGACTGTTTTGACTCCTGATCAACCACTGCTTTCATTGTAGAATTGACCCATAGGAATCACTTTGGTTGTCAAATCCTAAATGAAGCTTGTCCATGCAATCTGAGAAAAGTTTGGCTTTGAGATCCCTTCTGACTGCATTTGTGAACATCCATGAAGTGACAGGATATTCTGTAAAGGAAACGTACCAGCTTGGAAAGATTAAGATATTCAATTACAACAGCTGTCAATACCATTAAAGAGGCATGGTCCACGCTTTTCAGTTAGATGCATTATCTGCAATCAATCACCACTTAAAGTAAAGCCGGTATTACAAAAGACATCGTGCAGAGTCTATGCATCAGTAAAAATGTAAGAAATATTCCTTCACGCTGTAATGCCCTTTCAGCTGTTATGAAATGAGGAAATAGCTCTTTAGGTTTATTGTATTCTCCAAATGTTAATTTAAAATCATCTGCAGATAACCAATTTAGCTGTGCACTTGAAAAACCAGAAGAAGCTGTATATGTGCCTCAACAGTTTGTTTTATTGGTCCTGTTTATTTTTTTCTGTAATTACTCAGCTCACAATCTCCTATTTTATGTTTACAGAGTTGTACAAACATGGATGTGCATACATATCTGACAGTTCTGCAATCATTCTTCTGCTGCTTTAAGATGCAAAAAAATTTGTTTAGTAAAACAGGAACAGCTTTCTAACCAAACAGAACTACAAAAAGATAGATCTGCAAAAGAACCTACTAACCCATAATTTTTTAAAAGGGAGCCAAAGCCTTCAAAACTCTGATTTTTTTTGTGGTGGGACTTCTCAGTTAATCATCTTAAAACAAGTCTCTGGATGTTACCACAGTACCTGCTACAGAACACATGTACCTACTAACATGAAGCTGAAATATGTGACTTGGCTTTTGTTTCCAGCTCTCTCAATTACTGTTGAGAGAAAGCAATGAATTAATATACAAAAACAGGGATATCCTCCAGGATATCACTATGTATCCTCCAGGAACAGTATGTATATCTCACAGTCAGCAGAAAAGGCCATGTCTCTTACACAGCAATGCTCTCAACTTCATTCCACCACAGGTAACACTGGCTAACCAATGTCAACCTAGCTCAACAAAAACCTGGCTAAACCAGGTGAGATTACTCAGCAGAGTACAAAATATGCTTGTGAAAAGAATCACACATAAGCAGGAAGAAGAATACGAACTTTTCACATTTTGGAAAAGGCTTTTTTATTTGCAGTATCCAATTTGGCCTGATGTACACAAAAATGGAGCCAAAACAAGACCAGGCACAGGTGAAACATCAGCTGCTGCTTCTGACTAGCAACCGATTACTTACTGACACCCTGCAGAGCTCAGCAGCCATAGAAGTCCTGGAACTCTGAAGATCCTCTTGCACCTCCCCACACTATATTCAGGCTAATGACACAGAAGCAAATTTCAAACAAGTGTCCAGTTGAAGAAAAAAAAAAATTAAAATGTAATCCAGGCCAACAGCAAACAACCTAGTTCAACTCTACAACTCCTGCAGTGCATTAATGATTTAAAAAAACAATTTTAAAAAGTGGCTGCAACTAGTACAACATCCACGCTAACAGAATGAACCTAGCAACATTTAGTACCAAGTCCTACTGTTAATGGCAACTGATTTACATCTCCTTGCAACAGAATTCAACTGAATTTATCTCCACCTGTAACACACTTCTTCCTCCCTTTCAAAAATCAGACCCTGATGGAACACAGAGGCCAGCAAAGGACAAACAACTGTGCTTGAAGCCCCATCTACTGACAAACAGTAGAAGTGTTGCTAAGCTACAGCAATATTCCAGAGAACATCCCTTGGCACAACTGGTATTGCTTCTTAAAAAAAAGAAGTAAAACACAAACATTTTGAGATGTGATCCAACTACAAAATGTTCTCTTGGAATCACACAGGACATCTCTCCCAAGAAACCAACTAGCCAGAAAGCAACAAACCCACACAGACTAAAAAGCGATATACTTTACCAAATCCACCCTATTCTGTTGACACTCCTAGACTTAGAATTAGGAAAACACAAACAGGCATGCTGACCTCAAACCTGCATTTGAACACCTGCACTTTCCAGCCTGTGTCAGCAAAAGGTCCGCACGTTACTTCTGCCTAAGGAAGCATCCTGAAGGACATATTTCTCACCACTTACTCTTGACCCAAAAGAAAATCGACTCAAAACCTTGCTGCAGAGTGCCAGTACAGTGCAGTGGGGGAAGACACATCGCTACCTGATATGAGAAGGGTAATGTATCACTTCTCATCTGAGTCCACGAAATGAAAACACATCACTGGCAAGCAACAGTCTGCTGAGTTCTGTCACAACATCATCCACGCTTTCCTTTAGGGCCATGAGCTCCCTAGTCCATACACGTTCACTAAACCCTTAACAAAGTATCCATCTGCTACTCAATCTGCAAACAGGTAACACTGAAGAAAATTCGCAGAGTATTTTCATTCTAAATTCCCTGGCCTTTAACACAACTGCAAAGTTTTCTTGTTCTGACTTTCAACTGGAACCAATGAGCTGTTGGGATCAGAGACCATCGCATCCACGGCCTGACTAAGGGGACACGTGCTTGGGTTAGAAGCAGAGACTTGGGTTTCATGCTGGCCCTCTACTCGTTTTCCAAGCAGCAAAGTCCCAGACCTCTGCAGGCCTGAGGAGTTGAAAGATTTAAAAACCAAACATTTTAGTGGGTGGGATCCCTTAAAGCAGTGGAGACAGCATATATGCCCATCTGGTAGCCGGTATGGCTCCAACACAGAAAGGACAGTATTTGAATCTTTCTGATCTCGAAGAGACCATTTCAAGTGCAAAATTCAAAAAAGCTGTCAACATCAAACTCATATTTAGTAACTGGCTTTTTTTTTTATTTTAACTCAAACTGCTTACCAAAGTTGAAGCCGGGAAAAAAGTTCCTTCTGTGTAGTCTGAACTCTGATACAAACAGTTCGTATCAAGACAGAGGCAGAACTAAATGGCAAAAGGCATGTTCCTATTTCATCCTCCCAGTTACATGTGACCCAGCCATGAATGTAAAGATGTCACATAACCCCTACCAAGTATTTCCACTGTCAGTACACACTAGCTATAGCAACTACTACTTGAAAGAGAATGACAAAAAGTATTATCTCAGACTCCCCAGTCTAAAGGATCTTTCACAGAAGCATGGCAGTCTTGGTGTCCAAGTCCTGTCACAGACACACAAAGTTAGCTGGCAGTTGAAAGCCAATTAATTTTTCCTACTTTAATGTACACTCTAGATTTAGCATAAAGATCATGGCTAAAATCGTTTATGAGGTCAATACTCAACCCTCAAATCCTTAAAAGTTCTCTATTCCAATTCAATTTTCCTTATCTCCTTCTCTTTGAGGATAGCAGTGACCAGAGAGAGAAAGCACCCTATCAGAATAGCTGTAGTTTATCTTCAGTCAGAAGGAAACTTGAAGAGTTTGGAAGACAAATGCTATGTATACCATCTGCTGTCTAGACTTGGCTTCTGGAGTATACAGTATAATTACAGCTTTCCCGAAGGTCCTTATTACTACCCAGAACACAGCAAGGAAATCAAAAGGAGCTATTAAAGTAATACATTTGGCAATGACCTATCACTGTTACACAAAATAAAGCTATCAACAATGTTCAGAGCTAATCAGGCCACAGCTTCCATACAAAAGACACAACTGATAAGCTCCTACTTAAAAGCTCCTGCTTTACTATTGGAACCAGAGGCACTAATCATACAGCTGCCAGACAAGGAACAAATGCCTGTCATTAGCATATTTAGAAGGCGGCTGGACCCCAGCACACAAACATTTCAACAGCCCATCTCCCAGACAACAATTACTGGAATGCAAACAGCAGGTTCATCATTTAAATAGAGATTATTCTAAGCAGTTTGTACCAGGCAGTTAAGACTATCTATCAGATGTTAGCTGAAGATGTCAACATCTTTTCAAGTGCTAAGCATCTTTAGGGAGATTAAGCATATTGATACAATTTGGAACAATAAATATACCCACAGATTTTATACTTGTATCTTTCTGTCACTGGATGGCACAAGAACAGTAATTGATGCAAAGTGAGGCCCTTCAGTATCTCATTTTAGTTTGAAAGCAAACTACTGAGGTTCTTTTGGTTTTGTTCCCAACTCTTATGTTGACTTCACCTGCTCTGTTTTAATCTGTAATGTTAAGGTGGGCACACTCAAACATTTTTTGTATGTAAATAGAACTCCAGAACATACAAAAGCTTGACAAGTGTTTCAGCAAACTTCTCTGCAGAAGGTTCTTCACCTGACTTTGAGTTGCGTGAAGAGAAGAATACTTTCTTCGTTCAGAAGATTACGTATGTTATAGCCATTTCCTACAAATAAAAAGAGTAAGTTTTCTTTAGGAGCCACTAGCAATTTTTCAAGTTCTGTCCTATCTTCAGCGAAGTGTATTTTTATTTCATATATTTTAGCAGAAGAAAAATTAGAGCTCAATCTAGGATGCCACTCTTACAGACACGTCATTGCATTTCAAAGAGATGACAGGGAATACAGCTAGTGTCACCTATTTTAACCTGTGGTAAGAATAAAGTGCATCTTTGCTTAGAAAATTTTTATTGAAAAGAATGTAACAGGCCTGAGCTCTCAGCTCTCAAAACCCACAATAAAACTTTAAGGTGACTGAGTTTAATTTATTCCTACAGAAACGATCAATAAAATCTGCATAATAAACTATCAATAAAATGAAAACTTACCTGCAGATCTTCACTTGAGATTTGGTCATTAACATGAGCACAAAATAGAATCATCTAATAGGCTTTGTGAATGAGCAACATCCTAACATTCATACAGAGCCTTACACAGATCACCTGCCACAAACACTGCATTGCCCATCCAGCCATACTAAGATCAGCCAGGAAGAAGCAGGAAGGAATGGGAGATGAACTATATATCCTTATGGTCCTATGAAACTTCCAGCATTTTATATAATCCAATTTCCCAAAAAGCAAAAAAATGCCTCTGCAGATGCCCTAAACTTTTAAGAATAAACACACAAAAAAAAAAAAGCTTTAAAGTATCAAGTATTAATTGAACAATGATTGCTCAACCAGGACATCGTGCTGAAAAGTTAACAGAAAAAAAGGGCTAACTTGTCATCTTCTAAGACAGCCCCTTCACAAGAAAGCTATACAAAAGCTTTCTACACCTTCATGAACAGTCCGCTTTACAAGTACTACAAAATCTTCTGATTAGAATCTTAAACCACTGATGGACAGCTTCCCATTTGGAATTCATGTTACTTTTACATTAGAAGGACAAAATCAGGTCTTTAAATGCTCAACAACTCATACAAAGTTATGACCTATTCAACAAGACATTCTGCACCTTCCATATATCAAGTACAAAGCACAAAATACGGAGAACTGACCCAAATGGATTTTCATAATTTTACATAGAAGAAAACAGCAAGTAGATGATGACCAAAACAATTATATTAGCTACCACTATATTAAGCTGTCTGTGATGTTTCCCCAACATTAAAGCGAGTGATAGAACCAAAATACCAAGAGAAATTTACTCTTAGAACTTGGTAGCGTCATCAAAACTCTGAGGCCAACTCACACGAACAAGCAGTATGTGAGTCACTGCATTCAACAATTAGACTATCGACCCATGTCCAGTGTTGTGTCACATTCCGTTCTCCATAACCCTATACCTTCCCACTTTCTATTCAGTCATTAAGTTTGGTTTTGATTCCTAGCACGCTAATTCAGTCTCAACCACCTCCAACAAATTGGTTTTAGACACATGTACTCACCTGGAGGAACATAGAAGGAGTCTCCTGTAGTCAGATAATATGATGTCTTATGTAATGTAACAATAATTTTGCCGCGGATAATATGGAAAGCCTTAATGAAAGCCAAAGGATTCTAAGATTAGCAATGCTTCCTTTGCAAACATTTAAGAAAGTTATCCCAGAAAACATTTGCACACATGTTGTTACAAAGATAAAAAACAAAATAAGCTGGCAGAACTGCAATCCCTTTTTTCCCCCACACTGCTGAAAAATAAGACGCACAACTCAAAAGGGGGATGGGGTCATCTTATTTGATACTTCTGTCTTGCCTGCAAGATCTAGACAGTAAGTGCACACAGACATACAGATTTAGTATGACACAGAGGGCAACGCAAAGTACCTCTAGCAAATGATTCATTAACGTTTATGTGCACTGAGGGAGGGAAAACCCCTGAAAAACCCGTCAGCTTCATATGTTACTTCCAACCACACTAAGATCTCCTGTTCACACAGTCAGTTTTATAAAAATAAGAAAAAAGCACACTTACTATTGTATCCATGTGGACAAACTGGTGTCCCTTTTCCTTAAGTGGTTTCAAAATCAATCTACCAGTTGCAAAAACAGATGTATTCAGATTTTTGTATATTTCTACCGCTTCGTCTTTGAAGGAGCAAGCGTGACTGCTTTCAGTGTTAACACATTCTACAAAAAAGTCCAGGAGATTAGCATTAATGCTATCATATAATTAGTCTTGTTACTTGCTCAATGCATTACATAGTGTTTCAGTGCAACACCTTCAAAAGCTATACTCAATATTTACCTGAAAAACCAAGACACTTTTTGTTTTCCTCAGAACTTTCTCCAGAAGAGCAATGAATATTTCAATAGTTCACCTTTTTATGCCCAATGTGGCATGAACAATTTTTTTTCTCATCAGTCTAAACACAGCTTATATAATTCACAAAGTCCCTTGGTCACATCCTTCAACTCACCTAGAAATACCTCCTCATTTGTTTCTGGGTCCAGTACAATGGTTGGCTTAGAAGTATCAGCTAGGTTGTGATCCAAACTTGCAGGTATCTCTCTTCTATCTGAGGAAACAAAGAAACCAAAACAAAACCAGAAAAATTATCACTATGCATTTTAAAAACTCATTTAACTACAACTTTTCCACAATTCTAATGTCACATGTTAAGTACTTAAACTTGTTTTAATAAATGAACTAAACAGACTGAATACACTTCATTTAAATAAAAGGAAACCATCTGTAACAATTCCTTGAAAATGTAATTTTCATTGAAATAATTTCTGTGTGTAATAGATGAAGGTTCTCTAAATCCTAAGAAATTTCCCAGGGGAATGCCAACTATTTATCCTGTGCTATTAACAACAGTATTTATTCAAAAGTATCTGTATTTTCAGAGAAGTGCTTTTCTAGCAACAGATGCTGAGAGGATATGAAATACAGGATGAAGTATGAAGACCAAGTTTTTTTGCTTTTACCTATTGCTGATAAAGGAGACTTAAAAGATAAAGCATTCTAAAGACTAAGCACACGTCCAATTTTCCTTTTCTCAAGAAATCTCACTGTATGCTGTAAATCTGAGAACTATTTCTATAATAAAAAGGATACAATAAAAAGGATTTTTCCAGAGCAGGAAATATCCTAAGAATCGATAACAACTCTACACTTTTCAAACAGAAAATAGATGCTGGAAAATGTTCACAACAGAACATCCCAAAGCTCTCTTGCAGAATTCTCATAAGCAGACAATTTTAGCTCTACAGTGCACAGGAAATTTCTTTAAAAGCAACCAGAAGCAGCATGTTAAAGGCAAGTGTTGCACTTTGTAGGCACTCATGGCTGCTTAAATACCCTTACACCAAGACAGTCAGAGGTAGGAAGAAAGTTGCTGTGTTTGAACAGCTCTGTTCCAACATAACCATCTCTGTATAAAGAGAAGCAGCATCAGGTGTAACTCTATAGCTATAACAACAGAATTTTTATTGTATCAATAAGATTTGAGAATTCGTGCTAGAAATTTGACTCAGCTGACAGCCCCTATATGCATCACTAAAACTGAAGGATGTGAGCAAAGGATCTCTGAGGATGGATGTCTGTTAGAGAGGAAATCGATCACTTCTGGAAGACAGTTCAAATGCACCCAAAGCAACCAATAGCTCCTTTAAGATACAGCATAAACAGTCACTACCAGCTCAGGTTCACATGCACTGCAAATTATTTATATTACCACGTAAACTGTACTTGATTGATCTAGACCAGGATCCTGTCTCCCATCAGTGGCCAAAAGCAGGTACTCCTTCCATCCCCAAAAATGCCATAACAGAGCAATGGCACTTCCATGGAATAGTTCCCACCTCTAACCTGGAGCTCATACATATTTAGAGCTGTTAAGTCTCCTGTTAATGTATCTAGATCTCGTCTTGAATCTACACAAATATTTTTATCCACAATATTATGGGGCAGGAAGCACATAGTGAGAATGGCCACCTTATTCTGCTAAAGAACTCAGCTCTCCATATATTCCTGCCACACCTTCTAGTTCTTGTGTTTAAAAACAAAAATATAAAAAAAGGCAATAAAACAATTTATTCCTATTTCCCTTCTCCACACCACTTGTGATTTTATAGGTCTTTCTCAGGCTGCCACAGAACTCTCCTGAGGGCTGAAGAGTCTTCACTACGTAGTTGCTTCTGCACAGAAGTCCTTTCATATTCTTGATGAGCTTTTCCTGAACCTTCTCTAGGCCTATCACTTTCTTCTTGAGTTAAGGGATAAAATTCACATGAAACACTCTAGAAAATCAGATATTTTTACCAACAGTGACCATTTTCTTCCTTATTTCTCTGATTATTATTTCAGCCCTGATTTGTTTTAGAACTGTGTTAGGACCATATGGCATTATCCATTCTTGTTAGTATATGTTTTATTAGTTCTGTAACTTCACAGAGAAATGTTTCAGTTTCAAATAACAGTTCTAGACAGCCTCCACAAAGAAAGGCTCTTCAACATTGAAACATCTTCCAGATTGCACAGCAAAAATAATTTTGCATTTGAATTTTGACTCTCTTTTCTGAACACTACCTAAATATTTATTATCTTCTGGCAACAGAGGTTCTAGCTAAGCTTCCTCTTCCTGTTTGTTTAAACACAGATTTATTGCCCACTTTGAACCATTTTATGAACTGTTATTAAAGCTCCCTCTTCACCTACCATGTTGTGGTTTTGTATTTAACCTACAAAAGCCTAAGACTCTACTAACACCATATACTGCTTTTTTAGATGTGATATTACAGGTATCAGTAAAACGACCACAAGTTTTTATATCTTAACTGTGCACATTAGCATCGTGATCTAAACACAAACAGAAGTACAGTTTATTTTTTTTTCTACCCCTGCTTTAAAGGTACAACAACACTTCTGGGTATGTTCTGTATTTCTTCCTTTCTTCTGAAAAGTTAACATTTTTACAACAAGAATATACAGCATTGCTACAGATAAAGTAAGAACAGGTTTTTCCACATCACGTTAATAGATTTTGTTATAAAATTATTTTCACCCACAGAGAGAGAATCAAGTGTTACAGGAGGAATATCTTACAGCAATAGAGTATTTGATTACAGATAACTTTGGTTTTAAGTATCAAAAGGAAAAAAGTCTGTGTTCATACTTGTTTTGTTGGCTTTCTGCTTGTGACGATCCTTCCTCTGTCTATTCTTACTGTGAGATTGTGTTTCTGGATTCACTAATCCACTAAGCCCTCCTGAAACAAAAGGAAGTTGAACAAAGTTCGCTAACTCACAGTAACCTTAAAACACAACCAACAAGCATTTTAACGGAGAATATACTTTAGAAAGCCAGAGTAAACAAAAAAGTTTTTCATTATTAAGTATTTTGGAGTGCAAGGTAACTTGAGATATTTTGAAAATAATATTTATCAAATTTCAGTCACAGAGCATTTCAGAAAGCCATGATATGAAAGCAATTTTTTAAGAAAAAATATCAATTTTAGGGACACAAAGAAATATTATTCTCAAGTAAATTAATTAATTAAGAAAAGACAAAATATTAGGTTGCATTCATCAGAAAAAAATCCAAGAGAACAAGATATATTTGTTCACTTAGGGAATTTAACACTGAGACTGGATAAAATATTATAGTATCTGCTCTGGAAAACAATCCTCACACAAAGAGAAATGCTCCAATGAATGATCCAGCAGATTGTCTCTTTTTCCAGTATCATACAATCTCTGATGTAATAAACCTACTAGTATAGAGAAACTGTTCTGCTCTTCTCTAAACAGTGAAGGCAAAGTAACTTAACATACTCTCCTGATGCTATTTTCAGCTGACAAGGGAATATCAGGAATGAAAAGAACTACATGGAAAGGTGACTAAATAGCTAGTGACCATTAATAATCTTTAAAAAAAAAAATACCCAACAGTAAGCATCTCAAAGTCCTCATGGCACAAGATCAACCCACAGATTTTTCTTTACTGCCCCATCAGAAGGAAGCAAATAGGTATTTTGGAACTAATACCTGAGGAGTTCATAGTATAGTCTATGCGCTCGCCTCTCCAATATTCCAGAGGTCTCAGCCGTATCCTCTTCGTTCGACGAACGTTAGGTGTGTTGGAAGGCATTACTAATTTGAAGGATGACATAATTCATATTAAACATGAAAGGAAAATTCAGAGATGGAAAATATTAAGTATCCTTTCCTGTTTTGCTGTATTACAAGGGGGGGGGTCAGCACTTCCCAGCTGATATTTATATCACATTGCTATCGTGACAGGAAAACGGGATCCAAATATTGACAAAAGCCCTCTTTTGCATACATCACTATTTCACTCTCCTTTTTCTTAAACAATCACCACACTGACTTTACATTATACTTAGTTCTATGTATCTTAGTGAATCACTGAGACACAGACCTTAGGAGCTCAAGCACAAGGACAGAAAACATGCTACAACTGTGAAGACAAAGCTCTCGACAAAGACTAAGGAGCCTGCCTAAATCTGAGGGATTTCATTAGCAACAGTGAAAAGGCACTGCCTTAGTTATGGCAAGGGGAGAGTAAGAGACTGCATACACAGCTCCTCCTCTTCCAGATTCACAAGTCCCATTTCTGAGGTCCAGAAGAATGGTACTTCTGCCACCAGAAACTCCACGTATTTCCAAGATTTCTCAGATATTTATCTTCAGATGTACTTATTACATAGCCTCAACTTTCAAGTTGTCTAAGCTGCCATATATGAATACAGTAAGATATATTTTAGTATTTGTAAGGAAGAATAAAAGCCCTTTAAGAGCTAAGAGCAAATCAGTCAAGATATTTAAATGTTAAAAATGGTAAATATAAAAAAACTTGATGAAATAGTTTTTGAAGGTAGACAACTAAAGTGTTGTGCATAAAATAATAATGAAGGCCATAAAAAAAAACCAACAATATAAAACAGACAAGCTTGGGACTGCAATCAACTGCCCACGCATTGTTCCATCCTACCCAGACTCAGAGCACCACAGAAGGCAGGTTATTTGCACCGTCAGTTATACTGCGTAAAACTAATACAAACTCTTACTGTTCTCACTGAACTGTGGGTTTGTCTTGACTCAGTTATTTAGGAATACATTCAGTGCAGGTAGCTCAGTGTGCAGCTGCATGCCAGTCTCCTTCAGTAAAGTTTACATCGGTTGGAAATACATTTGTATTTACACACTTATATTATGATATTTTAAATAATCTTACCTATTTTATGCCTTGCTATGTTGTCTGACAACGGATCTCTTACTTTGTAATTCAAGTCATCAAAAGTCTCTGTAAACACATTCAAAAAACCACCACCATAGGCATTTACTATTCCTTACTTTTATTCAATATACCCACTAAAAGCAACCAAGGGTAATACAAGTCCCAATGATAGTGTTAACACATTTTGCTATAAACATGTATGAAACACAATGTAGATAAGCAGTATATGCAATCAGTAAGCTTGAAAATCACATGAAAACTATATATTCAAGTAAATATTCCTCAGACCTATCCCTCTTGATAAAACACACATTGGCAAATTATGACAAAGTGCAAGGTCATTCAGCTTTATATCACTCAAGCCTAGCTTTAGAAAAACTTCTTACAAGAACACACACGAAATTAGGTCTCTGAAGAAAGCACCGCATGAACTAGTAACATTCGCATATTCACTTTTGGCTCTAAAACACTAACAAAATGACTTTTTATCTCCAGGGATCATGTTCATTATGACAACACGTGCAACTCATGTTGTGAAACTTAAAATCCAAATCAAACAAATAAAACTTTAAAAAAAAAACCCAGACACCACAAACCAAACCAAACAAACAAAACACCCCAAACCAGAATGTTCTTGGGTGAACAGGTCATCAGGCTGTACAGTTTGGTCCAGGGTGGCCTGAAGTGATTGCATTTAGTACCATCACATGGCAACACATCAAACTGGTACAAACGGAGCCTGAAAAATGTATTCAAAATATTTTGGAGCGATAACTTTATCCCGGTAGGCTTGATGCCAAACCCTGGAGGGCTTGTTCTTCCAAAGCTAACACAACATAAAGCTGGCATAGTGTACCACCTACTTGGACAGAAATGTAACCATAGTCAATAAAATCTGCATTTGTTCTGGACAAGTTGAATACAACAGAAATTACTGAACCATCAGTTACAGTTTATAAGAAGCTTATACATAAAATGCAAGAAAATATCAACTTTAAACATTACCTGCTGATGTATCATACTGTTCACAAGACTTAGTGCTGGAATCAAATTTATCACAATGTTCTACAACAGGCCCACTGCAAAAGAATAAAAATAAACCTGCTTAAAGATGTTAAATGTCAAAGGAACACTACAGCACTACCATATATATAAAATTTAAGGTTTTTTCAAATCATGTGGTCTGGGTTTTATTTTTCTTTTAAACATCTGTCTACAGTGATTAGACACTAAAGCAAATGACTGCTAGTTAGAAATCATAGGTCTGAAATTCATCAACTGCTCCTCTACTCAGTCACCAGGTAGAAAAATTAGTGTTCACACCTTCTCTCTAAACAGGTTTCTTAAACTTCTTTTTTTCTCCCTTCCAGAATAAAGATACTTTCTTCTGTAGCATTACCTTTCAAACAATTTTCCATATACCGTGACTATGGAACTGCTTTAAAGAAATGTTTTGCATACTATAAGGAATGGACAGTAAAACAGTTTGTAATGAGAGAAATTCTGTCATGAAATCTCCCCCACAACATGACAATTTATATGTGTGACTCCACCAGAGATTCTTTAGCAATCAAATCACTTCTAACAGGACCTCTCTTACAGCCTTAGCATCAGTATCCTTCACCTTCCTTCTTCCTCTATCTGTGGCTGTGCTTCACTGCTTTTACTGTGCCAGTCAAGTTTACCTGTTATCCACCTAAACTCCAAAAGATGCATTTAAATTATCTAAATTAGCAAACCTACACTACAAATTCGTCCAAGAAAGTCTGCAGTAGTCTCCCTTATAATTAAAAATCCCAATTTTTTCTGCAGAATGACTGCTTAAGAATTCAATAAATTCACAGACTGTCACTCCTGTTTGCTTTGTCATTAAGTTCCCATCCCATGAAGGGGAAGATACATGCCTATCTACATGCAACAAGTTTGGATCATAGATACAGCTCTATACCCCACTTAACGGCAACTTTATTAGTACAGCTGCTATTAGTTCTAGGAGCACTGGTATTTCTGTTCCAAAATCACACACTAATGTGGAAGCAAGCCTCAAAGTAAAAAAATGCCCTAAGGCAAGAAACCTACTATGACCCCTTATTTGTGACAGGAAGAAAAATTTTACTAGTTTATTAACTGTATTAATGCAGTATATAAAATCCTCAAGCACAAATTACAATTTTTTTCTACTAGGTGCTTCATTAGTAGAGCACGGAATGGGATAGTAGTACCAAACTCTTCTGTCTCAGTGGGGTAGAAGTGAGATTAAATTCAAGGTTTTCAGACAACTCAAGAAATTACCTTTCATAGTTCACAGCCTTCTCAGCCACAAAGGAATATCTAGAAGAGAAAAAATTATTCGTAGTACATTTTAGTGTTGAGTCAATTTTATTTAATGAAAGGAACCTGTAGGTCAATAATTTTATATCCTGAACAAAACCATTAAAAACACATTAAAAAAAATTTAAAAACAATGCAAAGAACAACTATCAAAAACTAGTTTTAGACTCCTTAAACTTCCATCTTTAGATTGCCTATGACTAGAAAGTTACGTCCACAAAAATATATACAATAGCTGAAGAATTAAATGCTGTATTTTCCAAATTTCATTTAAAAATACAACAAACCTGACAGTGAAGTTACTCTGTGGTGGTAGGATTGTATTAAACTGGATCTACAACACAAGTCTCATGAGAACAGTTTAACCAGCACAAACTTCCTCATGTAAAAGACACTAGATTTGGCATGCACATTTGAGAACAGGATGTTGACTACACCACTTGGTTTCTCTGTTAACTATTTGACCAACCTCAAACTACCTCGTAGTTAAGAGTTAACAAGGCGTGTTTAATTATCTACCAAGTTATACCACGCTTGTAAGGAATCACATAAAAAGCTTACTGTGGTCCATGTTGCCTTTTACGTTTTCTTTTGTTATTTTTTATTTTTACATCTGATAACTTCTGTTTTTTCCTTGCCATCTTCTGTACAGAAGAGCTGTCAGAATCTGTTTGAGACTCAGTGTCCTTGGGGTTTGAATAAACAGCTTTATTGGTTCTGCAAGGAATCTTTCTGGGTATCTTCCCTGAATACTTGGTTGGCAACTGCTTCTTTTCAGAATTCTTCACACTGTCCATGGGATGCTGTAGTGCTTTCACAGGAGTCTGGTTATTTGCACCACCAGGTGACTCTAATGTGTGCAACACATTTCTAGGCTTTTCAGACACAGCCAATTTCTGAATCACGGGAGTCTCTAATTTCTGACGCAAGGGTGTGGTACACACATCTTTCAAATCTACAGGCTCTCTCTCATGCTCTTCTTCACTAGGTTCACTGTCAGAACTCTTCTCTCTTTGCAACTGAGGCTTTTTATTACTACTTTTCTGGACAGATTTTTTAAGCTCCTTCCTTGGACTTAATGCCACTTTCTTAGCTACTTTAACCTTAGGAACTTTCTGCTTAGCAGTTTTTTTCCTCTTATCTAAATGCTGAGAAGCTTTTGAAGCTGACTGCAGATTCTTGGAAGACTTGAGAGACTTTTTTGGAGACACAGTCTGTTCTTGCTGATGCCCAGATGAGGGCATAGGCAAATCTTCACTTGGTAGCACCCTTGTTTTACATTTTTCTGCATCAGATGTTTCTGTTTCCAATCTAGAACATGACAATATCATTTCTTCAGCTTCTGGTTTCCAGGATGTGTTCTTTTTCTGTTTTGGAGAGTCTTGCCTAAGTGCATCCTTTTTAGTCTTTCCTATCAATACACAAAACATTTGGCCATTAATACCTTTTTACATTAAACAGATACATGTTGACATCTGAATGCCTAAAAATAAACCAAAAAATCAAAATGGGAAAACAAACAAACAAAAGGTATCACAAAACCAGGTTTGTCCCTGAAGGCTAAAAGAAGGTCTTCTCTAAACTATAGTGTATAAAAACCTTTTTAGTGTACTTCCAGTATTTTCTAACAGAAAAAAAGGGAGCAGAAATGTTACATTTAGCTTGCTATTGAGTTTTCAGTGTTTCCTGCTACAAACCTTTTCACAAATAATTCCTAAAACCCAATCCCCTTCAGTTTGAAGCATGCGTCTTAACCTCCTTCCTACCTACCTTCTACCCTACGTACCCTACCATGTGGGTACCTACCTTCTACACCAGATCATAAGGGAAGACGACACCACTAAATTAATTTTTAACATCCTAACAAGAAGGGCAAAGAGGATGGGAAAAGTGAAGACACTCTGTCTCACTGCCTCATACACATCCAAATCTAACTGTGGAACTGAAACATCAAAAAGGAATCCATTAATGTCTCTCATCTACTTTATTATAATTTCCTAATAAATCACCACAAAATAATCCAGTAATATGACCTGGAAGGAAAACTTTAAGGAGCTGTTAAAGAATTTACCTGTATGAGTACTCTTTTGGTTTTGAGACTTAAGGACATTTCCTTCACTCTTAGAGATTGGATCCGATTTTGACGTTCTTTTGATGTCAAAGGCTCCAACATCCAGATTATTCAGTTTCTGTTCAGTAAGTGCTTCAACCTGTGCTTTCTTGTTCTTGCCTTTCTTACGCTGTGTCCTCTTCTGTTCAGAGGGCTGAGATTTAGAAACAGGAGTTGCAGAGCCACCTTTTTTTGATTTTCTGTTCTTACTGGGTATCGAAATCCAAGTAGTAAATGATGCACCACCTGAGTCATCAATTAAAAATTCACATTCATTTTCGATTTCTATATCTTGATCTTTCACAGGAGGTGGTGATGGAGGTGATATCGAGGCTGAATATCTACAGAAAGCAGTGACAATGACAAATCACTTTGGGCGGTGGGGTAAACTGACTTTCAATCTTTAAGATCTAGTGGTGATTCCAGAACACCTAAACACAGTACAGAACATTCTTCAGAATGCATTCTTTCATTGCTCTTTAAGTTTCCAAAAAGAGCACAAGGCCTGCTTCTTCTTGCTGATGCTGGACAGTCAACTGGACAGATGCTGGACAGTCAATTTCCTATGTAACCAGTCAGATCCAGACTAGCTCTGAAAAAAGACTGCTTGCTCACTGTAAACTTCAAAATCACATAAGGTTTTCCTGAATCCTCTAGGCTACCTATCAAAACATCTCAGGCTCTATCTGAAACACTATTCAACAGACATTATTCAACACACCATTTTACTGGCAGACAAAACCAAGAGCACTGTTAAAGTCTACACAAAATTTTGAAACAACCATTCAAACCCTTTCTCAAGTGGCATTTTTAAGTAATGTTCAACTATCATAAAACATGCTCCCAGACTTTGTTTATAGACAAAAGGATGTTATTCTGATATTCAGACCAGAGTTATTTTAATAGCAAATTATGTTCCATATTAAGCCTCAAAACAAACCTCTGTCGAAGTGTTCCTGTTGCTACAGCTGCTAAGAGAGCTGAAGAGAAAGTCTTCTCTTTCTGCACAGAAGATGTAGCAACAGGTTCTGTTCTTTGCACAAGAACAACCTGCTCATCTCTCCCAGTCTGAGGTCCTTCCAAATTTTCAACTTCTCCACAGCTCTTTGCTGCAGCAGGTGTATTCCAGCCATCAAGACATAATCTGTGTATGAAAAACAGCATTCAGATATATTGCTATAAATCTTGTGAGTGCACAATAAAGTATTGTGAGGAAAAACATGCTCCTGCTGACAGGGCCTCACTTCTTATGAATGAGTTTCCCCTTGGTAATTTGCTGAAACACAGTCTAGCTGTAGTACTTCCCAGCACAGCAGCATGTGTCCAAAGCAATACAGTGTCTTATGGGGACTCTTGTTCAAAGTAAAGGCTGCTCAGTAAGACAAATTCCTAATTTGTCCTAATGTGCTTCAGAAATTGTCAGGTTTCCTAGACTGTAGGTACACTGTCTTCCCAATCTCACTCCATCAATGGGAATCAATGGGATCAGTGTCAGTCCATCTCTATGATCTACCTCACAGGCTCAGCCCTCCAGGAAAGCAGAACTGTGGTAAGGACCACTGGCCAATATTGCAGTTGGGCTTCAAATTTTCCAGTGGGGAGACAGAGATCACAGCTTAAGTTTTTCTATTTCGTATACAGAGTGAGAGGAACGATGACTGCTCATTTCTACTTTAATAAATTCTTGTTAACTTCTAAGGTCAATACTGTCAAAAGGATTCACTGAAAAGTCTGGACTACTTAAGAAGTGATACTTCGGTGAACTTTTCTGCAAAGAATTCAATTCTATTCTGACAGGCTTCCTACACTTGGGTGCTGCACTTATCACCAGAATATTTAATAAAAAATAATTCTGTCCTTCCTAAAAACAGATATGGAAATTTTCTAAAAAGCTTGGAATTATTTTTTATGAGTTCACAATCTAAACTTATAAATGATGGAAACCACTCTGTTGATTTACCCTAAGGTGGAGGGCACACGGGGGATGCAACACCACAGCCATGTTCAGCTCTACTTACTTAAGTACAGGAGAACTTTTCCCTTTCTCCACAGGAAAAGGTGATCCAACAGACCTGTGATCATCCTTAGGGTCCAAAAACATGGCAGGACTTCGGCACAGCACTTCAACATCTTCTAATGTATTTTTTTTGCTTTCAGACACCGGAGACTCTGTTTTTTTAGAAACATCTACATAATCATGTATTGCAGGCTTCAAGGGTGATTCACATGACTGTCCTGCCATATATATAGAACAGGTTTAATTCCTCTACTCAAAACCTTACCAAAAAAACCCGAAAACCCCTTAATTCAGTAATAGTGGGACCAACCTCTGCTGCTGACTGGTTTTAGCAGTGATGTAGGTGAGGTTTCTGGAGAATAACAGGCTCTTTTCACAGAGTTGGTTGATTCTGCCTTTGGCTGTCATAGTTGGTAATGAATAATAAGACAAAGTAAAATATTTGATAAAGCAACAGTATTTTGACAGGAATACAAATTTCTACAGAATATGATATACTTTCCTTCCCTTAAATCACACTCATGTGAATCACAGTTCTATTTTAACTAAACACTTCAACTTTCTATCAATTAAGACTTTCTAGAAGTAACTATAAATTTCAATTAACAGGAAAAACAGTGTGCACAGCAAAAATCTATATGAAGCTTTAAACAGGCATCCTGCTAGTCTCCAGGCAAGCTATTCTTTTCATTAGAATGAATTATTTTAAACAATTTAATTCACCTTTCTTAAGACAGGCTGAGGTTTCGCAAGAAATTATTTGACATTATATGGTATTCTAACATCAAACTAAAGTAAACAAACACCATTATAAAGGATGCCTGTTCTCAACCCTGCCATTAATGGAATACCCTATTTAAAAAAAATAGAATCAAAACATTAAAATTAAATATACAAACTAGATTATTGGTATCATTTTCCCAGCACACTAACAAGGCCTTCAACTTGTTTCCACTCTTCAAGAAAGATACATATATATAAAGTTATTGTACAGATAACTATCAGGAGTTAACGAGCTTTTGTACAAGCATCATCTTTCAACTCTACTGTTCACCATTTAGCTAAGAACTGTGTCCATATATCTAGCAAAGTGGTCAAAACCAACTCCAATGGAGTCCAAGACAGCCATACCCACCAGCAGTAATAAGGCAGCATGCTCCAACCTGAGACCATAAAAAATTTAAGTGTCCCGGACAAAAAGCTGAGAAAGCTTTCACTAGAAAAAAACCTGGAAAATAAGCTATTAAATAAATCTAATTACAGAATATTTACTGTTAGAGCACAACAAACTAAGAAAAAAAAACATTATCAACAACTATTACAGATGGTTAAATTGTAGCCTATATACTGTTACAAGTGGAGGTTCTTCAATGCTCATACAGAACTAAATCCTACAGAACTAAATTTGTACCCCAGTGAAACTGTACCCAAAGTTATACTGTGACATTGCCACAACTAACTTACGCTTTGGCTCTGCATTGAAGTCCTCTTCCTATTTTTGACAACAGGAGTTGAGCAAAGGGTTGCATTTGGAGAGTTTATTGTAAGATCACTGCTGCAACCTATGGAGAAAACACTCTAAGTATGGGGATCTTGGAATTGTTCAGGTCTCATTTATTTTAACGAGTTGCTACAGCTGCTAATGTCACTTAAATCCAAACAAGATAGGAATCAGCTACTCAGGAAAAATTATCTTTATAAGACAGCTAAGACACAGTTTTAAGCAGCTGTGAAGCGGATGCTTTTCAAGACCCTGAGAAAAACTTTGTTTTTATCCATTTTATCTCTAATTTTTATTTCTATTTACTTACCACTAAATATAATATAAAGAAGAAATTATTTCTTCTTTCACCAGCAAATTGAGTAAAACATCAAATAAGAGCTTACTTTCAAAACAATCCTGTATGAGTTTCAGTATGTTTTGACCTGGCCGTACATCAATCTTACTTCTAGAAAGAAGAGGAAAAAAAATATTTTAAATCAAAAATATCAAATGTTCTTATCCCAGCAATATTAAAGCAGCAAAGTACTTACTTCTCAATATTTTAAATTATTATTTCCTCTAGTATCACCTTCAATATACTTTTACCTATCATTTCCACACATAGATATCTGCAAAGAAACTTGTCAAAATAAGAATTCCAGGGAAAAAAGCCTCACTGCCACAGATTATGATGAGAATGGAGAATTCTCTCTGCATAAAAGAAAACACACAACTACTTCCCTGAGGCAAAAGAGCTTTGGAATGAAGAAAGTCTCTCTTGAAATAAATATTTTTTGGGCAGAAGTGAGTGATTCACTAGCCAGACAATGTTGATCAAAACCAAAATAACACTAGAAAAGACATGGAGTATTACTCCCATAATGATCATTATACACCTTTAAAAACAGCTGATTTGGTAGATTTGGTAACCTTGTGAAATGCAAGTCTAAAAATGGATTCCAGCAACAAGAACTTCACAGGCTTCTGACATGCCTTTAAAGAATGCTACAGCACTACAAATACTCCAACTCATCTCCAGCATTTACCAGCAAGGTCCAAATACGCTGGAACTCTGTGTGGGCTTCATTTCTCTACTTCTCAAAAGGCAAAATGTCTGCACAGACTACTCCTTCCATACTCAGGCAACCTAGTTAGGAGCACCTTAGGTATAGCAACACCACAGTTTGCTGCCTCAGCAAAGGAAACAAAGCAAAACCTTGGGGCTTTGTCCCCCAGCACTGTTTGCTCCTCCCACCACTAAGAAATACAAGAAATTTGGGAAACATCCTATGATCAGTTTAATAGGATACACCATACAGTTTTGACGTTATGCTCTCAGATAAAAATCCACATAAGTTTTCCAGAATCTAAGAATAAAACTTCAAATGCAAATTACCCTCCTCCATGGCAGAATCTTGCTCTGTAGTCTTTTTTTAAATGATTCTGTGAAGAAATAAGAATAAGTTCTTACTAGGCATAATGACACTTGACAGGAAAAGAAGTAAGCAAATATCAAGCATTCTCCAGCCATCGTAAACTAGTGGGAGAGTGGGAGTTACAGCAGCCCTGTTTTCCTTAGACTGCCACAGCAGCTACAACCCCTGTAACAATTGCCAGAAATTCAGCTTTCCACAAGAACCATCAAAGCATCTGTTGCATTTGAAGTTAGAGAGTCTTACAGGAGACTTACGCGACAGAAATCACAGAGAATGTAAGGATTTGGTTACCATTTACTCAAGTGTAATGACTAATCTTTAAAGTAAGGAAGAGGAATGATCTACCACAAAGCAAGCCAGGACATAACCAAACATCCGCTGCTGTGTGTTAACTGCTCACGTGATGGTTCTTACCTGTTTGCCACAGGCACGACCACACTGACAGGCAGTGAGATCACATTGCTGTGCCATGGTAAAACTACAGCCTCGGTTAAGTCCCAGTGCCACCTCACACACTTGAAACCTGAATATAAACAAAGTCATCCAAACAGAAAACATGCCTCCAGTCATCTACTACTACAACTGGAGCAGTAATACTTCAAACGGCAACATATTATCAGTGTTACCTTCTACACCAACAAATGAAATAAAGCTGCTGACCTGGAAACAGGCAAAGAACACCGAGGATACAAATGGGAAGAAAGGTCTAGAAAAATTCAAGCACTAAGCAGAGTGCAGTTTTTCACAGATGTGATAGGAAAACATCTAAAAAAATGTAAATGTTTAGCTGAAAAACAACTATGACCTCTTATTCATTTGTGTAAATTTAAAAAGTATGTGCAGCTTGGAGATTATCTAGTCCTAACACAACGGAATTCAGCTCGTTTTTCTGAAGTTTGCTATACTGACAGTACTTTGCAGTTTATGATTGTTCTTTGGATATTACTTCTGGTAACAAAAATAACCAACACCACATATGGATTGATTGCACTGGAAACTTTCAATATCAGCCTTAAGTGGCAGAAGGAAAATCTAGGTCACACGGGGAAAACAACTGACCAAAAGCCACCCCTTAAGAAACCGTGCACACTCCGGTCCATCTGACACTCGGCCTTAAACCTCTTCCCCTTGCAGCAGAGTGTAGCACAATCCACTGGCAGGCAGCCTTTCGCACTAAAGAGACTGAAAATCTCCTGCAACGGGCCTAAAAGTGCTTTGAACAGTTCATTTATGAGTGTGTTCGCATCGCCCTACACATGAAGAGTTTTAAAACTCAAGATGAGCACGACCGTGGCGTGCCTGGACAAGTGTCCGGCTCTGTACGCGCTCACTCGCCCATGGAAGGCGGTTCTCCAGAGGCAGCCTGAGGGAAACGGGGCTCCCGACAGACTAGCCCTCGGAGCACAAGTGTCTGTGCCAAGGGCCCGGACCCGGACCCGAACCCGCAGGGCGCGGTGCGCCAACCCCAGCCTCCCGCTCCTCAGGGAGAAGCGGAAGACCCAGGGTTGGGCGGAAGAACGACCCCGCCCCTCCCCCGGGAACGCGCCGGGGGCCGCACCTCTGGTTCTCCGGAAGGGACCGGCTGCAGCCCACAACACAGCGCACAGACAGACCGAGAGGCAGGCGGTCAGACCGACAGACAGACACACCCCCGCCGTCCCCGCATTCTCTCACCAAGGCCTCCGCCATCCCGGGCCGGGGCTCGCGCGCGCCCCGCGCGCCGCGTTCGAACCTGGGCGCCTTTCCCGCCGCGCGCGCGCCCACGGCCGGCGGGGACAGCGCGCCCCGGCCACGCCCCCCCGCCTCCGCCTCATTGGTCGGCGGCCGCCGCGCGCCAGCCAGAGACGCTGCTTTTTGGCGCGCGCGTTACGGCGCCTGCGCAGGAGCGTGGGCTGTCACCGCCCTGGTCTATGTTATTGCCTTCCCTTCCTTGAGGGGACCTGCACGGCGACGGGTCCCGTTTCTTTGTCCTCTCCTGGGAAACGCCTGTTCAAATTCTCGGGTTTCCAAATGGCCACTGTCACTACGGGGCGCTGCAGTTTTTTCTTTAAAACGTTAGTGAAGAACTTAACACTGAGCAAAAAACAAGTGCTTGATAACGTGAGGGCGCAGTGCCTTACAGTGCCCGCGAAACACTGCCCAAAAATATAGTTTTAAGTGAGGGTTTTTACTGCACACTTGTGACTAGTACACCATCCCTATTCTTTCTGACCACTATGGGGAAGGCCCACTGTTTTTATGAAAGTACAACATAACATGAGAAGTTTGTGCTTTCTTTTCATGAAAATACTTAAGGTCACTCTGTGAACCCGGTGCTGCTCCATGTACATCAGGTTAGAGTTGCAGCTTTTCCTCACTGTGAAACTGAAACTTGCGTGTTGCTGGGAGAAGTGGGAACTTAAATACTTTGCTGGATCTCACTTTTGCCATGCAAAATTATTGACTTACTAGCAAGACAGTTTTGCTGGTAATTAATGGTGTAACTAACGACACTTTTAAGCTTGAGTCTCAATAAGCTTTCTGCACCATGGATAAACACCCACATTAGCTACTTCGACAACCACACAAAAGATACATTTAAATTAAAATAAATGCTCAAAAGCTCTCTGGTCAAAATGTATTAACCTTTGGAGAAAGGTTTAGATTGATGCACTGTGCTGCACATATGCTTTCTGTAATTGCACAACGGGAGATAATTAACTGGGATTGATAAACCTTTCAAACAAGCTAATGTCAGCTTCCTTTCTTCAAACAACTGGCCTACATCCACATTGTTTCAAAGACACAAGGAAAAATTAACAACCTTTACTCGTGTTTGATAACTCAGACAGATATACAAACTCTTTGCCTACCTCAAACCCACGTTATTTCAGGACGTTAGATGCCATGATGAGGGTGACAGGGTTTCTGCATTCACAAAGATCCAAATGGTGCCAGAGTTGTTCTTTCTATGTAGTCACTATTCTTGAATAGCTTTTTGGTTTGTTTTGTTGTGGTTTTTTAGTAAACATTCACTTATTTATCCTACATAGGAAAAGGGTGGGAAAATAAGATGGAAACATCTTTTTCCTCATGATATAGGTAAATCCATCAGATGCACCAAAACAGTCTTGGTAACAGTAGCAAGATCTTCACAAAGAATCCTCACTACTCCTAACATTAAAGAAACACCTTGACTAACCACAGAGAACAGCTGAGAGGGGTGCTAAGTGCCTCATGCTTTGCATGCACAAACATTCCTGCATCTATATTAAGGATGCTAGAAATTCAGGGAAAGCTAGTGTAAATATGAGCAAACTCTTCAAGAAAGCATTTGAGTATGAAAGATCTTCAATGCTGATATAAAACTGCACCCCTGAAAATCAACTGTTCCTTCAAAGAATAACATTATGAAAGAAAGCTATTCAAAGTGTTCTAGTGGAAAGACAGTTCTTCAATGTTGCAGAAAGAAAGCTAGCTCCACAGGAATAGAGCATCAAATGGTCCTAGACAAACACAGTGTTTCATTACAATGAAAAAAAACCAAAACAAAACCACAAAAAACCTCACAAACAAACAAAGACAAAAAAAAAAAGCAAAACAAAAACACACCAAAGAGAAAAAGCATTTCTCAGATTCCAGGTAGTGCTACAAGCCTCTAGCTTGGTAGCACTGGTAGTGACAATGCTGAAGATCTGGAAGACCAGCACCCCAAAATTCACTTTCCCAGTTTGATTGAACCCTTTGTGTCACCATGCTGAGCATCTGCTGAGACTTTTGATAAAAAGCAGGAACAGATTGAGAAATGGGCTGTATCAAATACAAATTCACACAGAATCAGCCCACTCCACTGCAAAACCTTAAATATAAATACATTCACGCTCTGTATCAGCAGTTCAAAAAGGTTTAAAACATAAAAAGTTTAAATGAGCCACTTGACATGCACAGTTCTCCTATACAAAGTCCTCTTGAAGTTATTAGTTTTAAGATTTTACCTAGATAACTTATATCCAAAAATTTTAAAGGTCTGCTAATAACTATCTAGAGCCATTGTGCATTGTCAATTTTTCCATAAGCAGCTTTTTAACTGAGGAGAACCCATTCATAGAACAGACACTCACCCAACAGATACACACAATAAGAGCAGCACAGAGATACAGCCATGTCTGTAAATTTTGGCTGTGATCCCAGCCAGCCTTGACCTGCACTTTTTGACAAGGGTCTCAAAGCTGTATGCATTGTCATTAATAAAAGCCACTCTATTAATTATATCTGAAAGTTTACTTTAAACCCTGAAGACAGTCATATGGCATTCTAAAAATGTACTGAGACTTTACTATTTTTATGTGCTGCTTATTTCAAAAGCATAAGCATGATATTGACACCACACTAACATACCAGAGTATACTTACTCAAATTTTCATTTGTTTCTCAGTCTCCAAGTGTGAGAGGTGACGGTGCTTTCAACTTGATCTAAACCTTTAAGTGATCCTTAGCACTAAACAGTGACTTCAGGTAAGAGATTCTAATACTGCCACAGTGAAACACATTTTAGTTGTTATTTAGAAGTGTAAACTTGCTGTCTGCTTGTCCTTCCTCTGCACTCTAAATCTAGCCACCTTTTCTCCTGTTTCAAAAAGTTTCTCTAAAAGAAGTTCATAAAAAAATGAAGTTAGGTAGTTTAAAAAGCAGTATTATTAATCTAGAAAATTATATCTATAAAGTGGACTGACTGTAAAATTATATACACCATCCAGAAGACATCACATACGCAAGACTGAATCCAAAATATTGAAACAATTATATTGATTCCAGGTATTCAGTTCCATACATCTTGATGTACAAGTTCCAGTTTATAGATCTGTATTCTAACCTTGCCTCATTCTACCATGGTGGTGAGAAATAAAGAACTACCAGCTCAAGTATCTGGTGTTTAAATGATAGTTAAGTGATTCTGTACCATACCTCTGCCTCACCGCAACAAATCTAGTCCCTAATGACTTCCAAGTAAACAAGATCTTTACACTTCAACATCTGAGAAACCGATGATGATAAAAACCTGTGTTCAGTGCAAGTCAGACTTGGGCTATGGACATGTGTACAGCAGAACCACTCACTATAAGGAAATGGTTACCAAAAGGAGTTTGGTATGACAAACATCCAGAGACATTTGCCTTTTCCTCCCTTTAGAGTCACCATGAGCTATAGTGATTTTTATTTGGTGAGGGTAGAAAGGCTCAATCACATTTTCTCTTTCTTGAAGACAAAGTTTTATTGTTGAAAGTGCTAATTCAGCTCTCCGATAGGTTTTCACTTCCCCCATACTGCAGTATTCTGGAAAGAACAGTCTCAGTGCAGATAATCAACAATTACAGCTCTCTGGACTTCAGCGGAGTTTTGACAATTTACATCTGTTTCCTGGGTTCCCATGTTGAGACTGACATAAGATAGCTGCTCTGGCCACAGCACCACTAACCAACGACACAATAAAGCAGTTTGTCTGCTCTTAAGTGGGAGGCTAAGCCTTTTGAATGGATTAAATCTCACGTGTAGATGGCAAGAATGAAATTCTTGTTTAAGAATTAAGTAACATACGAAATGGATTTAAGATGTTCTTAGAACACCAGGAGCATAAAATGGTGGTTTCCCTATTTTTTGCACTCTTCTCTAAGCAGTGCCTAATTTGCACATTTGTTAGGTTCACCATTCTTCTTGCTTTCTTCAGCTCCCCGCAAATCAATACAAATCTTGTCTTTAAAGTAAGGACTGTACTGGACATTCCACCTCACAGAGTGACCAATCCTCCTTTGAGCGAACAGGTTTGAAGAAAACAGGAGCAGAAGAGACATAAATCCAGTCTGTCTTCAGTGCAAAGCCACTGATTTTCACCATTTAATTAAGGCTTCACCAAAAAGAAATACATAGTACCATCTTTAATAGCTGAAAATTAGCACACTCCTTTGAGAACAAATGGTCCATGAGTGACTTCTGTGCCTCTACCATCAATTGTCTTCCTGAACGAAGTAGTATCTCACAGGGGGCCCTGGCAAGTCTTCTTCTCCATCAGTCTCTGGAGCAAATGATACTGTCAAATCCACATACTTCTTATCAGGTGATGGTTTCACAAGTTTTTGCATCCTATAGAGAAATAAAGCAAGAGTTTGTTAATATACCAGGAGGACTGGCAGTGGGAATTCAGGATCAGACTAGGATGAATTCCACTGCCAGCAATATATACTGGTCTAACATACTACAGGCCAAATTAAAATGAAGAATTAAGCAACTAAGCCACCTTTAAATTTTGACACAAAAGCTGTTTCTCCACCCAAGATCCAGCAAATCGTGTTCCATTTTCTTGATAGACGTAGCCCATTAGAGAGCTACCGCATCGTTCACCAACAAGTGTTCAGTACAAAAGAGAAGAGCATATGGCCAGTTTTGGATGGGATTCCTCACAGATGTAATTTTTCTTTGGCATCCCAGAGAGGCACAAGGCAAAGTTAGATTTCTGTGTAGGATTTCAGTCAATAAGGAGGAATAAGTTCTCTGTCTACCAATAAAGGCCCGTTTTAGTATATTAGGAAGAACTACTCCAGTGCAGACACCAGGTAAAAAGTTCTGATGGAAAGTAATTCTACTGGGGTTATGGCACTAAGTCCTCGAATTTCAAAGGTGAATAGCAATGAGGGGGAAAAAATAGCCAAGATCTGGGACTTCTTCCTTCATGACCACAAAGTGAGTTTGAACTATGTAAGGATGTCACGTATTAGCGCAATTTCCCTCCTTTGCTCTCTGCAGTCTCAAAAGCTACAGCCAATGCTTGGAAGTTGAACATTGGAATACTGAAGCAGGTCAGCCAACCTCACTTTCATCACATATCTGTAGATGGCTCAAGATTATTTTCTTGCTAGCCTGGAGCACTTGTTCATGAGGCCAGCTCAAATGCTAAGAGGCTGAGGAAATACAGTCAGTCATTTCTATTCCTCACAGATCACTTAGAGAAGGATTTCCCTTCTGGTATACTTTAGTATGCAGGCCAAAAAGCTGCTTTCCCCAAAGCATTTGTTTCCTTGCAAGAACACAAAGCATTAGCCTATTCTCAGCAGAGATACTGAGATAATATTTACTTGCATGAGGAAGTCCCAAGCTACAGAGTAAGGCAGATAACTATGTTTCTAAAACTTGCTTTTAAGGAGTATGCCACCAGTTAATGCTGCAATTCTGAAACGAAGAAAGAGTCTGGTAATGCTTGTCATATTACAGCATGATTTTAAGCAACTTAAGGAAAAACAAACACACAGGACAGACCAGAGTTTGCTGTGCAAATATCTTTTGGGACTGTTTGTAACAGAACCCCAAGTTGCTGCTACTACATGGAAAGCTTGAACCAAGTCTCAGAGTAGTAAGAAATCCTGATATTCACAAGAAGGCAGCTTCACACCATACCTTTGACTTCATTCATTACATACCTCACTCATTCAAAATTATTTATACAGCTGTAAGAGAAGGTATATAAACAACTTCTTTTTAACAGGCTGTAAATTCTCATCTTAGTATGCCAGGCACTCTGAAGGCAGTACCAGCTTAAAGGCTCTTCTCTCCCAGGAAGTTTGAAGTAGCTTGCTCATACTACTTTGCCTGATATTACCAACTGGCAGACCTTCAAAACAGGTACTGATCAATGCATCAGCATTAGCTTTAAGCTAGTTTCAAAAGGTTCTAAATTGTTCCACTTGAACCACAGTACATTCTTCCCTCCCCAAAAAAAACCCCAAACAACTTATTGTCAGACTTCTTCAGCTTTCTCATTCTGGTATTCATCAGTTAGAACAGCATTTTGGAAGTCTCCTGCCCTCATCATAGAAGTTAATTCACTTTCTCTTTTTTTATTTTCTTTTTGTTTTCCAAATGAAAGAAATTATCTTTTTTCTTTCCAAAATATTAACAACTAGCTACCACTTCAAGGGAAAACACTGCTGTTAGACACACATCCTTATGATACAACCAATGAGTGTAATTTGTATGTGCATTTGCACCACTCAACTTGTTTTCCAGTTATACTCACGTGAACTTTAATCTTTTAATGTGGCCTGGCATCACAGGAACATAGAGCATTTTGACTCCCTGTACAACCATAGTTGGTTCAATTGCATATTTCTCCTGGAATTCACAAATTAAAGCTTATTAAAGGACTAGAACAGCTGCCCAAACCAGCAGATACTACTGCTGCTAATACTACAGCTAACTATTCAAATCCATAGAATCCCAACCAGAAAACTTGCTAATGGGTGGACTCTGACAGAAGTTTTATTAAGATATATTTGAACCAAAAGAATTAACAAAGAATTTGAAAATAGGCTTGGATGTGTTTACTTAAGATACATTCCCATTGACATTAATTATTACTAAAACTATTCCAGTTTGAACAATAACTTCATGAAAGAAAAAAAAAAACAAAAACCAAACCAATAACCCAAAACAAGAAATCCCTTTTCTCTTGTCTTGTACTAACCCAGTACAGTAGATAACTTACTCTGACAGCATTTATGAAGTCCAACAGAGTAAAATCCTCTTTCCCATGAATTGTCCACCTGTCCCAGATGGTAAATGAAATCCCATTTCTGTTTTAAAAAATGAAAGGTTGTTTGCTACTTTAGAATGTGAACTCAGCCACTTCCTTTAAATGTGTCTTGAAGAACCACCGTGTCTTTTAGGAGGTGCTGTTTTATCTTGAGCAAAAATCTCCTCCCCTCCCTCTTTGCTGCAGTTTCTCCAGCCTTCTTACCTTGCTAAGCACAAGACACAGTAAGAGCTCCAAGTAAACATGGTATCTGGCAATGAAGTTAATGAGCTTTCAGACCTACTGAAAAATAGCTCTTGTATTGAACGAGATGCAAAAGTGTGTCCAGGATGTTTCCTAAGAACAATGCCACATGTCTAACTTGTCTAGATTTTTAAAGCCCCACGAGTAACAGCTTCCACTGAAAACAAAACTAAGCCCTTAAACCCACTACATTTTAAATTAGGATGGATGAGTATGTGCTGTATTTTCCAAAGTTCTTGAGCAATGCAATACTAAGAGGATCACTTACACTTTTAGTAGTATATAGTAAATGGATAACAGAGTGTGATAGCAAGCATGAAGTGATTCATCATTTTACAAGTTTAAACAACAACAACAACAACAAAAACTTTTAACATCTATGATGTTTAATTGAGTATGGCCATGAACTGTGGTTCCATCATAGCTTTGGTATGTGAGCACATAAGGCCTTCATCTGGTTATCTGGATTTAATAACTATTCAAACTTCACATTTGTTTTAATGACTCAGCAAGTTTCAGCATCAATTAGCAGGTTTCAAAATACCACCCTCACCCTTCTGCCATTGTCCTTCCTACCTGATTTCCGTTCTTCTTACTTCAGCAGTTTCTGTAAAGACCATTATGGGAATGGCTAGGTTCAGAAAACAGTTCTTGTATGCATCAGCTGGGTAACCACCCACAACTTTGATGAGTTCCAGTGCAACCTGCAGTAAATGAGAATTTACTTATTAGGTTTTAGGTACTGTGTAATCAGTACTAGTGTAGTTATAAGGCCAGCAACTACAGAGAAAGTTGTTAATGAGATTGGCCTTTGTATAATTGGCAGAATAAATAACATCTGGAAATGCAACCCGCTATGCCACAGAAATAAATTCTGTTGTTGCCAAGAGAAATAGTTAAAACAGTGTTCCTAATGTAGGACTCTTTCAAAAACTGTTTAATTCAAGAAACCTCCACAAAGCATGAAGTTCTGTTGAGATGCACAAATGTGAACTACTACAGAACAGATCCTCTCCACTCTTGGCAGTGGCACTCTGATGGAAGTTCTTATTAATGGCAGAAAACAAACCAAAATGCTGATTTCCAATTCTTTGTGTCCAGCAAATCAAATAGAAAAGCATCAGAGGCTTAGCATGTTAAGGAAACTTCCCTGTCTGACCATCCAGGAGCCACTCTGGTAATCATGTTAACAGAGACTTTAAGTGCTGGGGCCAAAGCCCCTTCACAGCAGGTAGCTTCACTACCTGCAGGTGCCCTGCTTCACTCACTACCTGTCCCACTCTCACAGTCTTCATTGGCTCAACCCTGGGTTTCCCACAGCAGAGTCTCAGACCTCTGGTTCCTTTAAGTAATTTTACCATAGTTCAACAACAGAGTAACAGCACGAGCTGCTGCCTCTGGAGAGGGACCCCAAACAAAGGACTACCTGGGCGTTTGTACCCTCACAGTCTGTGTGCTCAACAGTCTGGGGTCTTCCAAATGAGTCCTCAAAGCTCCTGCTGTGTCTCTGAGTGTTCTTTCACCTGGCTGGAGCCACAGGTCCCCATGCCCCTTGTTGTGCAAAGTTCACAATCTCTTGCCTAGGGCTCTCGCCGCCCTGAGCTCAAGCTTCAGCTGGCACTGCAGCTGCACACCTGCACTGAATGTGTTCCACAGTAACCACATCTAGAATCAAACACCTTTTGTATTGGTACATGAGAAGTAAATCCATTTCTTTAAATGAGGCTCTGTCAGGGTAGCACTAACTGATATCCAGACAACAGTGGTTTCAGACAAGAAAGAGTAAGAGAACTAAATATGCATTTAAAAAGCATACTCACCAGCCCTGATACTGCAGCAGTAGCTGTTGCAATGGCAGGAATAATCTTTCCTGCAATGCGCTTTGTTTTGAACCGATCTGCTGCTTCAATGTTGTACATCTTGGCTCGCAAGTTTGATGCGGCTGTTATGAAATCTACATGCCCATTACTATCATCATCTTTTTCAAAGGATATGGGCTTCATTTGCAAGTCAGCTGCTCATTAAAAAAGAGAAAAAGTTATTATTAGAAAACTGAAAATGTCCTAAACATAGCTTATAGGAACCAGAATCTTAACAAACCAAAAATCTCACATCCTGGAGCTTGGTTCCTTACTTGTTTTCCTATACTAGAAGTAGAAATGCCCCTATCAATACCACTTGTTAAAAGAGTGTAATGATAGAAATATCAACAGAGCTCCATAATTTTATTTTCCTTGCAACACCAGGAATAAATTTTGGACAGTCCTATGGATGTTTCTTATACGCCCCACCTCACTATGGCTCCATCCTGTAAGCTCCCTCTATAAGCTTTGTTTATCTGCAACCCTTTCACTTTGGACTCAGTAACATGGGAGTCCAGAGTGTTGGGCTGACACTCCAAGGGATGTGTTAGAGACAAGCTAATCTTTCTCCTCTGTGTTCACGGGCTAAAAAAGCTGGCATGTAGTTTTTGCCCGAGGACCTCTTCATGTGGCCAGGCACAAAAGCGGGACCTGAGCACTCTCATTTTAACATATCTAGAAGATGCTGTGGAAGACTCCAACAGACTTCACAATTAAGGATAATTTCAGATTGATTCCTCTAAGTAGTAACTCTCAGCCTTCTCATACCAGAATTGCTTTCAGTCCATCTGGGATCTAGCCAGCACCCTTTCCCTCCTTCAGAGTTCAATTCACTGCCACTGCCTGCTTGCTGTCATTAGTGTTGTAATTACATACAAGTGTAACAGAGAGCCCCAAGTCTTGCAGGCATCTCAGAAATACAGAAGCATAAAGTAATGCCAAGCAACAGGATGGATATCTGCACAGCACTTCAGAACACTTTAGACACCAGCTCTGCTTCTTGCAGAATTAAAGACCTGAATGCCGCTACTGGCAGTGCAAATGCAAGACATTACTGAGCTATGAGGTTTCAGAAGTTTGCACTACTCACCTTCCAGAGCTTCACTGGATAGTATAGACTTCTCCAGCTGGAAAATAGCATTTCTTTCATCCTCACTGCTGACTGGAATATGATCTGGTTTTCTTGCGGTTTCATCAGTTTGTACAACCTGCAAGTGTGTGCAGTGCTTGAGTAATAAAATACGTGAACTCCAGACAGCACGAGTGTTAAGTGTACTAAATTTTCTGTCTTCCCTGCAGTCTTTCCTCCCCACTTCAAGAGAGACGTAGATTTACTGGAGCAAGTCCAGCCAAGGGCCACAAAGATCATTAAAAGACCAGAGCCTCTCTCACATGAAGCTGTGAGAGCTGGGATGGTTCAGCATGGAAGAGAAGGGTCAGTGGGATCTTATCAATGTGTATAAATATCTGATGAGGGAAAAGTACAGAAAGCACAGATAAACTCTTTTCACTGGTGCCCAATGACGGCACAAGGGGGTATGGGCACAAATTGAAGCAAACAAAATTCCTTAAGAAAAATATAAAAATACTATAAAGAAAAAAAAAAACAAACAACCAAAAAAAACACCCCAAGCAAAACTGTGAGGGTGGCTGAACACTGGCAGAGGCAGCAGAGAGAGGGTGTGGAGTCTATTCTCAGAGATATTCAAAACCCAACAGGATACAGTCCTTGATGACCTGCTCTAGCCACCCCTGCTTGATGCAAAGGGATTGAGCCAGACAGTCTCCACAGATCCCTTCCAACTTCAATCATCTGTGATTCCAAGTCACAATACCAGTTTGGCCTCATAAGGCAAGCATTCATAAGACAAGTGTTAACACTGTGCAAGAAAATATGAAAACACCCTGGAATACTTGATAATTTTAAATAGTGACAAATGTTAGCCACCGCACAATAATGCTTAAGCTACTCTGAAATTAACACTTCAAAAATAAACATAAAAGTAATGACACTTCCTTTACATTAGCTAGAAAGAAATGACAATTTGACACTAGTCTTGGATTGTTTTAAAGTTGCTTATGAGTAAAATTTTACTACTTTTATTAAAATAGTATAGACGCATGTAAACTTAAAAAAACCTTGCAAAGTTACAATCACACTCATGCATGGAAAACAATGGTATAAAAAAATCATTTCAAAAAGGCAACCTCCCTCCATCATTTTCCGTTTAGCATCTGGTACATAGATACCATAGCTATACCAAGTTAAAACAGTACTGTATGCCACGGTTGTATTTCCCCAAAACACATTATAATTTGTGTTTATTTCTCATTAGCATTGATGCAAGAAGTAATTGAAGATGAGGGACACTGTTTGTGGAACATTTTATTTTTTTCTTTAAACTAAATATCACACTTACTTTGTTTGAAGGTCTAAACTCTGGTACTTTCACAGCTGAAATAATACTCAAAATAGTTTCCTCTGACAAATCCTGTTAGGTTTTGAAGAAAAACAATTTAAATTCGCATCAACGCAACAAGACTGTATATCCAGTAGCATTTCAAAGAACACCAAACCCAAAAAATCTCACAAATATTCAATGATGTTTCAGTCAAACATCACCATTAAAACACCAAGTGACATTTCAGTTACTACAGCCAGCCAACTGGTGGGAAGTGCCTAGCACTTGAAAACTCAATAGAAGTGTAAATGTGACTTACAGGAAGTTCCAATTCGAAAAGAAAAAGAGTAACAAGAAAAACAAAGTATAAACAACATAGAGGTTGTGAGTAGTAGAAAATAAAAACCCCAGAGCACAGCTAAGACACTTAATTGAAAAAATGCCTTATAGAGATCTTTTTTCAGTTCAGTAGCTATATTACACAGGAGATAGGTGCATCAGAATAATAATTCCCAAGTTCAATGCTTACTGAAAATATCGAATACACCGCGCATTTCTTCTCCAGATTAGGGATTTGAATATAGACGAAGAAGTGTAAGCAGTTGCTGAACAGCCAGTGCTGAAGGATAGATTACTTTAAGAATCACTTTAATCAGTTTTTGGAAAGAATTGGCAACCAGACACCAGGTCAAAGCTGAATACATAGAACCAAGTTATGCGCTGGGAACACTGTTACAGTACATGGATTACCTTCTCAGTGAAAGGAACACAGTACACTGTTGCGAAGAGTTTTGCTGCACTCACAATGAAACCATAGTGCCTAAAGAAAAGAGAAAGATTTTTGGTGTGGTTTTTTTTTAACTTCAGTTGCTCAGAAGTTTGCAATCATATTCAAAGAAATCTTGAACACATGGAGAAACGGAATTCCCATCTTTCAGAGCAGACAGTACAAAACAGATGGCATGTTTTGACTGACTCAGAAGTTGTCCCCAAAACTAAGCAAACTTTGATCAGTAAAGAGTTATTTAATCAAAACCATATTTAACCTTTGCAGTCAAGAAAACAACTGCTCACGTGACATCAATATGATAATAAAAGACTTCACCTCAGAAATAATTTGATATTTGCCATGATCTCAGTTTTCACTCAAACTAAAAAAGGCAATCCAGACAGTTTCTCAAAGCAGGTGTACATATGCAGCAGATGCATACTTTTCAGTCCTTCAACCACATCAATTTTTTAAATTATCTGTAATACCCAAGCCATCTAGATCAGACCCACGTTGTTATGAAGAAGGGGTCCCTCCACTAGGTCATATTAGGTAGACAATTTAATTTAGCATGTGTTGCATTTCTTGATGTGGGACAACAGAGGCAGAGAGGTATGACAGCAACAACTCAGTAAAATTCTGTAGTCACAGAAGACATGAAATGGGTTGTTCTAAGCTATTTCACCTTAGATGTCACACCTTCCCGCAGCACCCTCCAATCCCATATCAGTGAAAACTAAATTACCTGTAGTGAAAGCATGAGACAACTCACCAAATTTGGCACAGATTTATAAGACTGTGCACTAACACCCATCGATACCTGTCCAACTTCTAGCGCTATAAATGCACTGCCTTGCACTTTCTGCTGTAGATTGAGTTTTATAGGTGCTATAAAACATCTAGAAAGCATCTGTGGCAGTACTATACTTACAAAGGATCATTAAAATCAAACTTCACTGGGAAAGGTGGCCTCTTTGGTGATTGCCAAAACAAACCTGTTAAGAAGAGAGACTTAAGATGAAACCCTAAGTAACCAGGAACAGCAATACATGACATATGCCATGAATTCACAACAGGCACGAAGGGGCATTTGTACTTACTTCCATCTTTTAATCGTGTATCAAGGGGAAAGGAATGAAGGAGCTGAAGGGCCTAGAGGAAAAGTCAGAGTAGCTTTAGTAATTTGTCATATACAGATCGACATGACCACACTAAATCAAACCTTCTTTTTAGTAATGACATGAAATCTCGATTCACTCCAAATCACAGCTGAAGTAATTCAAAGAGTTAAGAAAATCTAAAGATGACTGTGTCAAGACAGACAGCTTAAAGACAAGTACTACTGGACAGTGACTTGCCCATTCATTCACAGACAATGATGACAATGTCACCTCATCTGTACAAAGTCCAAACAAGACACTTAATCCAAGAAGCAAAACATTCCCCCCATCCTATTGTCACTTTAAGATTATTGCATACAAATTCACAATTGGGAACGCAACATTTTGTCAATGTGACAATTACCACCAGGTAATTACAGGCACAGGTATGCTTATCAATAAGCAACATCATGATCACATCTTTCCTACAAAATTACACACATACTTTAAGCAACACTGTGGACCAGATTCTCAGAATGACTGGCTCTTATTTCAGACAACCTTTGAGAAAATCAGGGTTATGAAGCTGAGTTCAGTAACAAAAGTTTAGTGCAGGAAACAAAAATCTGTTGTTCTTTAGTGAAAGACATCTGATAATCTCACTATTTTGGAAAACACAGTACCTAGTAAGCTGGAAAATTGCCAAGCAAACTGCTTGGGGACTACTGAACAGAGCTACTAGAGTGAGTTAATAAACCAGACCTAGAAGTGCTACAGTAGAAAGGGATGCAGCATTTTTACATTTCAAGTACATCTCATTATTTATGAAGAAATAGAAGTGAGTGCATAGATTTGGACACCTAGTTATTAGAGCTACCAAGTTTTCTAAAATCCTCGTCAGTCCAGTGCCACCTCATTTACAGGTCTTACCTACCTTATGGCTAAAATACTTCTCAAATTTTACTCTTGCTAGTTCTACACATTGAGTCCAACTTCGGGGTCTTCTACTGAGCATTTTAATAACATGAAAACAGCCTTCTAAGCTCTCTCCTGATTTTATTCTCTAGATAAAGAAACATGACAATGTTAAAACAGACAAGATTCCTTCAAATCCAGTCAAACAGTAAATATGTTTTTAGTAATCCATAGGCGAAAGGAAACAGAGGGTCAATTCGTGAAATATTATCCCTTATGTGATCCTCTTCCCTGGGTTTTTTTCCCCAGGTGCTGTGGTCTACTTGATTTACTTCCACCCAGCCCTATGGACCACAGTCACAAGAAAAGATAGTAAACATTTGAATCTAATTTATTACATAGTTGAATTCACTTCAAACTCAGTGTTCCTTTTATTTTTTCCAAATAATTATACATCAGTGTGACATATACTAATCATACGCTAGCAGTGTCTCAGTCTTTCTGATATTTCTACATCATGTACAGAGGATGTGAGCTAGAGAAGCTTTTAATTACAAAACACACCAGAAATACTGTTCATCTGATGATCAGCTAACGACTTGGCCAAATAAGTCTTTAGGTTTTCTGGAAAAAGTCAGAAACTAACTCAAATCTCATAGAATTTAAATAGGAACAAAATCCATAAAGCAGTAGTTTAAACCCTGTATTTTACCCTGGCAACATTCCCTTACCTGTAAAACTTCTTCTGCTGATGGATAGGTTTGCCAGAATTTGTTAAACAAAGAAGGCTTGTGAGAAAACGAACTTTCAAACTATAAAATAAAAAGAACAGATATGGTATTTTTCAAGAAGTATATCAGATCCCCCACCTTTCCAAATGCATATTAAGTTATGCTGAATCCCGGTAAGCTTATTCCATTACCTTATCTCTTGCCCACTGTATTGTATGCTCAATGGCAGCTGGGAAAGACTTCAAGGTGCAAAAAGGTATTTCTTCTTCCGGTGGATCCCGCTGTAATTAAGGAAGGTTGCATGTAAATGCAGACTTATTAAAGTTTATTGGTAATAATAGCACCAAAAACTTCTAGACTATAGGTTTAAAATTCCACTGTTGTAATATACAAAATGGCTTATTTATGCTTAGAAATTTACTTTATGGACACTAATATTATCACTTCCTCTGTATGAAGAATAGTCCAAACTCAACCCTGGAAAGCAAAACTGAACTCTGAAACACAAACAATGGGTGAGACTGCCAGTCAGCTTTTCCAAGATCTGCAGTCCACATTCACATACACTCTCAGCATGAAACACACCCTTTCATACAAGGCCAGAAAGACTCCTTTATGGACACTAGCAAGACTGTTAGGATGCTCAAAATCCTGTCCCTGTGTCCACATGGCATCATTTCAGTGATCTCAACCAGTGAATTTCTACCTTATAAAGGCAGTTTCATAAGAACTTAAACAGAGGAATATCGCAAGAGTTTGAAGGTTCATTTTCCCCTGCCCCGTTCAAACAGAACTGTTCTGTATGCTTGTAAAGAACTGCTCAAATTTTATTTCCTTTTCTTCAGAAATCAAGGAAGTAATTTCTTTCCTAATAATACTGCTCCTCAGCAGCTCAAATAGGCCACTTATTTTAAACAGACACATAAATGATTAAAGAATCAGAGGGCATTATGGGACTAGTACAGAAGGTGCGCGATGGTCTTAAAACACTTACGTGACTATTATAGGACTCTGTCAGATGGGGCACAATAACTTCTGTGTGTCCTTTTGTTCCCATTGTTCCAGAGTCTATAAGAGGACGCAGGTTTGCTACACAACGACTGACATGGAAAGACACAGACTATCAGTACACAGTGTAATCACTACACTCTTGTATTGCAGACGTTACTGGATTGTAACCAGTTGTCTCTAGACACTTTCAGAAGAGTGGAAAGCTTACACCAAACTCACGAAGAAATTAAATAAGAAGAGCTATTCAAGTTAGATCAGGATCCCATAAACTTCAGCCTATGTGGATTACGAGCATTAGAAATTATTTTTCAATGTAAACATCTCTATTTTTATATTTAAATACATATTTTTATGCATAAATAATTCAGCCTTCAGACCACCACAGTATTCTCCCACTCATCAGAACTTAACAGCTATTCAGTTTCAAGAATTCACTCCAAGGCTTTCTACTATGTGAACAGTAGCAGCTGCACAACAGCAGAGTTGGTTTCCACCTTGAGTATAAACCTCTTCCTCCCCCCAGCCTATAAAGGAACAAGGTAAATCGGAGCAATTTGCTATCAGATTTTATAAGCAGTTCCAAGTCAGGAAGAGTAAGAACAAAAAAGCAGAGCTCACACAGAGCATGAAAAGCAGCCCTTGCTTTGTTTCCACACCCTACCTATCAATGTATCTCCTTGCTTCAACATTGTCCAAAGCGGTTACAATCACATCTTGCTTGGTATAAAATTCATCGCTGTACGTGTTCTCAGTGGCTGGACAAACTTTATTAATATCTGAGTCAATCTTTACAGAAGGATTGATGTTCAGAGTTGCTTCTGCTGCAGTATAGCTCTTAGGTTTCTGAAAGTATGAATACATAGATATACATAACTATGACACTGAGACTGAGATAAAGAACAATATTGAGATAAAGAACATCTGAGACACAGAAATATCGACTTCATTTGCTGATCAAACAACAATTCACTGACAGAAATGTTAGTATGCAAAACATAGAATATGGGAAATTTTTTAATCATGTACCTCCCTCACTGATATATATCTTACTAATATAGGAGTTTTTTATTTTTAGTTTTATTTAAAGTAGTGTGTCAGAGACCACATGGTGAAAGTGCTTGAATGGTGCAGAAGTTTATTGAGTAACTAAAACTGATGCCACATGTTGCCTCTCATGCTCTCAAAATGCCCTAAGAAAGGAACAGTTCATGACTGTCAGAGGATAAACCCATTAGTAACTGTGACCATGCCTATGCAGCACAGACATCAAACAGCTATGAATAATCACATTACTGCAAGGTATTCCATAAAAAGCCAATTTCAGAAGCTAAACTGAAAGAGAGTTCTTAACCTACCTGACACTTCTAGCCATACTACATTCAGTTATCTAGGGATCAGCACTCAAGACAGTGTGGCTTCTGAAAGCTTGAAGTATTCACATTCCATTTATCTATCTATCCAAAGTGTAATCTGTTCCCAGATTTGCTACACATAAACAGGAGGCAGAAAATTCAGCTGCTGGGTTTTGGGCAGGGGAAACCTTTTTCCACATTGCTGTCAAGATCTGAGCCACCTTTTTTATTTTGTGCTGTGTTTGCAAGTTCAAGGATGTTCTCTCTGCTTCTAAGGAATTAACAGCTGTGTCATGCACCTACTGAATGTACTTTTTTTTTCCAAGATATTTATCATCTTAATGGAGACTGAATGAAGTCAGAAGATAGCAACTTTGGTGAAGTTCCATCAGCAGTAGCACTACTGAGGTCTATTGAGAACACTTCAGCCAGCACTGTCTGTTTTCGGTTGTTTTATTTTCCCTGAATTTCAATGTTATAGTAAAGTATTTCTGACATACTAACCCGTGGCAACTTCTTATGCAACACAGCACTCCTGATTGTCAAGTCTGAGGGATTTCATTAGTCAAAGACACCAGTACACATTAAGGTTAGACGATCCAATTTTGCTCAACTGATACCAGTGATAAGTGGGATGCCATTGCAGTTCTAGATATTGGTTTTTAAAAGCTTGGATTTCATTAGAGCCTTTAAGTCTTTCCTAGACAGAAGTACAGACACTCACAATTCAGCTCGCTGTGGAGACACAGGACAGAGAAACACAACAATGATCCAGAAAATTTACTGAATAAGAAAGCCTACCTGTATGTGATGAGGTCGAAAAAGAAACTGCCTGTTCAGGTTGGATTTCTCTATCAGATCTGGATCTGTAATTGTAACCTAAGTCAGAAGGGGCAAAAGCAACTTAAGTTACAACTTAAGTGTAGCACTGAGCAATGATACTGATGCAATCTCTACAGACACATTTCAAAACAAAGCACTGCTGTTGGCATCAGTTCTGGCTAAAAGCTCTGCCTATCCTGACTGACCAAATTTTGTTTTAAAACCAAAATACAGTAAGACTGTATTTTATGTGTTCTGTTTCTAATTGCACACTTCTTCCACTGTATGCCGAGGCCATTGTACCCTCTGCACAGAGATCAACCTGAAATAAGACTCAGACTTTTAACATTTTTAGTAATTTATTTAATTATTCCCTATCACATTACTTTTTAATAAGAGAAGCAAGGTTAACAGGTGACTTACCAATCCTTTGTCTTGCCCAGTACCAACACCAAGAAGTGCAAAGTTTTTTAGCATTTCACAGCCTATCGCTCCACAGCCAACCTAAAGAAAATCACAATTTAAGTCAGACACATAAGGGAAAACCATGAAAACAAGTATAATAGAAAAGCCCCATTAAAATTTTGGACCATTTATTCCGCAATGGCACACATCAGAACTGCCCTCATTATTTTGAAGACAGTGGACATTAGTTGTATCAACAAGGCACTTTGCAAAAAGTGTGTCAGTCATACTCACCAAGAAAACATTCAAATCATGGAGCTTCTGGCACAGAGAGTCTCCAATACAGGCCCTCAAGGCATCATACCTATCTCCCCTATGCAGGCACAGGAGATAAAAACAGGAGAATACCAAGTTGCCATTTATCATGGTAATACCATTGATGCCAAACTGCACTTTGACGTAACTAAAAAAGTCAGATGGAAGCTATCATTCCTGTTCCTCCCATGCTCAGATAGGACATACATTCTTAACTCCAAACCCATTCAGTGCTGCAAATAGCACTGAATTAAGTTTAAAAGACATCTTCTGTGCCTGCTTGAGACTCAGATGTGTACATAAGCCAGTAGATTGTAGTTGTATTTACCGTGGGAGAAATTCTTCAGAGCCCACCTTCTCTAGAGGTGTTACAATGTCTAACACATCTATATATAGCTGCAAAAAAAAGAAAAAAAAAATAAAAACCTGTGAAAAATAGTAATGTTATTTTAATTTTAAAAACTAACTATTTTCTATGAACAACAGAGTCTAGAAAATTAGAAGCATTAAGTTTTTACTGTCAGTGGAAGACTATACAGCATTTGGTACCCTTCAGTTTACTTCAGGAAAAAAGCAGGAAAAAGCAACTGGACACAGAGGGGAAAAAAACTCACTCAAATAGGTGAGCTGCAAGGACAGGCATGTTACCCCTCCAAAGGTAACAGTGAAGACTGTGATGTTTTTTAATCTAACTGTACTCTGATATTTATCCTCAGAGTCTGAAAGTACTGCTCTTATGTATAGTAGCTGAAGCTGGCACCTGCCCTATATCACACCTGTGCAGCCATGAACTAATAAGCCAATGCTCTCTTTGCTCGTGTGAACTCCAGGTGCAAAAAATTTTAATAAAACTGGCTTTTATTGTACACATAAAAACATTGTGGTTTTTACTAAATTTAGTCTTTTTTTTTATTTCCATGTTATAAAAATTGTTCAAGTTATTTTGATCATACAGCACTTACACACAACTAACCATGCATAACATGTCAAAATAAACATCCAAAACCAAAGACAGTCTTACCCACTGCTGCAATGGAGAAAATTTTCCCGTTACTGCTTTCAAGACTTCCTGGCTAGCAACACCACCCACTGCGGCAGCCAGAGGAGGTAGAAATCCCTGAGCAGTCCGGGACAGCCATTTTACCACATCACCATTTACCTGAGGCTGAAAAGTAAGACATGGTAACAAATTTATCCCCTCAATGAGCAAAGTCAGTTCTTGACAGATTCAAAGATTATTATTCTTCAGTAAAACACAAATTATTTCACTCTGACTAGCAAAAACATTTCCAGTCAAGACAGATCCACCATATATCCTGCATTTGTCATATGCATTTGTTTAAAAACTGGATTCACATAGCCACAGGATTCAGCCTTCATGTCAGGTGAACATTCAGTTGAACCCATGCTGAAACACCATTCTGTTCCCTTGCATGGCCTTCAGAAAGCCAGTTGATCCATCTAAAGATGGATCCAGAGACCAGAATAAGGACTAAAGCATGACCTTTAGGCAACTAAATAAGCACATTAAAAAATTACTTATAATGACAATGATTCCTTACTCACTTTATTTTCCAGTGTTTCACTTATAGACATGGCTATTTTCAGCATTTCCTCAGCATCCTGAAGGCATCTAGACATCAGGGTAGAAACAACAATGATGAGTCCTTCTAGAAACATGATCAATAGAAGAAAAAAGCAACGGATACAGTAGGAAGAGTCTGGAAATTTACACTGTCTCTAACGGTAAGCATTAAAGATGTACTTCTAAACGTTACGGTTAACTCAGGAACAAGAGTCTCAGGTAAAAGCCCATAAGCAAGTAGAGTTTTAAGATTTACACTTTGTAAGCAGTTTTGTCTCATTTAGCTCAAAATTATGCAAATCAAGAACTACAGCTGAATAAAAAAATACTGAAAATGAAAACCAAACCCTTCAGATCTCCTTTTTTTTTAAAACCCATAAACTACAAGACAATTTGGGATCACTGAAACAACTCTTCCATATTAATCACACAATGTGAAAAAACAAGAACAGAGAAGGCCTTCCTGTATAAGCCGTTTCTGTCTACCTGGGACCAGAAAGTGTCATTGCTACATTGGGAAGGCCCTGTCACACACCCAGATGCATGCAATAGGTAACATTTTTCATCTAGATTTCAACTTTTCATTTCTATATGGTCTATTAAGTACCAGACAGACAAGGTACCCTGCTGCACATCAAACCAGTAACTACAGTAAGAGGAGAGATCTGTCTGATTCAAGGCTTAGCAAAGACAAAACTGCTGCATTACCCAATGTTCGGTCCGCGACCGAAGTTCTCCTGGAAGTGGTTCAAGGCAAGCATGGCAACATGGATCTGCAAAGGAGTCTGTTACAACAACAATAACTGTTGATGAGTTATAAAGTAGAGAAAAATTAAAGAAACAAAAGCAACTATTTGAACTCTTCTGTTACTGTTTCACTTCCTTGTCTCTTAACCACAATGCTCAAAAAAAGTTTTTAAATAGCATTAAAAAGTGAATTTGAAATATTTCATACTAATGTTTTTACAAGAAGTATTACTCAGTGTTAATGTAATACCCTTCAAGCACATTCAGCAGCCATTTCAACTAAGTCCAACTGAAGAGTCCCCAAAAGAATTTAGTGCTGAAATTGGAAAATGAAGTAATCTTTTTTAAACTAGACATTATAATGCATTGCATTTTGTCAAGTGTCAATAACAAGGCCCAGCATTAAAAGTGAAAAGTAGAAAATCTTAACAGGTAAGTCAGACCCTATATTATCATACAAACAAAAAAATCATTATATCAACATTGTTTAGTTTAAAATTTTAATAAGCCAGAGACTTACATGCCTTCCACGTCCACAATACTTATCTAAAAGTGCGATAGAGGCAAATACCGCTAGTGTCCTCTCACAGATTTTAAAAAGATCTCTGAATCATTTTTTTCAAAGAAATAAAAAAAGTATCCTTACACTATTAATTCCAGTTTCCAACCTACCTGTGATTGCCTTTTTATGATTATCCCAGCTTTGATATCAGTGTGATTTTTATCAACTAATATTAAATATAGGAAAAAAATTATTGTGTCGCTTGCAAAATTTCCACTCTCCTGAATTAAGGACTTATCGAAACCTGAGATTTTAAACAGCAAAGGTGGCTGAGCTGTGCATTTACAACATACTTGTTGCAAATCATGGATAACAAGCCTCTATGGTGATCTAAATCATAATGCAAATTCTGTGTGACTACACAAACTAATACCTCAATCCTACTTCACACTTTAAAATGGTATTTAATTGATATAGAATAGTTAGGAAATTATATTATTCTAAACATAAAGCTACAGATGACAACATGTAGTTTAGATATTAAAGCACTTATGCCCATATCCCCACATTCTGATTACCTCAGGCTTGCTAAAATCTGCAACAAGGCATAACGGATTTGTTATCTGCTTCTCCAACCGTTCCTGGAAAACAAGAATTCATGACAACAACACACTACTTAAGAACGCAACAGTCACTGCTACCTGACAAAACAATACTCTTTCTGTAGAGACTAAGAAACAAATCTTTTCTTACTAGCATTGCTATTACTCTCTATTATTAATCCACAAAAGATGCTTAAAATAATCATCTACTGCAAGTTCTGTCTATCAAAAAAGGTCAGAGACAGGTTTCACATCCTAGTGGCAAGACTCATCTTTAAATGGGTGCGATTTTTGGGGTTGTCCTGTACAAAGCCACGAGATGGGATTCCATTATCCTTGTAGGTCCCTTCCAGCAAAGGATATTCTATGATTGTAGGAAACTGCTCTGTGATTAGTTACCAGGAATTTTACTGGCAACTGGCTGTTTGCTTGCAGAACTTCCCCAGTCCAGAGGAACAGGAAGCTACTGCTTCACAGAGACAAGATACAGTGCTGTGCATTCTCACACCGGAAGCAGCTGGTCCTCACTCACAGCTTTTTAGAAGAATGTTTGAGGGCAGTCAAGATCTACATTCTGCAGGCCCATAAAGGCAGCATGTGTATTGCAAGCCCTCTTACACAAATTCACCCAGTTGTCTCTTCTCAGAAGGCTACCAATAAACCACATATTTGTAGACCTTTCTGAAGTCTATCCCAGCAGTACAGGGCTAGGCTGCCCATACTTATTTTTTTTCTCTACAATGGTAGGTAACTTTGAAGTATTTCCTATTCTCTGTCATTTAATAAATCAGTATCACTATTCTCATCCAATAAAATTAAGTAAACCCAAATAACTGATAACAAAATCATGTATCTGCTGAACTCTGCTTCCAGTGCTCAGACCATTAACGCTCGAGAATTCAGCTATGTCAAGCACACACTTACAAAGTAAAACATCTTGGGAGTCTTCACTTGCACAGCTATGCCTCCGTGTAAGTAAGGCTCCATTTCTGATGTATCACCAATGCTGAAGGAATAAGGTGACACCACTGAAAAGACAAGAGAATAAATAGTGTCTGATAATTCAAAGTGTCATTGGATGCTACAATTCTGTACACAACAACGTGGGGTTTTGCCAGTGCTTTTTGTGCTGTAATTTTGTAGTGTGCAACTTTGCTCTGAAAGCATAAAACACAGCTGATCCTCATAACAGGATTGTCCCTCTGCCAGTTTCTGGGTTAAAGTATTAGTTTCACATGATCTGTTATGAAATGAGCTTTTTTAAGTGGCAGCAGATTTAAAAAGAATTTGATGACCACAGCTCTGTAACAAAAATGAAATCACACTCAGTTTTATTTAGACTGTGCACAGCAGTGTCCAGAATACTGCTCAGAGTAGGATTTTAGCCCTGTGATGAGAAAAACAGGAAATCAAAAAGGGCAGGGCAGCTGGACCATTTTGTCACATCTTCCCCCTCATACATGTGAAGCATGGTTCAGACAAAAAGACACAAAAAATGTTAATCCATTAACATTAACAAAACTGAAAACAAAAGCTAGGCCATGATTAAGAAGAAGAAACTGGCCACAGCATCAGCACTAGCAAAAACACATGGGTCCAGAGAAAACAGATTTAACCGCGTGCTCCAAGGGTATTGTTTTTTGCCTCAGACCACAAAATAGTTAAAACCAACCAACCCCCACCCACTTGCTCTCTCTTCTCCTCCGAACAAACAGGCATTGAGATCTGAAAACTGCAAAATTCCCCACCATCCAAAAGGAACCAAGTAGTATGCCTTGAGACATGCACACTACAAGCAGAACAAAGCAGAGTAGACATAAATAATGAAAATAATTTCAAAAGCATGCTTAGAACGAGAGCCATGTCAATGCATCGCTGTACACTTAAACTGTCACCCAAAAAAACCTACAAGGCGAACAGTGACACACAAAGTGGCACCCAAAACCATGACAGAAACACAGGTATTATAGGACCCTCCAAAAACCAAACCAGTTTCATCAGCCAACTAATGACGAAAGCTCAGAAGCTGCCAACTAGATTCCACTGGCTAAGCATTTCCATTGGTTCCTTAAGTGGCAAGACTTAACTCCTGAGTGTTTGGAAAGACTTTATTAAACGGAAATGGAGTCAAGATAACACTAGAAAGAGCTTTGTACCAAAATGCAATTTTTTTAATGCAAGCTCACTGGAGGTCTGCATAATCCAGTACTCCTCTGGCTACAGTAATTAACAATACAGTGAGCTAAACTAGGCCAAAAAATAAATACCTACCAAATAAGTCAGCAAGTTTACCTGTTATTTGGTGTGTAGATCCATTTAAGCATGACATTCCATTAACTTCCCGAAAGGTTAAGAACTGTCCTGTTTCAAGTCTGTGTGGATGATTTTCAAGGCAAGTGACAATACCAGGATTTGACTGAAATAAAAAATGGCAAAGTTAACAAGGAGGAAAGCATCTTGTGCAAAGGGGTCATGTTTTATTGTAGGCACATAGCTTTTTGACTACTGAAACTGCAGACTAATACTTTTTACACCTCATTTCTGTCATAGTAAGAGTTACCTATGACAACATTTCCAGTCCTACTACTTTCAATTTAAGTGTTTCTATAACACAAACTTTCTTATTTTCACTGTTTACAGGTCTCAGCACGTTTGCAAACTCCATTTGTTATTTCATACCAAATTCATTGTTCTGTTCTGAAATAGCAGCAAATTTATATCTGTTTTCCAAACCAAAAGTACACTACATGTACAGAGAAATTTTCACAGGCACTAAGAAATAAAGTCTTGTGAATGGTCCTTATTACTCCATGCTTCCTTTCTGTCTGATATCCTTAAAAAGGACACCCCAAATTCATTCTTGAAAGTTAGGAAGCTTACAAAGCTGGACATCAGCATACAGGATACACAGCCTCAGCAGATCACAAAAGATTGTATGTGCCACAGTTTCTTATAAAAAGAGCTCTTTTCGTGCCTATTTCAGGGCTTCCTTAGAAGATTTATCCTAATCCCACCTAAATTATGTCCTCTTCTCTCTACATCTCATTTCTTTCTCTTTCTCTCTCTCCAATTAAAAAATAAAGGATCCAGTACTGTGATGTTACATTGGCAGTAACAACCAGGAGGCATCAGTATGCTCTACAATGTTAACATGGTTGGTTTTGACTGAGACACAAGAATGAAGTAACTTTGTTTGCCTCTGATATACTGCCAATTTTAAACTGCTTTTTCAAGTAGCCAAAGAAAAGTAAAGCAGCACAACAACTTTCCTCCCTTACCTGTGTTATATTTGAAATGAAGATCTCCTTTGGCTCTTCTCCCGTTGTATCCAGCACTTCAAATTCATCACCAAAGTCACAAAACAAACGTGAACATACTCCATATACATCTGCACTGATAAACTTCAAGAGAAAGTAAAAATCATTAGTATCCCTAGAATAGCACAAGCCAAAGGAATGATGCCTCACACTGAATCTTGATGAAGGCTAGCAGGTTTAACTTCTATGGTGGAAACCTGTCATGTGTACTCAGGCCACTGACTACATAGCACAGCACTCACAACAGACTTTGAACTTGAACAAGCATTTCTGAACCCACACACAAAAAACAGGAATCACACCAATACAGTGAAATACTGCCATTTCCACTACTGTTACATTCAATCTCAGCACATTCTTCAGTCTCAGCACAGTCTTTCAGAACAACTGTGAGTTAACAGTGAAAACTATTTCTTTAACACTATATTTTTTTTTCAATTAAGAACCAAGCTACGGTTATCTGTAGTGGTATACAGATAATACCAGACACATGTACAGAGTAGCAGCATCATATTTCCAATACTTCTACTGCTCCATCTGCATAGAATATAAACCTCATAACCAGAAAGAACATGCTGGAGGTTCAGAATGCTCACTGTACAGATTATTCACATCCTTCATTTTCTCTATTACCTTAATAGGTGGCTGCTGAGTATGACAGAAGTCATTAATCTTCTTCTGCAGCAACAGACTTACTTCAGTCAATATGACACACTGTGAACAAGAACAGAAATACTTCTACGACACTGAAAGCAATCAATATCTTCAGGCTATGGAAAAAGCAGTACTAAGAGTAAGTTACTCAGGTGTCCTAACTCCTATCCCCCACACATAGCAGAGACAGCAGTCCTGAGGAAGTTCTCTCATTTGAACACGCTGGTTATTGCTTCACAAGTTCTGAAAACAAAATCAGTAAGAGCAGGAACAGCAAATTCTCTTTTTTTTTTTTTTACTGCAGCTGTGAAACTCAAAACTTAATTAGAACATTTACCAAAACAATTACGGATAATCTCAGCGAAAATGCAGATCTTAATTTTAAGATTAAAGCTAACAAAACAGACACAAATGATACTCATCAGTGTACACCAAGAAGTCTACATAAGCTTCAAGTACTGGTGCTCATAGAATTGCAGACATACAATTTTTGCAAGCATTCTTTTAACATCTAGGATAGTACTGGGTCCCAGTTATACACGGCTTATTGTAGTTGGGACATTCAGAAACTTGGTGTGCTTGTGTATAAATGCCAGCCACACTGTAAAGGCTCCCCACTGTTCTCCTGCACACAGGCAGGAGATAAGTGACTGACCAACTGCAAACATCCTCACTCCACCACAGAGGTGCTTGCGTTTCATTAGATACATACATACATAAATGATCTTTCCTATTACACAGCCTGAGTTTCTACTGCCTGGAATACAGCACACAGAATATATGTAGAGCATCTGTGCTATGCAGCTGCAAAAGAAGGTCACAGTTTCAACTTCAAACAAAAAAAATTGTAAGACAACCCCACTTATTTATTTATTGTAATAGTAAATTCAATAATAAGTGTCATAAGAAAGTGCTAGGAACACAAAACCGCTGCTTCAGCCTTGGAAAAAAACAAGTACAACACTTTCACTGGTATAAATACAAAACCTACTTCTTTCTTTATAATCCTCTCAGTCTCATTTTATTTACTTCCATAAAAAAAAACCCCAAGTCGCTTGCTCTGAGCCAAATACACATACAACTGCTTTGAGTGACATACCTGGTACTGCTTCAGAAAAGACAGATCTGTGGTTTCATCTAGTGGCACAGTTGATGCTGCTACATGGACATATGGATTGAGTTCTGCAATATGATGAAGTGTGGCCTCAGCCCTGAAAGAACAGTAATTTTCAAATTTTTTATATAACTACAAAATATATTTTCAATACAGAATTTCACTCCATGCATGCCCTACAAGAGTCCCTCATGAAGTTCCCTGGCAACAGCCATCAACTCTTATTCACACTCAAATTCCTAGCAGGTATGAGAAAAACAGTTCTGCTCAATATACAGCAGGACTCACTGATGGTCTGATGTCACAACTGTTGTATAGTCTTGTACAGGTGTCTGAGAAAGCCCAAGGAAGAAATGCACAGCGGTCCCCCCATTAAATTCACATTATAAGCTCACAATAACAAGTGAGATAGATGTGTGACTCAGAACCTCAGTCCCAATCTAGACTACCTCTAATATCTACCTTGGCACTGTACTTGAAGCCAGCAACTCCAGGCTAAGGGTTTAACAGGTATTTGATATGTATTAGTAGCTCTTGGATAATGAAATGTTACTTTTGACATTGATGAAACTGTTACTCTTAGTCAAGTTCAGTCCTCCCTCACTCCAAAGACTTCACCAACCTGTTCCTTTGATTGGTAACATCATCTTCATGGATGAAGAAGTTGATCCCCAAATCCCATTTAGTGCAGCGCTTGGTGTCATGAACTGTAAGAGCCTAAGAAAGTTCAGCGAAAAGCATTTACTGGAAGAAGTGTACATGGTCACAGTACCCAAAAAGATGGATTAAGCCCCACATAAAATGCTGGAGCACCAGCAGTACAGAAGATTTAGTTGTAGCATGTATACAAACCAGCTCTTCCAACCTCTTTCCCAAGAAAACTCTTACTGTTTGAGAGACAGAAACATATATCCAATATGCACTTCATTAAGCATTTCCCTCACAGTTTGCTGTGATGACAGCATTTAAATATCAAAGATGATTTTTGCCAGACTGTGATACAGAGGCAATTGTGATCTGTAAATTAACAGACTCATAAGCTTTTTTTCTATTGGAAGAAAGAATTTTAAAAGGTTTCTCTAATAAAATTAATCCCAGCAGCACATGAGCAGATGTTAGATTAAAACACTCAACCATTCTAACAACTACACAAAAGGATTCTGATGGATGACAAAATAGGATAACGTATTTTGAATAGCTTGGCTTTTGAATTAATATCACACTATTTAGGAGAAGCCACTTTGTACAAAAGTATTCAATATCTGATCAGTAGCTGGATAAAACATTCTACGAGTTATTTTGGAATGCAGGGGACATTAACGTGAGAATCTGACCACATCACTAGAACATCCAGATTATTGAAAGTTTCCACTACCAGGTTCTCAAATGTTTTGCAATCCTTCTACAGAAGAACAGATTCAGAAACCTAAGATTAACTAGCCAGTGTTGTGCCTTTTTCTCATGCTCACCCAAGAAGACCCAACAACAGAACCGTTTTACATACCTTCACCCCAGCCAGAATGATATTTTTGGCTGAAACAAAACAAAAACAGAGTTAGGGACTGTTGCAGGCTTCTTGCAAATCTGTAACTGGATAGTTATGTAGGTGGACAATAACATTACATCATTGTTAAGAACTTCACAGCTTAACTTTTTTTTCTCTTTTATATTTGGCTCAAGCATTCTACAGCACCACTGAAAGCAAAATAATATGTGTAAGGTTAAAAAAGCTGTCTACATTTGTCATTTGCCAGTTGTTCATTCCACAGATGTGTGATTACAGAGATATTAATGCCAATAAACTGCAAAACCCCATGACTGTTCTGGCATCTGGTGCAGAGAACCATTACAGTCAACTGTAACACCCCAGGTACGAGCCAGCCAAGACACGTCTTGTTCATAAAAAGGTAAGGGAAATTGTTAAGGAGTTTCTTGCACCAGGATAGTATTTTTCACCAAACTGCACTGTTCTCCTACCTCCCACCCTCCCATTTCCTACCCGAGGATAATTTGGGCTACAGCTGTTCTGTATTACATTCATTGATACTTATGCCTATTGGAATAACTTGGATTATCCACCATAAACCTTCACCCAAGACACAAGGTTTTGGGTAAAGCAATCTGGCCCGTGGAAGCACATTTTAAAGCAAAATTTGAAATGTTGTTCTAGTAAAATGATAACTTAAGTCCAGGATCTTTCCTGCATCTGTTATGTTAGTCATATGCATCATGCACATATAAATTCACCCAGATACTTCAGACATGTTTATTATATTTAAAATTAAGTTTACAACTATTCTGTGATAGTCTATTTACATACACTTGTGTCTTCTTAAATAAGTGCTATCTAACTTACCAATCTCCACACCAAGACCACCTATACCACTCAGGAATACATGGGACTGAGCCATCTTCTGCATTGCTGTGTCTCCAAGAACATACCTCTGACGACTACAGCAAAGATAAATTCAGATCAAAACACAATAAAACAAAGTTAGGAGCATATTAAAGCAAGTTGAGAAATCCTAATAATAAAAAAAAAAGAAGTTCAAATGTTTTCAGTTATTCTATTATCCTAACAAGTCTCTAATCTGCAATAGCAAGTTCTGCAGGTGAGCGTGCATCATTAGTGGCACACACACAGTTCTCTTTACCAACCCTCCATCCAACGCATAACTGAGGACATAAAATGTGTATCTGAACTCTACAGTGCTTCAGGAAATAAATGCAGATCAAACATAATACTTGCACTCACAACCCATGTAGTGAAATGCATTTAGTACAGAGCTTGTCAGTGCCAGGCTTTAGAGAATATAAATAACTTTTCATTTTAAATCAGTGCGAAACTTCTTCAGGATAATAGTTTTGCGCAGTTAACTATTGAAGACACAAGCAAGCAAGCAAAAGAATTTGTTATCAGAAAACTTCAAACTAGAGAGTGCCACAGCTGAACTCTGAAAGACTCCTAGCTTCCAACTATACAATTAAACCATTCAAAACACCACCTTTTTCACCAAGGAAAAGCATGACTTTCATGAGACTACTGCCAAGTGTAGTGATACTTACACCACCAGAATCACTGCACTAAATTAAAGAGAAGCTTAATTTTTTCAGCATACAAGTATTTTTTAATATTTTTTTTAATATACAAAGAAGCTTTTCATCCCACCACACTTCCAGGGATGCCATTTGTTCCAGTAGAGATTCTCCGAACTATTGCCATGCCAAGTATCTCAAGACACTCCCAGTTAACAAATTAAAATAAAACTAATAACAAAATAAATAATTTTAAAAAATCTACAAAAAAGTTCTACAAAAAAATCCAATACTCTGAAGTCCAGAGGATAAGACAGATACTGATGATGTTTATGAGGACCAAGAAGCATGGCAAAAACTGAGGAATTAATGAAATTATGAAGGAGATAAACTACCTAATGTAGAAAAGGCAAAAAGAAGGTAGTGAAAGAAGACGGAGAACGAGAAAGAGAGGAATATATACTTTGTCAAAGAAGAAACAAGCTACGGGCAGAAAGAAATCCATATTATAAATAGGAGAAGTATTATTCCTGTTTTCCAAAAAGTAAGTATCGTTGCTACTACTGAAACTCTGTACAACACCATAACATTTACCTATGCTTTTTACTGGTCAAATACTAATAATGGTCAGAAAACACCTGTTATGAGCCCAATAAAGGACCAATTTTAAGAAAGGTAGATTGCATCTTCAATTCAACCAGTTCCCACCACTTACTTAGCAAGAGGTGGGTTCTGTTTCACTGGCTGAACATTTTGGGGTTTTTGCATTAGAAAAGGTGGGACACAGCAGCACAAGTATCCACACCTTTAACTAACTGGCAGTAGAGAGTGTTTTCAAGCCTTGTCTTCAACACTACTGCATGCAAACATGAGTGTTCCTGAAAAGTCAGGAGGAACGCTTAAAAATTGGATATTCTTACCTGTACAAAGCATCATCAATTTCCATAGAGTCTGCTGCCATGATGCAATGTGACTGTTTACACTGGAAGGGTTACAAAAAGAAATCAACTGGTTACATCGGATGCAATTTCACAGTTGGTACCCCCTCCCCACTCAGTTCTTCACTAAAAGAACTGAAAAGCATGTAAGTGATGTTACATAGGAATGATTTTGAACATTAGGAAGCCTGCAGAACACCACAGCACCTAGGTAACAAAAACACACAGGAGTCAGAAGACGAGCACCCTAAATCTTTGATAAATGTTTTAAAAATACAAACAGATACATTAATTTCACCACTGAGGAAATGCAAGACTTATTTCTTGTATTTGCTACAGTTAGATTTACTGAAAGTGCAACTCCATTTCATATTAACAGCTTCAAGCTGATTAACATGCATCTACCTGATCAGTGGGTTTTTCTGAAGATAGGAGATTCCTGAATTACAAGAAATAGGTATTTATGTTGCATTATTTCTATGCTAATTGAAAATCCTTATGAAACAAGTTACTGTTTTAGTTAACAGAAGAAATCAACACCCAAAGATCTGAATAAATGCAACATTTAACTAAGACACACAGTTAAACAATTCAATAGCATTTTAAGAAAAAAACATAATTTGTGCTATTGAGGCCTTCAGCCACTAGCAAGGACTTTTTCATTGCTAAATTGGTGATAACTAAGCACCAGGATTAGGAATAAACTACCCTGGGCAGCTTGTTTCTTAGTTATGCAGGCTGGGAATTGGTGCTTCCTGAACCTGGTAGGTGACTGACATCAAATGCAGGATGAGCAAAACAGATCCAATGTGTACCCTCAGACACAACTGAGGTTCCAGGTCACACAGCTGATTTCAATTCCCTACAAACTGCCTTGGAAACCAGACACAGCTGACAACTCTATCTCCTGAAAAGCACTAAAGTAGCACAGCAAGACAGCTACATTGGACACAGGCCACAAATCTCATAAGCTAAGCTCTTCCACAGAGTGGACAGTAACTCCTGCATGTAAGCTGGCACACAGGACAATCGACATGAGGCACCTCCTTCACAATCTACACCACTAGCCACTCAGAGCAGCTCCCATGCCCCTACACAAGGGCTGAAGACAAGCAATGCCCTTGTTACTAGACCATCCTAGGACCTAGATCTCAAGCCAGAGCGCAACACACCACATCTTACAGTCACAGGCTACAGTCCCTGCTTAAAAAAAAGCCTTCATTTTAGTCACTGCCTGGGATACAAGACTGGAAATTCCCCCCAAAGCAAGCCAGCATCATTTTGTAAAAGAGTAGAAAAACAGTCCTAGAGCTGTTCTGCTCCCTCCACAATCCCACTCCACAAACAGCATTGACACTCTGGGACTATCCAACATAAAATGAGTGTGGTAATAGGATGGGGAAGGTGATCTACCCCTGAACAAAAACTCTCAGCTTTCTCAGCTGTGGTTGCTGACTGCCATCTCAATGCACGAGCCTTCCCAAACAGTCTTTTGTAAACAATTAGGCTGTGCAATCAACCAACAAGAAAACCTTCACCACCTATATCTCACAGACTTGTCTGACAGTGGCTCTTCCCATACATTTCTTAATTCCCTATTCTCCTCCTGCATTCCCATTTACAGCACTGAGATGCTGCCAGTGTATCCATCAAGTACAGCAAAACAGATCCTTTGACAAGGAGGACTTAATGATACTATAGTCAAGTGACTCTAGGACAAACTTTGGTTAATGTATTCCCGCATCCAAGTTGTATTTCTCATTCTAGTTTAACCAGCATTGAATCTGTTTCAAATAAATGCATGTAAAAAAGCCATTCTAACATTATGTCCTAATTCTTACCAGAGGTTCGACCTTTATACACTTGTCTATTTCCTGTTAAAAGCCAACGCTATCAGTTTTAATGCCAAGCTTGTATTTAACTGCGTAATTAATTTTTTTAAGCCTCAGCTGCTTGTGTCACATAACCCAGGGACAAACTGAGAAACTACATGTTACCAAGAAGGGCTAAGACGCTCTGAAGAGCAGCAAAGGCACAGGAGCTGTAGTGGTGTGCTGGTTTCACAGTGTTCCTTACCTCCAATCAGTGCAGGTTGAAGCAGTGGTAACTACTTGCTGTTCACCACGCTGGGATGGCAGGGAGGCCTGGACTCATCCCACCTATCCAGGGTTTCCAGCGGTCGATCGCAGCCGATGCAGGCTCCCTGTTCAGTCGGCGGAGAAGAGAGAGAGAGAACGTAAGAGAGGACGCTCAGACCCACAGCTACTGCCCAGCCGGGCCAACGGGGGCACACTGACACCTCGGATCTGCAGCGGGAAACGCAGACAGAACCCACCGCCTATGCCGAAACCAACCCGACCCGGGTCCCAGCAGAGCCTGGCGGCTGCAGCCCCCAGTCGACGCCCCGGCTCCTGCGGCGCTGGGCACCTCCACCCGCCCCGCCGGACCACCCCGGACGCGCCACGGCCGCGGCCCCGGCGCTGCCCGCCCTCACCCCGCGGCGGCCGAGCGCGGAGATCCAGGCCCGAGCGCGGCCGGCGGCGGCGGGGGAAGAGGCAGGAAAGGGGTGGGAAGCGGCGGCGCCGGTGCCGCGGCGCTTCCCCGCCTGCGCCGACATAAGGGGCCGGGCCGCGGCCGCCCCGCCTGCTCCGTGGAGGCGCGTCCGGCGAGACATGGCGGCAGTGAGCGGCGATTTAGGAAGCGCCTAAGTGGAGGCGCAGAATCTATTAAAAAAACACTGTTTTCTGCCCAAGAAGTAAGGCATCGTGTTGCTAAAAGTAAATAAAAAAAAAAAAAAATCCCATTTTGGTGCAAGCATGACCACTTCATACCACGAAGAGCGCTTCTGGGCCCTGCTCTTGAGGTACCCCCCCTCAGCATCTTGCAGGACAGCACCAGCATGGTGTCACCTAACACAAAAATGGGCAGAGTTTCATTCAAAAGGGATCGGGAGCCAAACTGGGAATTTCTAGGGAGTATCCAAAGCCAAAGAGGAGGTTTGGCAAAGAGTAGTCAAACCCAAAGTACATCCCGTGCCAATATGGTGTGTAGGCTTGTGGAAACATTTTCTCTCGGATTTTTGGTGGCAACCAACCAGGAGGGAGCAAGCTGCCACAGTCACCGTGCTGCTACCACCACAAACTCAACACCACTCCTATAAATCCAACATAATCTCCTGTTAATATTTTCTCTCTCAAACTCTTATTAAGATCGCAGCACTGCCCGCCTTCCCATCTTGCAGTTTAATTTCCCTTCACCTTAAACCCTGACTTCCCTTCTGTCACCCCTAATCATTGGGATAGGTGAGAGGAGTTTAAATCGTTCTTGATACCATTAGCACATCTTATCTAGAATAGGGATTCATGCACTGAAAAGTGTCCTTTCATGCAGGGTATACAGAATAGTCACCTTGTATTTTAAAATATTTATAACTTCAGGAAAAAAAACCAAACCACAACCAAACCAACCAACTACCTGGATCCTACAGTACACAAGTTAAAAAAACAAACAAACACACACATACACACACACACACAAAAGTCAAACAAACAAAAAAAACCCCACAAGCTTTTTCTTTATCTTTTTTCTTTATCTGTATCTAGGGGTTTAGGGAACTTCTAAGGGCAAGAAGACCCAAGTTTTCTTCTCTTTGTGAGTATCCAGTGCATTATTCTGGCATTTACCTCTCTCTAATAGAATTCTAGCAACCCTCAAGATTTACACCTCAGTCCAACAACACACACAGCCTTTGTACTCAATTGGTAAGAAAGACTAAGAGCGTCTGGACAACACAGTGCTCGTACATATTTGGGCTACGCAAATACTTGTCTACTACACTGCTTTTTCGACAAGCAGAAATAATTGGAGAAGATGTGGGCAAATTTCAAAGAACCACTAGAGGCCACTAGAAGTCTGAAATGCCGGTCTGAGAGACGGGATAAAGGGAGAAAGCCGTTCAGGATGTCGAATGTAATCCTTACTAGTAAAGGAATTGATACTAAGGCTGATATTTGCTTTGTAGCTTTTTCACATAATATATAAAAAATCGAAAATACAAGAATTAATTTCATTATTTCAATATAGTAATTTCAAAGAATGCATGTATCTAATGAACAGAATTACCAGGAGTCCCTGTGCCCATGGGTTTGGGGTGGAAAATGAAGGAGAGTTTAAAGACAGCAAAAAAATTGTCAACTTCGTGGGTTTTTGTCACTTGGCTAATTTTTAGTACTGTCAGTGATTTTTGCCTTTTAATTTTTTTGTTTTCTTTCCTAAAAATGAACCTGTTAATTTTTTTTCTTTTAAGGTTAAACCAACCATTCTTATTTTCATGATCTTACCCATCAAATGTGTTCTGAAAAATAATAATAAAAAAATCTTCTACCTACCATCTTTCTGTCGAGGTCATTATGTTTTTTAAGATAACAGTCCATTTCCAGATAGTCATCTGACGTGAAACAGATTTTGCATAGTCATAGCAAATACTGACAAGCCTTTTGCCTAAGTGGAGAAACAACATCCAGTTAATTCTTGCCTAATTGTTTAACAGTAACAAAGCAAAGACTAACCATGAATATGGGCATTCTAAGATAAATTGCCAAATAAAAGTGGACAGATTCTGCTTACCCCAGAAGCCAAAGAAACTCGTTTCCAAATGCACCAATTAGATGGTGTACTCAGGAACCCTCTAGGTTGATGATACCAAATCAAAACAAGACTGCAAAATTGGAAACATCTGGAGCCCTTTGACTTTTCTTTTTCCACTTAGCCTTCTTTGTAAAAAAACATATATAGCATTAAAATATCAATAAATTTCACTAAATAAATTAATTTTAAAGGGAATCTCTGCTCCATGTTTGTATTATATTAAAATCAACTATAGCTTTTGATACTGGCAAAAGGTAGGAAACAGTGCTCTCAGTTTACTGACTTACTGAAGCAATGAGCAGAATGTGGCTGTGGCCATGAGCAAACCACCACCTCTAGACTCAAACCTACTCATGTCCCAGATCTCTTTAACTTCAGCTTATGTGCATTACTGTAGATCCACTGTAGATTTGTTCTGCATGCAGGTATTGAATACATCTTTAGAGTCAGTATTTTCAAAAGGAGCTGAAGCTGAAATAGCTGTAAATCTCCTTTCCATCTGGTGGGAAAATCCAAGACACTGATTTTTTTTTTTTTTAGTCTTTTAATTTCTTGACTTCCATGTGAGATGTCACGTTCTTCATGTGGACCCCAACGTGGGGATTTGGGGGGGGGGGGGGTAGGGAGATGCATTAGTTTCCCTGATCAATATAGTTAGTAAGCAAATTAGAAGACAAAACTCTAAAAATGTGTTATTTGAAAATACTAAGGCAAACATATTTCAGTTTAGCACATAGGCTGGTTCAGAAATTACCATAAATCTAAATCAACATCCTTCAATGGGTTTCCAAACATCCTGCCATAGGCTATGGCTTGCCATCAGCTCTTGAAGGAGCAAGGTGCTGCCTGGCAAGGCTTTGTCTCCTCTTTTTGGCACAAGATGCAGTGTAGGAGTGTTTTGATGGCATATTTAAAAGGACTCCAGCTTCCCAGTGGGGTGGGCCAAAGGATCTTGCCACTTAAAGCTGCTCTAGCAAGTGACACCTTCCTAGAAACCATGTTAATAATGTTGATAAATCCAGATAAACAAAGGCACCAATTACATAAGCTGGTTTCACACTGAGATGTGCTTGAATGTATTTCCAAAAGCAAGAGCCAGCTTTTCCATGCCTGTGCATCTCTAATACAGGCTGAAAGTTGCCAGATAAACATTCATTGGGTTAAATAATGGCTTTTGGCTCTCAACTCTTCTAATTTGTTAACAGGAACAGCAGATACAGAATTGAAGTCTCTACAAGCTTTACTTACATAAGGCATCCCAATGGCAGATTGATGTCATTCAACTAGACCTGATCACATGACTAGGCCTTGTGCAATCAGACTCTTCTTTCTTTCCTACTTCTGCTCCAAGCTGAAAAGTAGCATTGTGTAAGCCTCAAACAACTCAATTTGAATAAGCAGAAGCTTGGAACACATTTTTTTGTGCTTTAAATCTACCTGGGAAATCTCAAGAGAATTGGTACAAGCTGCATAGAGCTCCCCACAACGAGTTCTCAGGAATGCAATATCACAAAGGTAAGAGGTTTTTCAAAGGGCAGAAGCAAGCTGGTGAATTCTTGGATGAAGCTTCAGATCCATTCTCAAATTTGCGTAGTGCTATCTTAACTGAAATTCACCTCTGAGTATTTTAGAGAAGCAAATGTCCCACCTTGTCTTTGCTGAAACATCTGCGAAGCTCCAACCACTGTTAAAAACAAAACCACTCCTAGTACAGGAAATGAACAGAGAGCTGCAGTTCTAGAATCATTTTATATAAAATAAAGAAAAATTAATCTATTTTGTGTCATATTCAAATTTAGCTTGATTATTATTAAGCAAAAACAAAAGAACAGAAAAGGATCAGCTGTTTTTAAATACATTTAATGTTATGAAACATTGCTTCTATATTGTCTAAATCCTTGATAAATCTAAACATTGACAATAAGAAAAATCTTTTCTTTAATCACACAATATTCTCTTTGTTTTATTGTAGGGTGGAAAACAAACAGAGTCATCATAAATAAAACACTGACACGGAGTATAAGACAAACCTAGGCCAGACAGTTTGCTAAAAGTTTATGAAAAGTGCATCTGGCTGGCTCAGGGCCCTGAGTAAGGTAGACATTCTCCCACACACCTCTTGGCTGTTTAGCCTCTTGCGAGAAAATCTGAAATAAAGGCAGCCTTTCTCATTTTAAAGGTATTGCATATACACATCACTTGCAGTGTGAGGTAGGAACCAGTTTCTCGGGGCTGTGTCTAGTCTGGGCCTCACCTCTTTATTGTTGCCCCTTCATTTGCTATGCAAAAAGATAGATTTAAGTGCAAAACAGAGCCCCAGCTATTGATGAAAGTGAACTTTATACCTTCTATCTCAATTCATGAGTTTATTGTAAGGAAGGGCACTTGTCATAATTTTCACTTTCAAAGCAATAAGAGGCACAAAAAACTAGACGTAATTTTCTTTCCAAAGGATGCTTTCAAAAAAAGGGACTTGAACACTAGAAGAAAACAGTGTTTTCAGGTGACCTAATTCAAAACTCAATGAAGTTTCTATTTTGTAACTGAACCCGGCCTAGAGTAAATTCTTAGTTGAAAAATAGCAGCAACTCAAAAGTGCATAAATTACAAACTTCATCAATAACTTAAGGAAATGGATCTGCTGCATCTAACTATCCCCCTAACTGTTCCAAGATCCTTTTCATTTTATAATGACATGGAAAATCAGAATAAAGGTACTACTGTTTCAAAAGCAAAACCAATCTAAAACCTTCAGTAGATTTCTTTTTGAGATAAGGCATCTTGTCTTTTACCAAAATTTAAAAGATATACAGAAAGACTGGAAGGAGCTCAGCAATAAGACAACCTCTTCCTCCACCACCAAGGCTTAAACATAGGCTTTTCCATCCATATGTAGGCTTGTAATTCAGGGTGTGAGTTTTCAAGAAATACCAAACATCTCATTCCCAAGGATGCTGATTATTGGAGAGCTTGCACAGTAGGAGGAATGAGGAGAAATCCAGTCCTGAACAGCAGGGGAAGCAGGATGATTCAGTGAAATTTTCACCTGTAGTAGGTGCAGCTGTGGGACTTGCAGTTTCATTCATGTCTCATACAGACTCTTATGAGTCCTGCATTCACAGCCTAAGCAGTCCAGTGGCCATTCAAAGACTGCAGATGACAGTACTGGAGTGACATTTTGGATCCTCGTATTGAAGACCTGGGCTTTAGAGTACCCTCTTCCACCAGCAATCCATGAGAGGTCGTGCACAGAGGTAGGAAAAGTGCTTAGTCGGTGTATAAGGATTGTGTTTACTCTGAAGTTCTTATCAGGACTGTTATTTCATATGAAATTACTCTTCATCCTCATAAGACGTATTCATATTCAAGATCATATTCATTCATGGCAGAGCTGAATTCATCAGTGAAGCAAGACTGCTTTCATTGCAGTGAGATGGTTTCCACTGGCTGGCATGCCCTTGGAAAAGCATGCTGTTTCTTGAATAAAAAAGGTAGTTTCCAGTTTGTGGTGAATATTTATTTCTCCATTAACACAAATTTAAATGCCTTATTTCTTTCCAGGGAGATTGTTCATGAGGACACACTTTTTACCAATTTGGGTAGAGCTTATGTTTCTGCATCTTAAGCAAATTGGGTGTTGAACAGGGTAGATCTAGAAGACAACAGGTACAGAGGTAGCAGCACAGCATTGTGATGAAGTACTTCCACCATAATACCTTCAAGTAACTTGAACTTTACAGAATCCACATAAAAATTTCCTGTTAAAAATGTGCTGTGAAATAAGAACATCAATATTTTCTCTTTTCCCTTCCTATCTACTGCAAGCACAGAAATCCTACTTTTCCTTAGCTAGGACATACCCTCAGTCCTGCTGATCCGCTGTTAGTTACCAAGGCCACCAAGCAGGGTGAGCATCCGGGGTCTCAGCTGGAGTTGGTGCAGATGATAGTCTCTAACAAGACTAATAATCAAGGGTTCACTTTGCTAAAAACAGAGCTGTGACAGCATTTGCTTCACTGGAGGAAGAAGGTTCAGCTGCAGACTTCGGCCATGGCTGAAGAAAAATTTCTTTTTTTTTTCCCCTGGAAAATGTTTGCATTTATAAAGCAGGTAAATTGATATTGCTTGAAAGTTAGTGTAATGATGTCAGTTCATAATTTATGGTAAGTGAGAAACCTTCACGGCTCAAAGATGAGGCAGACAATCTCATACGTTTAACATGAATTCAGAAGGGGATAGAATCTCTGACAGCAAAGATAGGGCTTGCTGTGGGCTAAGGTTGCTTCAACCAAAACTATATAGGATTATATATACTAAAAAAAACCTTTTCAGAATTACAGATAAATATGAGTTACACGTAGTCTCTGTAGTTAAATCTATTTTTTACTTTTGAATTAGATGCCCGTTTTTGAGGTAATCCAGTCACGGAAATAAGTCACCCGTGTGTAAACTCCAGGTTTATTTGGTTTGGCACATTCATCTCCCCAGCTCACTATTCCCACGAGGTACCACATCAGTCTAGAGTCTGGAGTAACCAGTGGTCCCCCAGAGTCCCCCTAGAGAAAGAGGAGGGGGAAAAATATTTAATTAATCAGATGAGAAAACATAATTCTCTCCATAGACAGAAGGGCCTATACAATAAGAGAAGTAAGCAAGCAATATTTCAAGAGCTGCCATTTGTGCAGGAGCGAGGCTGTTTCTGAAACTTGAATCAGAAGTCTGTGGCATTTTCCTATTTGCCATTGGACCTCCTGACCTCTGTCTCCATAGTTTTACAGTAAAAAAACCCAAAAAGGCTTCTTTTCTGTTTTGTGAAACACTGCTTCGCACCTGCCTTTTCTTCTTCCTCATACAAAGTAGGGAAACACAAATATAGACAGCGATTTAAGCCAGCAGGAACTTTTTTTTTTTTTTTAACAGTAACTGCTATTCTTAAATTGTTTTAGTCACATGCAGCAATAACATTTCAAAAAGGAGCTTGGATCTCCTTTTTGCTTGGAGCTTTCATCAGGAGCTTGGTCTCCTTAAGATGTTAACCTCTTTCAAAGGTTGAATTCAGATACTGTTAATAATGTGACATGGTAATAATAGATAAACTGGAAACCTTACAGGCTGCAAGGCAATCCTCATACAACAGACCAAATCCCCAACTCCCACTAAAATGAATTACTGAAATGAACAGTAGGTGCACCCTTCTGCATTGGTGTCTTCAATGCTGAGCCAGACAGGAACAGAGCAATTAGCTTCTCAGACTTATGCTACAGGGAGCTTTTCTTTGGGCAAAGGTCTGTAGGACTGGGACTCAGGAAAGGGCCTGTTTTGAACCAGCACTTAAGAGACAATCTTTGAAAATAACATATATAGAAATTATGTTTTTAAAAGTGATCATTGTGGAAATATTTTTCTTTGAACATAAGCATTTCCTTGCAACATTTGCAAACCTGCACCACACATTTCCTTCCCATTCTCTTACACCTAGCTTCCTTGTAATTATCTTTGTTTCAGACAGTTTTCCTTGCACTGAGTCAAGTGCGTTACCAAAGATCACTTCGTAACAGATCTATTATGATATGATCCAGTCCAGAATTTAATTTCTGTGAGAATTTAATTCCAGTTCAGAATTTAATTTCAGTCAATTAAGATTTGGTCAACCAGATACTGCAGCCAGGATTGAAATAGTTTTCCATTCTAATTTTCAGCTACAATTACCTGACAAGCATCTACTCCTCCTTCCAAGTATCCTGCACACAACATCCTGGGTGTTATGTCTCCATCATACACTTCTTTCCTGTTGCAAGTGTTTGAGTCAATAAGTTTCACTGTTGCTTCTTGAAGAGCATTTGGAGCTGGACCTAAGAGAAAATACAGTTTGGATATTTATCAACAGAATTATTTTACAGTAGTTAAGGTACAGGAAGAGTGTTTAATATTCTCTGATGGAGGACCAGCCTGGCTTGGTTTACTGTGGAGGTTTTGCTTGTTAACCTGTCTAGGTTAGGCCCTTGAGGAAAATGTACATAGAATCACTTGGGAACCGTATCATTAAGAAAGAAGTAATGATTGCATGGTACATAGTGCTTTAAGTGTAAAGACATATATTTTTTACATATTCCGTATGGTACCACAGAACACAAATTACCTAGCAATTTGGGCAGATGATACGAAGTGAAGACATCTTTTTTCCGTTGCTAAATCTATTCCTAGTGTGACGTGGTAAGGGCGTGAGCTTGGGTAAGTTGCAGCTCAATCTGCACATTTACCTGAAAGCCCACAGAGTTATCTGTAACTTCCAATTAGTGCTGGGAAAATAATTTTTTAGGTTCTATATAAATACATGCATGGATGGACTACATGTCTTATGAATTTACAATATGAAATGGAAAGACTGGGAAAACAGAACAGCCTTCTTCCTGTTTTCTGCCTCAGTGGATTGTAGCTCTGCCTTTGTCCACTCTAGCTTTAGAACAAGAAAGTGGTGCTTATATTAAACAAACCTATTGCTTATAGACAAAGCATTAGGCTTGTTGCCATATAACATATGGCTACAGAAGTTATATCAAAATAAGTAGCAGATCAGAGCCACTGGTTACATACCATGCAGGTCACCTGGCAGATTCAGGACTCACCATCATTGGTAAGTGCTCCCCAGCCTGTTATGACAGCGTAAATATTGTAGGGAAAAGTCTGAGATGGCTCAGGCAGACAGACACGGTGTATGCTACTTGTAAACTCGACTCGTTTAGAGAGCTGCACAAGTGCAATGTCATAGTCATGTTCTGGGTAGAGGTACTTTTCATGAATAATAATAGTCTTGACTGATCGTTTCAAGCTTGGTGGCTTCAAAAGAGCTCCAAAAGTAGCAGTCCACTTCTGAGGGTGAGTCATGCTGCAAAAAGTAAGAGTGCTGTAAGTATTTTGCTGTAAATATATGTGTTTGGGACTTTAAGTTTGTTGGGCACCTTTATTGTAAAGCTCCTTCTAGCTGGTTCCCTACTAGATTCTGATGGCTTCCATCACTTTCCATAACAGTGTCTCCCACAGAACTGCGGGCTGCTGGTAGAAGAGGGCAATCCTGTGTTCCCTCCCCAACCACAGTCTTGTACTCCTCTCCTGCTCCTTGTCCCTGATCTAACCATTGTGTGGCCACAGGGTGTTCATCAAATCAAAAAGCTCTTCTGCTACAAAACTCTTCCTCTCTTACTGTTTTTGCATGTTGATAATCTGTTCCATCAGCTGTTCCATCTTACAATGCCCCCTGGCTTCACAATTGCCATGCTTTAAACAAAGAAATGCTGGGCTTGCATGGCTGAATGGAGGGGTAGGAAGATGGGGTGATAACTACTGGTAGTAGCTTGCTGTGGCAGAAACCTCATGTAACACGAAGGAGCACCTTTAAGAAATACGTAGGGCAACGGGAAACAATACTCCACCATTTCAGTCACATTACCTTTTCTGCTCTTCTTTGCTCAATATGCCAAGTGACTACTGATTTCCACCCATACAATTGGCAGTTCTGCTCCAAAGGGTCAGTCTTTAATTTCTCATTGAAACATTCAAGTGATAGGTCTGCTTAATCCTGACTTTTCTCCTTCAAAATTGTTCCCTTGGGAAAGAGTCAGGGGTGTGGTGCAAATCTGAAAAGCCACATAACGTGATACACAAGGGGCACATTCCGCTGCAGATTCTAAGATGGGAACTTACTCTCTAAAGCAGTGAGCTGCAGATACAAGCCACGTGTTGCTGATGAGTGTTGCACCACAGCGATGGATGTTGTTGTACTGCAAACTAACTTGCCATGGCCAGTCCCCAGTCTCTGCAGAAGACAATCCACCAACTATTCGCAAAGATGACGATTTTGCCATTGACTTGACCGATCTATTCTGCCGTAACCCACAGACTGTCAAAAAGGAGAAAAAGTGTATTAGCTGTTCTGCTGTTTAGTAAATATTCCTGCCGACGTCTGTGGAAAACATATGTAAAGTTACATACCATCTAGGTTCTCTAACAGTATTGACATCAACAAGAAAACATACCATCCACCAACCCACAAATCAGAGCTCCTCATGCACAACCCATTCTATTAGAAGCCTGAATGAACAACTGACTATTATGGAAAGCCACAATGGTCAAAGATTCAGGCTTAGCTGCATGAGCAGCCCAATTCAGGAATTAAAACCTTCATTACACATCAAAGACAATTCCCAAATATAGGGATTGCCAACTTTAGTGCCCCAGGTAATTTGTCATTAGAATAAAACATAAAAAAAGGAAAATATAAGACAGGAATGATCCAAGCCATGGGGTTTTACCACACATGCACACAAATTATATCAGCAAGATGTCACCTAGAAACATGTAACTGATCACTGAAGTCTGCAAGTGGACCTGGAGAGGCACTTCCAGCAAAGAGCATCACACTACTCCAATCAGATGTGACAAAGGCATGGACATCTTCAACATGGTGTGCATCCATGACACAGAAGAGTATTATCATCCAAACGCAGAGAAAAATGGAAATATCCATAGATTCAGCAACTAAACTCAGGATATTCAGGAGCAACTGAAGCTCCTATGTAGCTTTAGAAACTTCCTCAATGAACAGACTTCCTATCAAAACAGCATTAAATCCATTTCACCTGGACCAAGACCCACCAGTTTTCGTCCAGGTCCCAATTTCAGCTAGACATTAGGGAAGTTGACTGACAGGACTGTTGTGCCTGACATTAAAGCAGCCACCTAGCCCAAAATACTAAGTTTCTTTATTTATTGGAAGTCCTCCTTGCTCATTCAATTTTACTGTGTATACCTAGGAGTCATCTGAAATGTCTTCATTTTCATATGGAAACATGACTTAGTCTCTGCATATCCAAGTGCACAATTAAGCAAACACATCATAGAAGCTCTCACTGTTACCAGCAGCAACTGGATCAGGCTAGTAGATAAGCAAGTGTCGTGGACATTACAGTGCTTAGTCCTCAGTAGCTAGGTCCTACGATCCTTTACGGAAGGGTTTACATTTAAGGTGGTACCTTATACCTTCCAGACAAGCACTACTGGAGGCAGAACCATGCCACAGGTACTTATGCAACAGGACCTGTGTGTCTCCTCTAGAGCTCAACCCTGGGAATTTCCATAGAGCCCTCAGCACTTGTTCTTTTCTCATTGTTCTTTCCTCACAGAATTGCTGATATTTTTAACAGAAGGAACATCTCACTGCAAAAAAAAAAAACTGACCAGGGAACTCTGCAGTGGGTGTGGACTTTTTCTGTAAGGGGTTTTTACCTCATCACCACTGTTTTCAAACCAGTCTTCCTAAGTATACCAGAAGACACTAATAAAACAGGCTTCCTTATAAACTGAGCAGTTTTTTTAAACACATAGTTCATCTATGTGTAATACAAAGTCACATTCATTAGACAGGGGGATAAGAAAAAGCTTTTAAGGGCCAGAAAAAGTGCTCAGAGACTCTTAATGACAATTTTAAAACAGGACATTTCTGATGCTTAAAAAACTTTACTTACTGTCATTGAAGAGGGCTTCTGCTCTTCTTGGCTCCACATCTGAAACAAACAAACAGTCAGGGTAAGGCCAGGATAGCACAGACAAAGTTTCCCATCTGCATGGTTGTCCCATCTGGCAGCTATTTGAGTATAGGGCTCCACAGGAGGCATGGCTGAAGGGGCTGCTAGAGAAACCAGTGAAGCTCATACGTGATCATACTCTCATGCTAGCTGTTGCGCTCCCTGCAGTGCTGCTGCTTTTTCTCTGGCCAGTATCCTCTGAGCAACAAGCACTCATCCTGCCCATCCTGCTGGACCCTGATGTTTCTGGAGGGGAGTAGAGACAAAACAAGTCCTGTATTACTCAAAATCCACAATTTTCTTGGTGAGAAATTTTTGCAGTGGAAAGTTTTAAAGCTCCATTTTTTTGTAAAAAAATCAACTGGCTGCGTTTTACACCAGTGTGAGGGCCAGAGGAGGTCTGGTACTCTCACTCTGTGACCTTCACTGCAGCAATGCAAGCTTACAATTGCAATGGCTCACTCTCTCCTGTCTTATTGGTACACTATTAATACTAAAATAGATAGTTAATAGCAATTTATTACATGGCACTGCAGAGTCTGGAAATACAGTTCCTTCTTTAACATGCAAGCTGTATGTTTATTGATAATACAGTCTGCTCATGCTGACAATAACAAGCATTGGCTCAAAGTCTAAAACTATCCCCCTCCTTCCAGAATGCTGTTTTTTATTACAGCTACCATTGTAGTTTCCAGCATTCAAACTATTTTAAAAATAATACTGTATTACTATATACCATATATATTAAAAAATAATAAAAACTATTTAACCCCCCCACAGTTTCAATACATTTTTTAAATTACATAGATTATAATTTTGTTTAAATTATATAGATCCTTGTACAGCTTCAACAAGTTAATATTTTGTGGGTGGACATCCTTTCTCAGCAGATCCCTGTCCTTCACCACTAACTTCATATCTCTTTGCTGCTATACAGAATAATATCCTAGTTTTGATCCAAACCCACACCAAGTCAGGAGGAGTCTCTTTTGAATGCAAAGGGCTCTGGCTCATAGTCGTCGCCAGTTGGGTTTGTATCACGTGTGTTTTGCTTGCGGGCTTGACAGTCCTTCAGGTATGCAGGATGAATTGCCTGTTTGCAATCCACCAGTACTAGACGTGTACTCATTCATTTCTTAATGTAACCTTAAACAGATTATTATAGGAAAAGAAAACAAACAGAACTCTGGTACATGCACAGCTTGACTGCAAGGAATGTTACAGAGCAAAGGCAGTGCTAGGGCTGCCATATGTGCATGCAACCGCTGCTTTATTTTGTAAGGATAGGAGATGAGGTAAAATTGGACATCTATATAGCAACACAGTCTTATTCACTATGGACAGGAACAGTTCACATAATAAAGATAACTAAGTTTTACCAGTGGGCAAGCAACTACTTGCAAGGTCCCATTTCAAGTAAAAGTAAAAATTCTCATTTGTACTTTCACAACCCATATGAAGGAAGGAGGAAAAGACTAAAAGGGCAAGTACTTTTGCATCTCAGGAATGCTAGTTGTATTCTGTGAATTTCCATGGATAATATGGCTTGCTGTCTCCAAGATCCCTTACATCAAAATGTAGTGATACCAGAGAGTAAAAGCTAGGTCAGCAGAAGGATTCAGCAGCAGTATAAATACCACTGTTTGCTGAGCTATGCAAAGGATTTGGCTACTTCACCTGTAGGTTTATATTGGCAAGAAGTGCTTTGAAAAATCTGTCTCTACTTTTTAATTTCAACTATGATAAGCATCCAGTATTTTCCTAGAAATTCATGCAACCTTCAGAACTAGCTCATCATTTGAATCACTAATACATTCTAGATGGAAACTGTTAAGAAATCAACAAAAGTAATTCAAAATGAAAGAGGACCTTTTGCCAGTAAGTGCAATATTGATAACAATGTTTTTTTAGCTTTTCTCTGGGTGGAGAGACATTTACCTCATAATGCCTAATTATAAAGCCTGCAGTCAATTATTAACACTTACATTATGTTGCAAAGCTCATCGAGAAGACAAAAGGAGCAACCAGCTTGTTCAAGTGCAGTGCCGGAAGCAATTCAATTGGCATGTTCTCACTGCATCGAGTTTTGCTGTGAGTCACACAGGTGTTCTGCAAGACACCTGCCTATATCTCTGTTTGCCTTTTTTATGAGGCACCTGGAAAAAAGTACAAACCTCACATGGGCAAAATTTCACCCATTGCTTCCAGTTGAACTGACTTCTGTGTAATTGGAGAAACATGCCTTACACACATACGCTGCAAGTCTGTACACCTTTGAATTTCAGGATATTTTATAATAAATCCCTACTATGCAGCTGATGTACTGTCCTATCCACCCACTGCCGAACAAAAAAGGCCAGTGACACCTATCAGAAAATTCAGTGCTGTATTCACTAGGGGAGGGGCATTGCATTGATTTAAAGATTTGCCATATAAAGTGCCCTTACGCTTTATCCCACACTGGGAGCTAAAACACAAGTACTGATGAAAACACCACAGCAATGGAAAAAGCCTCAAAATAAAGGGAGTTTTTAAGAGGTGAAAGCAAGTCTGTCTGGCAGCAGACCTGGGAACCCATCATGCAAATCTGGACAGATGACATTAAGGGCACAATACCCAGGATGCAAACACCAAGGTGCCAAACCCAGAGCACACACCTGTGTTTGGAAACCTGAATTAACTGACACTATTTTCATATAAGCCAAGCCCACAGTAGATCCCATCAAAAGCAGAAAGCACTTTGGGTTACACGATACAGCTGAAAATCAGGTTGCTTACTGGCTAACCTTGCTAGAGGCTTGCCTGCCTTTGTTACTGGCTTCACATTTTGGCCTGGTCAAGAGCACAGCTGTTCGCACTGTGCCAGCCAGCATGTTGCAAGCTTTGCCTTGAAGCAATCCCTTGTAAGGCTCGAGAGACAATTTCGTGGCCCTGCTCATTTACTAGTTGCCCTAGTTGTTTGCACTACCAAGAAAAAGCATCAATTAGTAACAATTAAAGTGTCATTTCTTGTCCCAACCACATATGGCTGCAAAAGTAGTTGTTCATGCCACATTTAGGAAAACAGCGTTCAGGCTTCTACTGTAAACAAGAACAAGTTCCACTTGAACATGCATTGCCTACCACTAAAATGGAACTTGCTATTGAATTCAAGCTTGCTTAACATAAAAGAGAAAACTAATGTTTAAATTAAAATCACAGCAATCTACTGAAATACAATTTAGGGATTGCATCTTTCAGAAGAGGGCTCTGTTCTCCAACTGGAGAAGCAATTTTGTTATTACAGTTATTTTGCAAATTTAGTAAACAGAATAACTCTAAAACATATTTCAACACATTTAAGTTTTTTAATTCTGACTAGTGAGAACAGTGACTTGCAGTTACTATTTAAGGTTAATAAATGATCAGTAAATAACTTTTTTACTCCTCAATATATGTGCTTGAGCAAACATGGAAGGAAAAGAGGAGTAAGCAAGAACAGGAAAGCATCTTTGTTTTGGTAACTGTTTGTATGCAATAATCAGTTAAGGCCCAAAGTCCATGGATCTATTTGGCAGCCATCTAAATGTTTGCATGTTCATAACTACCTGCAGAGTGAATGTGACATTTTATCTCTGAAGGATTCAGAGATTCCTATGGAAAAATGTGCTCACTTTTCCATGTCTCTAAATAATATCAGTGTCACTGATATCAAAGAATCAGTCTTTTGTCTACTGCCTCATTTCATTTTAGCCACAGAGTTCAGTGTTTATATTAAAAAGAAAATAACAGGCAGTACCCTGTGACATAAGAGAATGTTGCATAGTGCAAGCAAGGCAAGCAAATATATTATAAGAGGATATTATGAATTTTCAGTGTAGAAAGGGCCAGAGATGGCTACAAAATTAAAGGTGATAAATTTATTTTAAAAATCTGATAGTTTTACCCAATTATGTAATTTTTCACAGATATTGATTCCCAAAAGAAACTTGATTTTCTATAAAGGGTTCCACACGTGATTTTCTATATGTGAAAACATAACTTCTAGTCTCAAAGGCAAACTGCATGTTTCATTCTCTGTTACGTCAAGTTCCCACAGCTTGCTTGTCTAAACTGTGTTTTCACTCAGAGAAGACAAGGTAGAGAGTATCTTAAAAGGAGAGGGAGGAGAGGATTGTAAACATAAATAAGAAAAAGTATGTACTTCAATAGTCATGACACATTCTTGGACATGCATTTGAAGCACAGTTTTATGAAGTGCACTAGGGAGCAGAGAAAGCATTTTTCCTGCTGTCCTTTGCCACATTTTAATAACGACTACCTTGAAAGGAATTATGAAATTCTTAGGTGCATCAGAAACAGGAGGCTCACCTCGTTCAGTGTTATGTAGGGTAACAACAGTGCATACGGGCAAAAAGAGGATCCCTGGCAAGTTTCAGTAGGTCACCAACCTGGGCAGCTGAGAGGAATGTCACAGAGCACATCTGTCCTGCAGTAGACAGAGGTGGGGACAGTAGCTCTACTCTAATGCTCTTTAATTACATTAAAGACTATGAAGATCTGAAGTACTGGGGGGAAATGGGAGTGAGACCAGGGAAGAGCAAATTCAGTTGTGTTCCAGAAACTGTACCCAAAAGGAACTGCAGGAATTTCCTGAAAGATGGCAAAACACGATCTTTGGGAGCAACAGGAAGGTCATGCTCTTGTGTGGTTATGTAGCACACACATCCTAAAATGTCTCCCCACTAACCTTCCAATACTCTCACTGCTCTCTCAAGAGAAATTACCTCCCCAGATTTAGGCACCCTGGTAGAAATAGCAAAACATTGCTTAGATATAGGTGATGCAATTCTCATTCCTTCAGCAAGGTAGAGTAACCTGGTAGAGACAAGACAAATGCTTTGTGCCTCTAATTGTCCCTGTCACCCAGCTGTTCCCTCCCTACTGATGTTCACTGGACCTGTCCTCACATATATGACTCCCCCACCATCTCCCATCAACCACATCTCAGTTCTGTCCATGTGGCAGACAGAGGTCCAACCTCACAGCATACTTACAACTCCATCCAGCTGTCCTGCAGCCCGAGAAGGGGTCTGCTAGGTACCACTTGTGTGGCATGAATCCAAACTGATATGGTTTTTAGCATTTTTTTTCTTTCTGACCTACATTCATGTCCCAGATGCAGTCAAGGTCTCACTAAATTAAGGGCAGCCCAAATCACTTGCAACCTCTGCAGGCACAGCAAAGAAAGGGAAAACCAAGATTTGAGTGAGAAAATCAATTAAATTAAACTGTCTGGGTCATCTGAGAAGTCGGGCTTCTGCTTAATTCCTTTATCACAAGAATGTCCTTGCAAAATATTCATTTTAAAATACATTTCAGTCCCTCCCATTTCAATCATCCTCTCTAGATTCTTACTGAAATGTACCACCTTGTGCCAAACTAAAGGCATGAAAGTGGAAGAATATCAGATCTCCACTGCTTCTCAACATACAGATGCATGTCTGGTTCCACTCCCCCAAGGTGTTGTTGTGGCTGGTAAAATGCAAAAATCTAGACTGCTATATACATTATTTGATGTGACACATTCCTCATCAACCCTGTCAGACACTCATCTGCATGTCTCCCACAGAAGACTCCATAAAGAAGTAAGAATCTGTCTGCCGGGTTCTGTACTTTGCAGTTGTTAGGAGCCTTAGCAAGCCCCAGATTCCAGATAAATAGAAACAATAACAGTTGACTTGTTGATCAAAACCAATTCATGACTCATTGTTCATGGTCAAAATCCTTGGCTGTGCAACAGGTGGGAATGCTTCCTACTCACTTTCGACAGCACCAGTGATCTTGCAACCAGTTGCTTTCTGACATCAGAAGTACATTCCCAAAAATACATTTTGGGATACTTCCAACCTACTTGACAAAGGGAAATAGTCTGGCAAGCTGCTCTACACTACGTTTCCTAGGGATCCAGGTTGTCAGGTGACTCCACCTCCAACCAAGAAACCCTGGGGAAAATACATCAGCCTTGTAGGAGACCTCTTTGATGCCAGAACTATACTGAGCACAAACTGCAACACCTTGCAGTGCTAGTGGAAGAGCAAGTCCTAACATGGGTGTTTCCAAGTCATCTGACACTTTGATATCTCACTTTGATGGCCCTTGTACTGCTGTTCAGAGAAGATAGGACTTAGTTTGCTTGATTCTTCACTGAAAAATATTTGGGCTTCTATGGGGTTTGTACACAAGTGCAGAGAATTTTATCAGTTCCTATTTTCTATCAAAGCCAGAAGGAACATCTGGACATACACTGTCCTTGACCAAGGGACTATGATGTCTAGCTAAATAAGAAAACAGGAACTTCAGTAGAAATACATCTGAAGATACCCTGACAGAAACATATTTTTGCAGCCCTATGTAAAGAAAATCTACTGTTTTAGTGAGAGACAAACCAGAGACAATATTATGTTGTTTTCCTTTAAGTTTTGCACATTTACTATTTTTTCACATATGTATGATCAAGCTCTCTTTTTGAAGAAAAATTAACTCATAAAACATTGACAGTTTAGATTTTTTTCACCTCTCTATTTCCAATCCTCAGAATTGCAGAGGCAAAGCAAGTTGTGCCCCTGAGCTGACAGAGTGCTTAATGTTGTAGTGGTGCACTGAACTGCAGCTGAAGGTCCCAAGTGTTGCACCCAATTTGGAGGAGTTTGTTGGAGCTGATTCTGAAGCAAATACTTTTGACAGGTTGAGACATGCTGTTGAACAAGGTGATTATTTTGGGGGAGGAAGACTTAAGGAGGTTCCCTTAATCAGACTCCCCCTAGCATGCAATATAAATAAGTGTCTGACCTGCATTTGTTTACCTGGTTAGCCATACTTAGCTAAACTGAGCTATATCATGGCCCCTAAATCAGAACCTTTTGATAAGGTGATTATTTAATGATTTTTTACAAGGTTAATGATTTTTTACAAGGTTAATGATTTTTTACAAGTCATTATGAAAATGTTCTGGGATTGCCTCAGGATAAACAGGGGCTACAGTTGGCAAAAAGGTGCAATGAAGCAAGATTTAGAAAGGTGCCTGCAGAGCATGATAAAAATCTAGGGTTTCTTAGGTTTCCTTGGTTTAAATACTAGTAGTGGACAGGATATTTCAGGAGGGAAGAAAAAGGTAGGAAGTGCAAAACCTAGATTCTTCTCTGTACTTCTAGGACCTGTTTAAAATTGTCACTTCTCCCTGGTGTGAGGAATAAGACCAGTGTTATAAACTGAGACCTGCATGTTCTCTAAAACCACAGGAGTGCTCCATTCTATACTCTTCACTTGAGTCAACTTGATTTTCTGAAAAGGCAACACTAATAGTAGCTTGCCAAAGTCTCTTAGCACTGCTGAAATCATGTTAGCAAAGAAAGATCAAAAATATTTTTGGACAACCTTTTATTGTTGTCTCTTAGAAATGTCAAAGTATTGTTTATGTTCCTTTGTGTCACCCGTAACAGTTGCACAATGTAGTGAGTAGCTGACCTATGTAGTCAGTGCTTTATTGTTAGGCTGGGAAAGATAAGAAAAGCAACACAAAGTTTATCACACAGCTTTGATAAAGTAACACAGAGATGCCATCTTTTACTGAGACTAAATATTTAATGAAAACTTTGTGATTCAATTATATCAGAAAGTGTTTTCACTATCTACTAGTTACTGTAACAGCCCTGGTGCAGTTTGAGGTCAACTAAAACAGTTTTGAGTCACTTCCCACATTTACCAGACTGAATAAAAGCAGCTAATCAGATAACTCAATAAGATCACTGTCTTTTTTTAACAAGTGTTTTTGTACTCCTTACAATTTTATCCTTTATGTTAGGCACCAAATTAAACTGAAGATTCAAAATTCAATAACCCATGACCTGGGTGTCTAAAAAACCCCAAAACTCTTTGAATCTTTCTGATGCCCATGCAGTATTTCTATCTGGGAGAAATTACCTGTGGACTTTTTTGAACAGGAGCTACTGGCATTTAAACAACACTGCAGGGAAATGGTGACTCTTTGCCCGGAGGGATGTAACCTATTATCCTAAGCCATTCCAATGAGGAAGACTGGTTGGCCATCAAGAAACAACAGGTGTGTAACAACTCATATTTGAGTTTCATTGCATTACCCCAATGCAATGTGCCCAGTTCAAGCACTGAGAGGCAGAACAAGAAGTTGCTCCTGCTTATTTCTGAGCGGGAGGAAGTCTGGATCCATCCAGCATGGAATCTGGCCCAGGTTGTTCTCTAAATACAACCGTCTAGCCTCTGCATATCTCTGCTGAGTTAAGTAGTCTGGTGTGGAAAAGCAAGCAGCAAGTACCAACCTACGTACTATACTGTCACCCTTGCGCTTTGGAGTAAGCAGGTCTGCAAAAAAAAATGTAACAAGTATCTGGCTCTTTCTGTCAACCAGCAACTCATTCTTGAAAAGTCTGACACCCAGAAAAATTGCTGACTACATATAACTGAAGCCAAGACAGAAACAAGAGTCTATACCTGCACAATAATTCTGTAGCAGAACTGAAGTGGAGAAGATAGTGCAGTTAATTTTTGTATCCTGCAGATGCAGGTCTGCTTTGCAAAGAAGGGGATAGAATCCTCAGCCGAGAAGTCACGTAGATGAGAACATTTTCCCTTTCTTTCCCTTTACCCTAGGGAACTTGCAAGGATTTTGATCATCCCACCAAATATTATTTTTTCAGTGCATTGGCTGTTTCTCCACTATACTTCCTGCATTTTCAGGCTCCTCAGAGAAGCAAAGACATAGAGAGCGTGGCTATGTTGTTGTGTGCTGAAGCACTGTGGTAAGGCTCCTACTCACTACCATGATAGTAGCATAAAGTTGGTACTACAGTTTGGAGGAGAGCTGAGGCTGTACTGCAAAGTCACAAAACTGCTCCCATTTATCCATATTTAAGACATTTTTGAAAAACTTGGGGACAGGGGTTATAGGTTGCTGCTGATTTTATTCTAACTTACTTAGCAGGAAAGACTGTTATTCAGACTCAGTAACAGCTATCATCAAAAGGAGAAAAATGAAGTCCTACCAATTAGAAAATTACAAGAACTACCTTTAAGAGAGATGTAATATACTTACTTGAGATGGTAGAAGATCTGACATTTATTCTCAGAGGCCCTGTGTATTTTTTCAGTCCCCTCCGTAAGATCCTTTGAACTCTTTGTCTCAAGACTTCTCTAGAATCCGTGGCGGAGAACCAGAATGTGAGCAAAGCTTCTGCCATCACACCATCAGCATCTGGGCTACAAACCAATGAAAGAGTCTGGTTACCTTCAGCCCATTTCTGCATTTCTTAGCTTTTGTCTTAGCTCCTGTAGCAATGGCAATGTAGCATAAAGGATTAGATAAGTTTTCAAACGTTTGTACATTTTTGAGAGAAGGAATTTCCAAAAGAAATCCAAGCAAATGCTGAACAGTCAAACATATCACAGGCTAGAAGAAGGCATGATACTTTCTGTGAACAAATGGCCAGACCCATTTTATAATGGAGTCTAAAAAGCAGTCGCTGACTACATGCTTGGGACACGAGCAGGAAGGAATGAACCAATTTGATTGCAATGAAAAGCTGGATATACAGCACTTCAGAAACATCAGGTAGATGATTAATGGTATTTAAACCAACTTTTCCAATGCCCTGTATATACACAGAATAAAAATTTCCAGTCATCATCAAAAAGGTACTTGAGCAAAGGGGAAAGACCACACAACCTACTTCCACTACTGCAACCTCTTGGGAGAATGTTCCTAATAATCTTGTGTTGTGCAACAATAAATGAAACTCGGCAGCATACCCACAATTTACTTATTACACTCAAAGAGACGGATCACAGAAGGGGCCTTTAACACCTCGCTGTAAAGTACAAATGGCACCCACACTGAGACACACAGTTTCACAGTTTCCATGTAAGATAACAGGAAAGAAAAGGGAGGAAAATCTTTACCAGGTTGAATTAACCTGGTAGTAGTATTTCTTTTTCCTTAGAGCATCAGATACTGCAAGAGACGGAGTGCTAGACTACAAACACCAAAGTGTCTAATCTGGCATAGTAAATCTTGCTCTGTGGTTGCAGATGGCTTATCCCTGGTCATTACACAGAGAAGATAAGAGCTCGCACTGAGAAACTTCTCTTCTGTGCCTCCTCCCACCTGAGCCAAGAAGCAATAACACAAACCACAGTAGGTGAAATCACAGTTACTTCATACAGGAGGAAAGCTACAAGCAGGTTGCTCTGTCATTAGACAGGAAAGCAAAAGAGATGTCCCAGTTATATCTCACTGTCTTGGAAATTCATAATTATATAAAGAAAAAAAAGTAGAAGACACGTAGCTTATATACAAGTCATGTGATCAGGCTATGATCTTTGAAACGAACGCGTACCAATGTGAAACAGACATTCCCAGTATTGCCAGTGAAGGGAAGTAAAAGGCCATGTGTTAATGAGCACACCAAAGCATGCCAAGTGTTTTGTAGCTGACCAGAAAGACACACTCCTTGCCTCAAGGATCTCATAATTGAGACTGAGTAGTCATACATGGACTTTCCAACAGACTGTTTTTTCCATTTGTGCCAACTTCAGTATGATTGCCACTCCATTTATTTTCCAGATATTATCTGATCCAATTGTGGGTGTTGCTCTGCATTTCTGAGGTGTTCCCTCACCTCTCCCCCCACTCCTCTTCCTGTGCTATGCCACACTGGAATTACCGTATCAACTCTTGCAAGCACACCACGCCTCTCGAAACCCTCAGGTAAGTACAGCCCACCTTGAATCACTTGTTATATAGCGAAGATCCAGAGCCAAAGACACCTAGTCAAATTAGTATTGTCTTTCTCAGTGAGCAGTAGTCATTATTACTAATGCATTATTTATACCGAGACAAAAAATATGCACAGTACTTTCCAAGTAAACTCACACCAATGACCCTGTTCAAAACACCTTGCAGTCTGAACCCTAGAAGAGGCATAAAGCTTGTATATGTGAAAAAGCAAACAAGCTTTGGCGCATACAAGTCTTGCATCCAACCCAGCAAACATCACAGCAAGTACCTCAGTCTGTCCTTGGGAACAAGAAGTAATGAAAAATATTACTTGTCCCTACAAATTGGCCTCTCAGATCTTTAAATCACCCTGTCTACACTTGCAACACTCCAGTATCAAAAAATACCCCTAAAGCTACATTCAAATAATGACTTCCGTGTAACTGGGGATTAAACTAAGGTAGAGGAAGAGGCAGGATGTCACAAACCATGTAAGAGCAAGGAGATATACTTTCACAAGAATTAGATCTTTAGATCTTATTAGATTTTAGTCTTGCAGCTTTAGCATGTGATAGTGAAGACATTCAAGTTTTACATGCAAAGCAATGGGCACTGTCACTCTCCCGAATATTGCAATAGACAGTTATATAATACCTTAGTATTGCAATAGACAGTTATATAAAAAGGTCATTTTCAGCATTCAACAGTGGTAAAAAAATCAAATTAAACATTAGATTTTTGGCAGTTAAACAGAGAATAAAAGAGGGAAAAAAGCGCCACATTGCTCAGTGATAATCCCAACCACGGGTCTGACCCCTTCATCTCAAAAAGCAGGAACAGGAGAACCGAAAAAGATACAGAACAGGTAGTTCCTGCAAAGAATGGCAAAATAGGATCGGACTTTCAACTGAAAAAAAGAGTGGATCTTATGGGATACAAAAGAGAGAAGGGATATGATGGGAGTGTCCAGTATCACTGACTGCATGGAGAGGAGGGGTAGTGATCAACTTTTCGTCACCTCTTCCAATACAAGAACTAAGGACCATTGAATGATCTAAAGAATCATTGAATGATTCACAAGTCCTTACTAAAGGACTGAGGTGCATGGATTTAAAGAGTCCAGGAGACAGTGGACGAGTCCTTGGAAAATAACTACACCAAGGGCTGCTAAACAAACCACAACCACTTCAAGAAATCCAAAGTGGTAAATATGCAAAAGCAGGGAGCATACCAAGGAGCAGTTGTTGCAATCAACACGTCTGTTGTGCTGCTGCTATTCCCCAGGCACCTACTTATGCCCATTCTTAAAGCCACAATAAGAAGTGGGACCTTCTGAATCAGCACAGCCCAATTTTACTTGTCATGCCCAGGAAAACAGCAATACAAGAAGTGGTATCTTCATTATAGTGAAGGAAATAGTTTTGTAAATGCTTTTTATTTTTAGATAGCTTTAGTTATGTTTGCTTTATTAGCTAAAGCTTGCTCAAGATCTGAACACAAACTTGTACAGAATTTGGATTGACTGAAGTTTTTCTTCTGCATCAAGATCCAAAAGGAGGCCATGGTTCAAAACAAGATTATACTCAATTAGGGATTATGCTCTGGTGTTACATACAATACACTTTACTGAATCAGATCTAGCTGGGCTTGTTGTAAATTTCATTTTATCTCAGCTGCTTGCATTTATTATTATCTCACATACCTCACTCTGATTAAGCGTGAACGGATGTATTTTTTCCTTAAAATGGAATTGTAAAATGTCTTGTCGATCTGTTGAAAAAAGAAAAATATAAGATAACAAAAAAAGGAGGGAAACAGACATATTGCTGGAAGGAGCATTCAGAAAACAGTATTCAGTTACAAACTCACAGCTTACAGAGGCAAGAAATGTAATCCAGCCCAGCCTCTAGATAACATTTGTTACAGACCTTTCCTAACCATCTCCCATTTGACCTAAGGAACATTATAAAAAGCAAGCTGATTTTTCTAAATGTCCTATGACTACATCAGTGTGCCACTACAGTGCTGCCTCATCCAATCCCAGGCATAATGAGAAATATATAAATATCCTTGGGACACACTGCTGCAGTCTCCCAAAGCACAGCCTCCTAAAGATGTCCCACAGAAAGGATAGAGTATGCTGTGCTCTGCAGAGCCTCTCTTGTAGGGGTCCTTTCTGATACAACATTTATCCTTGGTTCTATAGAAATCTATAGCAAAGCAACCAGTGATGTCGAATTATGTCCCCCTATCACCCTTGTGATTTTCCACATGCTAGAGGAATTGTCAAGCAACTCTCATCAGAAACTGGAAATCTAGGACTTGTAAGGAATCAATCTCCAAATGACATCTTTATTGGTGCCTGCTTAACCACATCCTGCTTTAGGCTGAATGTCATCTCAAGATTGCGTGATCAGACTGAGACAGCACAGTGTGATATCACATGACATGAAATTCTGCCAGGAATGGCTCAGAATCACTGAAGGATTGAGAAATAGCAAAGTCACTAGTGAGTTTTGCAGCAACTCCTCCTATCATCAAGACAGTAAATTGAACATATCCTGTAAACATCAAATGCACTACAGGAAAAACTACATAGAAATGCTTTACAACATCATGCAAGTAGTCTTTTTTGTAGTTTTTAGTCCATAAAGGCAGTCTGATTTAGCCAAGTCTCAAGATGTTCTGTCATCCAAAGGAAATTGAAAAATAATGGTTCTCAAACTTCTAGTACGTTGAAATCTTTCGGATATGGAAACAAGCATGTAAGCACGAAATCTGGGGTTGATTCATCCCAAGGAACACAAAACACCTCTTTTCCAGCCTTGGTTGTCGTAAGATGAAGCCTCATGTCATTACACAGTGATATATCGGAGCGGAATAATTTCAAATTGAAAATTGCACGTTTTATTTTTTAATGTTATTTTAAGCATACATTAATAAGGAAAAAAAGAAACTTTCTTAATTGTCATACATTGAGCTGATGTTTTATCTTGCTGTTACTGGCCATTATCTGCAATTACTTTGGCATTTGGAACAGACAAAATTCTATGGAAAAATACATCACCTAGAACAAACTACTGTATATATGCAAAATGCTTTCTCCCGTTGCTTTGCAGATTGCCAGCTGCTACCACTGCACTTTAAGAGGCATACAGTTAGAAATAAAGTGTTTTATTTCCTGTAACTCTTCAGCCTGTTCCACCACTATCCCCCTTGGTTATTGGAAGTATTTGCCATTAGGCAAAAGGGGGTTTGTTTTACTTTGGTGTTTTTAATTATAGCATTTGCTTGTCGTTTCTGTCAATGTTAACTGCTTCACTGATGATTGTGTAAGTAGAAGCATGTAGCTAAGCAACACTGCCAGCTTTGTGGCACGCAGTGGCATGTGCTATCTTTGACTGCACTGCCTCTGAGAACTTTTGAGATCTCTGGGACAGCGACTTCTTTGCAGAGTGCTTTGCAATCAAAGAGAGCCCTGAGCTGGGCTGAGGTACACCTCAGGCTTCTACATTGCTAACAAGTAAAGCAAAAGTAGAGTGACTTTCAGCTTGGGACTGAAGAGAGCAAGAATTCACAATCCCTTGCAAGGGAAGGTTAAGTCAGTATGACATTCCCAAATCCTTTATCTCCTCTCGACAGCTGTGTTTTCAAGATACCTGTACTGTCTCAGATGGCAAGTGTTTTTCCTAAACTTTCCATCTGCATTTCTACAGCAGATACAGGGGGATCCTTACTTCTGTCACCCGTTCTCTTATGTATCTTTGTTTCAGCCTAAGCAGCTCACGTGACTGTGTTTTTTGTACTCCCAGCATGTCCAGCTTTCTCCTTTTCTCCTCAGCCTGGACCACTTCCAAGATGTTCCAGACAGTCTGATCAGGAACACCTCGTGTTACAGGAGACAAAGACTTCCAGTGACATCTGACAAAACACAACTCCACACAGTGCTTTTTTACAAAAAGAATCTAGGAAGTCCAAATGCAACTGAACTATCTGCAACAGACACTGTTTTCAGAAAATTAAATCCAAAATGGATGGTAGTTAGTTCTTTGGAGTATGGTAGTTAGTTCTATGGAGTGAACAGGAAGTGAGCAATTTAAAATTATACCAAAATTACTAGATTTGTGTTACTTCCATTTCTCTTTCATATCTGATTGAGAAAGTAGACACTTTTCCCACTTGTCACTAGCTTTCCCATCCTTAAGAGTTGCCCTAGTATTACATCACCAACAGATAAAGAAGTCACTGGAGAGTGGTTTTCAGTGAGCTTTTCAGAACCTTTAGCACCTTCAGACGTGACCTAGTGTTTTTCACTTTTGTGATCTGCTGTATCTTACCAGGAAAGAAAGTCTACCCAAACTTTTGCACTGTGGCCCCTGTCTCTCACCTGCTGATGAATTTTTTGACAAATATGACCCAAATTTCTTCTTTCCTTCAACAATGATTTTGGTAAATGAATTATTAACAGTAATCTTTATACTGATACAGAGTTTATACAAGAGGAAAAGATGTAGGAGTGTGACTTCAGATAGCAACTTTCAAAGATTAGTGTTCTGTATCAGGTTTTACTGTTCATCTTCTGATAATCATTTCTCTCCAGCCTGCTTATAGCTTTCTTTTCAGCTTGAGTCACAATCCTGGAAGCAAAAGCAACTAGAACTTTGTCCAGTAACTAGGTAGGACCTGGCCCTGCTTGAGAGAAGCATGTACACTTATTTTAAAGATTTTGATTTGATTACAACACTCAAAAGTGGCACTATCATGACCAGATCCCTTAAATTCACCACTGATTAAGTGCATCTCATTTGTTTTCCTGGTCCTTGTCTAGCAGCAGCTCAATGGTGACAGCTTCTGCTGCTGCTGCTGCTGCAGGCAAGGTCTATGAGCATTCTTAACCAAGTGCCAAGTCCTGTTCATTTCAAGTGAGCAGCATTTTCCTGACAGCTTTTGTCCAAACAAGATTTTCTTTAAGCTAATGTTTGCTGGCTAGTTTAGCTTAATGATGTCTGGTATTTCCTCAGTTTAATTTCATATCCTTTATCCTTTTTACTAAACTTCTCTCTGTGCATTATGATTTTCTAAGACAAACTATACTTCATTCCTGAATGCTGGGCCATCCAATAGAGTAGCTAATAGTGGCTAGTACCAAAGATGCAGTAAGGGCAAAAAAATCCCACGTATACAAACCTAGCCACAGAAATTCTTCCTTTTTCCTTGCAGCCAGAAGTTGCTTTATACACTGATGAACAAGCCTTCTTTTCCTATCCCATTTTGAATAGTGTTGAACCATGCCTAACCCTCTAAAGCCTGTGAGTAACCTACTAAAATCTTTGTGATTTCAGAGTCACCCAATATGCCTTGCCTCCCTGGGACCCAAAGAAACCCTAAGCTCTGGAAGTAGGTCACATGACAGGGATCCCCTCGCTCTGGTGTAGTATGGAGCTGACATGAGCTGGGCTTGCCCAGATGTGTAGCTGGGTCTGGAAGGGACCCAGGAAGGTGAGCAGTGTCAGGCCCTTGCTTTCTCCCACCACACACTGCTCTGTCACTGCACTCAGGGTAACAGGATTTATCAAAATGATTTCTTAAATCTAGTTTGATAGAACTTTCCTCTTAAGTATTTCCTGAACCCACTGAATTACTTGCATGGGATGTTCAAAAGTATTCAGTAGGTTTGGGAGCACAAATCATCTTGCTCAATAGTATTGCATTTTTGCCTGCTGCCAGTTCAGTCCTTCAACAGCTATCCTCATACTACATTCTTCCTCTTACTTCACTAGCTACTTAGGATGTAAAACCTATTATTAGTGATTTTTAAAGCTCTTTGACTGTAAATATTAATTGGAACCTGCCACTTGCTTCAGTGACTTTCCCCAGATTACAGCGCAACCTGCTGAGACCCCCAGAGCTGCTCATAATGTAAATCCAGGTAAAAGCTCCCTTGAGAACCTGACATTTTTCCTGCCCTGATTTCAACTAAGGGGTTGAGGGAGGACATGAGAAGAAATAATGACAGGGAGAGCAAAAGAAAAAAGAACCTGGCAGTGTCCCAAACCAGGATATGGACATCACACTCTCCTTGGAAGCAGACATATCAATTACCACACAATAGCCCTACAGCCACAGTCCTCGCCCAAGGTGAAGAAAATGGACCTGAAGGAGAGTGAGTGTAATAGTCCATGTGCCTCCATCAAACCAGAAGATCCGAAACTTTCCTATCAGAAACCACACATTCACAAAGACAGCATGTGTCACAGCAGGCAAGAGCTGTGTGACCCCAAATGTCTGCAAATGGTATCACAAACTCTTCACTCTGACCAGGCTCCTGAAGCTGAGGATTGAGTTAGCACTATCTGAATGCACTAAAATAAGGTATTCAGCTGGATGGTTCCTGGAGGTGTCAGCCGCAAAAGAGGAATAATTGTCCTTGTACACTAGTGCCTAAAAAGATTGGTCTTTCAGATAAAAAAAATTAAGAGGACTAATACATGGCATTAATGTCAGGATTTAAAGTACCATGCTCATGCCTAGTGCAACCAATTTCAAAGGCATGTAATGACATGACTGTTTCATTATAGCCATGTGTATTAGTGACAGCTGGAATTAAGGTCACCTAAGTATTCCCATTCCTACTCCCTGCTTACAATTATCCATAATTAGCTTCCTAAAACTTTCACACTGCTATTGAAATTTTGTCCACTTAAAGAGGAGATTTTTCCAACTTTTGGAGAGAAAATCGAATTTGGAGAGAAAACCACCTGTGCCGATATCCAGAGAAGGGTTTTGCGTTTAGTTCCCCCCCACGCCCTCCAAATAGTACACTTTTCCCAGGAAAATGACTTTGTGCCCACTGGGTTTTTTTAAGCAATACTTAGAGGTGAGGAGCTGAAATACAAGAGCGAATGCCTCTTAGGAAAAGAATAGTTTTATGAAATCTAAGGAAGATCGTGGTGGTGTATTCAGCTTGCAAGTGCCCAGATACCATCAACCACACAACTTCAGTATTGAATTTGGATTCTCACTTTTGAAAACATCAGGTTCTAAGCAACCACTCTCTTGACTAGCCAGATTTTGATCAACAGTTCACATCTTCAATCACTTCATTGATATAATTACCTGCAAACAATGCAGTAATTCTGGATTGTGGATATATAATTAAGATAAGGTTCTACCCTTAATCATACACACTATCGATAGCTGCCCTTTACATCATTTTGAATTCCTTTTCCAGCTCGGGTTCACATCCATTTTCCTTGTGCACATTTTTTAGATTTTTACGACACACACTGGAACTGAATTAGAGTTATTTATTGGCAGTGGGTTGTTTTATGATTTTCCTGGATTTTATGTGCTTATTAGAACTTCTGCTTTGATGGACCAAGAAAAAAATATGAAAAAAAGAAAAATCAGTTACCATGCCTATTATTTGAGAAAATTATATTTCATTAATAAGTCAAAGAATCAAATAAGCTAAAGGATTGCTGAATTTAAGTGGGAGAAAAAGTTGGATATTAGTAACATTTTTGATAATTAACCATTCATCCTGTAAATTCATGCAATTTAGGTGGAGCACACCAACATTTCGAGATATTACAAGTGATGAAAAACTCTAAGCTACACCTTCATGCACTGTGCTGCATCAACTCACACAGGCATTTGAAAACACTTCATATTTTCCTCAATATTTTTTTTTGCTTCCTGTGCTACTGTGACCCATGGATACAGGAAAAACTGGAAATGAAATTTAAAGCAAGAAAAGATCTCTGTTATTAAATCAATACATGTGCCAGGGGTCTTTTTCTTCTTTTAATTTCAATAGAAATTTCTGAAAAAAGCATTACAAGTGAGTTGTGGGTGTTTTCTGTGAGTTATTTCCTCTCTCAGTGTGCAGCACTTCACTTATCTCTTTAAGGCCACACCTGTATACATGCATACTGACAGTCAAGTGTGCTGTCAACCTCTAATTCCAGACCTAAATAAACAAGTCATCAGTTTGTCATCTTGGCCACTGATCCATTGCCATTTTTTCCCAGTTGGCTGAATTACCATGGAAAATCCTTTCTGTATTGTTTCTAGCCCCAGTCACCCATAGAGGGCACCCCGATTGTGCCATGCTAGTCCAAGGACAAGGCTTCCTATTTATAAGAACCATTGCCTTAAAATTAAGTTTATAAAGCAGAAGTTGTCAAATGCCTTACATTTATTTTGGTGTATTTTCTCTCAAAATGTTCCTTAAATATATTTTTTTACATAGATAAAAGATTTTTTTCCCATTTTACAATATTGTTTGTTAGAATAAGAAAAAAAGGAGACTATTATAAAAAAGTCTCTAAAAAACTTCACTACAGATGCACTTGTACATAAAATTGCCTTTAGTGATGTACAAGAAAACCTTTCAATAAAAGTGCAGTTCTTTACACCTCATATCAATACTAAGTAAGCACTTGAGGGAGCACATACAGAGCCTAAGAATGCTTGGGTTTAAATAAGGTCTTAGGTTTTAGATTTTGGGATCCTTGTCTGAAAACACTGCCAAATTTCTTTTGAATTTTATTACAACCAGGAACATTCTTATTCAGCTTGGTCTGGGTGCCACAAGACAGAAAAGTCCTTGGAAAGACCTGGCTGCTGCAGATACCATAATTTCTGTGATCTGGCCAATTTGTATTAAATTTTCTTTTGTTTCAGGGGCTGAGAGGGGAAAATAAGGGGTTTTGGGGGAAATAGCACACACAGCAGATGAAGTTACATGATACTTGTAGATACTTGCACTTTTCCATTTACTGTAAAAATGAGAGTCATGTTAGACTCCCTTGAACTTCAGCATACTCCCCTTTCTTAGGGCATGTTTAGTTATCATCACTAAAATAGTCCTCAAAGTCTGGTCTCCCAGAGCAAATAGTCTTTAGGAGTGTTTCAAAAATACTGCTTTGGGGATCTACTCCAGCCCAAGGACCATAAGGCACTGATACAGCAAGGAACAGGCTTCTGAGCCTTACCTTAACACCCACGTGCAAGGTGTGACAAACATACCTCGTGCACAGTTTCAGCCAGATTTGCAGCTAGCTCTTGGCTCTGAAGGAATTTGTGTTTCACCTCTCTCTCTCTCCCAAATACACACAAACTTCTGCTCCCCAGGAAAACTCAAGGCATGTCTGACCCGAAAAGGCCAAGTGCCATAAAACAGCAGTCTCATCTGCTCACTCACTGCTGTTGTTGGTGTTTTCAGCTAGGCTTCAAGTTCAGCTGTGATGGAAACCCTAGTCAGGACTTTGACTGACCCTCTAGCCCTGCAGATGTGACAGTAAGTTGTTCACAACTCACATGATACAAGATATTTCCCGATATTGGGATGACTGCAAGCTTATCCCTGGTTATAAAGCAGAGAGTCTTTCTTTTACATGCATCTGGTTGAAGGCTAACTCTTCCACCACACAAGGTTATCAGGTGTTAAAGCTATACTTTCCATGGAAGTATAGATGTCTATATGGGGGTTCAGAGAGAACAAACACAAAGCAACTTAAGTACTGTGATGAGAGTAAATAAAATCCAAGTGGGCCAAAGAAACTAAGCAGGTCCTTTCCTGATTACCCATAGGCACTTGAAAAATTCTTTCTTACCTCTGGGGATCTCTTCCCAGATGCTGAAGTGGCTTTATGGATTTGGCCTTTCAATTGTCTCTCCAACTCAGTTCCCTGTCTACACAGAGGAGATATCAGTGCCCAGGGCCTAGCAAACTGTTTCTTGGTCATAACTGAATTGTGCTGAATCAGATGAGAATCTGCGCTACTGAAGGTGCAGAAGACAAAGTGAGCTCCCATTGCTCCCCACTGGTGTCTTTTGAGATGGTAGCCAGAGGGCAGCTAAACAGAGGCAGCTGACAAGCCCTCTTTGTGAACCACAAAGCAGCAGGGACGGTGCAGAGCTGCAGAGAACTGAGTACCAAATGCTGCATCTGGCAGTTCTTGGGATCCTCATCCACATTGCAGCACAAAGAACTGGAGAGGAGTGTGGGGAGGGAGGTGCATGGCACCTGCCTGCTCCTCTGTTTCTTCTCCACCCCATCTGTAGTGAGAGAAGTGTGTTAGTAACCTCTAAAATAATCATCTGCCAAGGGAGAAAACTGCCTTCCTCCTCCCCAGTACAGGGACTTGGCAGTGAGCCATTCAACTGACCGAGAACAGGCAGAGTCATCAGGACTGTTCTGCAGCATTTTCCTGTGGTATCACACGTGTCTTTGCAATACTCAGTAGAAACATTATTTCTGAATTAAACCCACACCAATTCAGCTCTATCAGACAGGACAAACTTCAAGAGCTGTATCCATTAAAAACTTTCCCCAAACATCTGTACTTAAAGATACAGAAGATTCTCTTGTCAGTTGATGTCAGCGAAGCAAGATGTCTGTTTCTAGAAGAAGTGTCCTGACACGCAATACTGAGTCCTGAGGTGAGAATTACTTGATGAATTTCTATTAATTCAATAGAAATATTTTGATAGGCAGTATTTTCCCAGGGGAAATATCCAGGTATCATTTTAAAATAATCCTCAAACACTCTACCCAAATCCAACCCCAGTTAGTTCTGTGTTGGTTTCAGATGGCTGAAGGAAAGGATAGCCCAGATGCCTTGTGGATTATGAGACAACAGGAGAAATCCGTGCCCATACATTTAATGGCTCAAGGCATTCAAGGAGGGAAAACAAACACCTCACTTCTCCCCCAACCACCCAACTAGCCAAGGAGGGAGCCACGCTGCACTCCTACCTGAGGAACATTCACCCACCCAGCTCCAGCCTGGCTTACCATCACATGGGAGCAGGAGCAATAGGGGACAACAGACAGAGCACAATCCCAAAAGCTGGGAAGGGTAAAGTGTCTAACACAAGATTTGACAGACACGTAGAATAGGCAGGGAGAAGCAGCCTGACAGCAGGGTTGGGAACAGCTCTGGGCAGAGAAGGAGATAGGGAAATACTCGGTGCCTGGGAAAGGAGAAGGGTTGCAAAGACTGTCATTGAAGAGGAAAAAGCCCACAGCTTCCAGGAGAAAGTATCAGAAAGTTATTGTAGTGGCAAAAGAGACCCAACAAGTGCATTTACAAATCGCTGGTGGGCAGGGTAAAGCCTGGTGTCTGATTCTATTGAGCAACCAGAAATGCACTAACAGGGTCACATGCTGTGATTGCTTGGTATCCACCTCTCTCTCACAGCTAGAAACTTACCAGCCTTCAGCTGAGACAATTCCCATTGAGATGGGCTTGATGTTGTACTCATTTCAAGCTCTCCTGAATGCACATCTTCTCTTGGTATCAAAGATGACTTTCCACACTGGACAGAATGCCCCTTCACCCTTCTTCCTGCACATAGGGCAGTTACTGCAGCTGCCCAGAGTAGGCAATTGGGATCATCCCAGTCACCCTGGTCTATCTGGCTGTCTCAACTCTCTCCGGTCTTTGGCATGCCAGAGAGGCTGAAGAAGTAAAGCTTGAAGCAGGGCCTTGAAAATCTCCCCACAGGATGTTCTTCACAAGAGAGTAGTTAGGGTGTCCAAGGCATTCTTGGAAAATCCATAAGAATTAATAGATTTTGTGGGAAAAGAAAAAAAATTCAAGTCTGATGCAGGAGGTGGAGAAAACTAGTGGGTGAAAGTTGTGCAGATCAGCCACACGATAAGTGAGCCCATATAAAATAGCAACTCCTTGGCAAAAGAATCATAAGGCTGTGACTGTATCTTTTTTATCCAGTGTAAGAGGGGACAGTCTGGCACAGTGCACTTTAGCTTGGCAAGGGAAGAAGGACTTGCCCAATTAGAAAAACAAGGAGGCTCTGGTGAGCTGGAATATCTCTTTCCCCAGTGGCATTCAGTCAGGTCTGCTTTTTCAGGAGGGAACAAAGGGAACTCTCACAGCCACTTGCAGGAAGCCACTCAAGGAGCAAAGACCTTTCATCATCTGTTCCTCAGTCCCCCCAGCTCCACCCTAGAAGACATTTTCCAGACTTTCCAGTCAGCCCTGAGATGTTGACTGGTGCACCAGCTTCATCAGCTCTCTGGCATGATCTGGCTGCATTCCCTCCCACCTTCAATGAGATAAGAGTCAGGAATGTTGTTCACACAATGGGTGTTACTATTCAAATCTGGAAACCAAAGCAAACACCAAGACCTTTCCTGCCAATCCCAAGGAAGGCATTGTAGACTTCCCTATGGAAGCAAACACATTTTTCCTGGTGAAACATCAACTCTGAAAAGAGCTCCTTTCAGAGTTGTTCTGAAGAAAAATGAAGGAGGCTGCATCAGGGAAGGGATCAGAGAAGGCAGCACTTGTCAGGGAGTTGCACTAACTCAGTTAATTTGAATGCTTCTGATTATCAGAGATGATTCACTTCTGTTCACTTTGCACCAAGTGTTGAGAAAGACATTGCATTTATCTTCATTGACTCACTGTTTCACAACATGAGCTTAAGGTATCCTTAATACTATGACAATGGGAAGGCTTGGTCATCCATATCCTGACACTAACCAGGGAAGGACTGCAAAGGATTTCAGTAAATCCAGACAAATCAGAAAATGTTATAAAGAACTCAATTATCTCCTCCTCTATTAAAGAGATGGTGTGAAAATCTGCAAAATAAAAATGCAGATGTTCTGAGAAAAGAAATCAAGAGGATATGTGCGTGTCTGGAAAGATCGTTTTGATTTTCATCACCACAAGGTGAGTTTTTCTGTTATAAAATCAGACTTACAAGGAACATATTGTTTCTTTACTGTATGGAGTTGCTTTCAATAAGCTTATGGACAATTGTCAATCTCACAAATCCTTGTTAGATGGAACATCTGGAGCTAAAACCACAAAAAGTCAAAGATTATTCCAGGGACCATTTATATAAGCTGACCTAAAATTAGAGCAAAGAATTCATAAAATTTAAAAGAGGAAGGTAGAATTTAATGGCTGAATTAAAGACAACTCTTAAGAAAATCACAGGAATGAAGGAAAGGCGACACAGTTCTTTGTATGTTTGTTATGGTTTTACTTACCAGGTACAATTAACATGCTCTGAAATAATGGTTCTCACTGCTCAAGCAGCACTGGTATTTACTGTTACTACCATCAGAACTGCTCAACACCCAGAGAGCAGACAGGGTTTCTAAAGCATTGGTTTCCATTCAAGCATCTAAATTGATAGCCATGTTCAGAAGAAATCTGACTGCATTGGGGACTGTCTGAAAGAACCTTTTAGCTAAAATAAGTGTATCTTTGCCAAGGTAGCCACGTTTTAAAAAATGATGAGGGAATGGAATGGGAGAAAGGGATACACTGTACTCGATGAAGCATTATTCCTCAGACTTCTTCCCAGTCCTTGCCTTCCTTCCACCTCAGCAAGGCACAATGTCTTCCTGGTCAAGAGGAACATTCCCTCTCCAAGGTCCTATATCACAAGGTTAAAACCCTACAATTATTAGGTAATAGTTGTAAAGCAGTAGCACCTAGGTGAACACGGCTTGTGTAAGACTCTATACATGCAGATACGCACCAGAAGCTCATTTTAGGAAATATCGTATGGTCCCCAGTGGGCAAAGAGGGCAGAAAGAAAACAAATGCATACAGATAAGAGGATAACTAAGATCTCTGAGGCCTTCAACAGTGGATCTGTGAAGAGATGCTAGCACTGCCAGATCCCTACACAGTACCTTGCTTTTGCAGAACAATGAACACCACAGCTCACAGTTTGTTGTGGACAAGTGATATGGCCCTAAATTAAATGATAGTGGGGAGCAAAGCATCGATTGTCCTGTGAACTGGCCACCTGTGCATGGTTGCCAAATGGGAGGTAAGAGATATGCATCGGATTCTGATGAGTGAAACACAAAAAGATACAAGCACAATCACGTGCTTATTGTTGTATAGAGATGAACTCTGTAATTAGCATTTGTGGGGTAGTGTCTCAAAGAGAAAACAAGAAAGGAAATTGCAATGTGTCTATTTATTTCCATAGCTACTCTATGACTGAGAGCCACTCAGCAGCCTCTGCTATTTGTGGGAGGGTTTCCCAACAAAACATACCAAAGGCGCAGGAAAAGGGCTTGTGTGTTGTTTTCTCAACATACAGTCACAGCCCAACAGGTATAGTTCCCCACCCTGTAAAGGAGAGGGTGTAAAAGAATGCTGTCCTTAGAGACAATGGGACATAAATCACAAAGCCAGGCTCAGGGCAGCGAAAGAGAACACACACAACTGATCAGTGATATAGGAGGAAGACAACATGATTGTCAATATCTACTTCACCACTGCAGGGATAGAGAGAGGTGACACACTAGAACACACAGAAGGAGAAGTGCCTGGTCTACCAGGTGTGATCACAACTCTCATGCTATCCATTCTGCTCACCATGGGGGCTGAGGGTACACCAGACACCTGTGGTCAAGAATGTGCTGTTCACATTAATGACTGTTGTACTATCATACAGTCCTTCCTGGAAAGGCACAACGGTCCAAACTTACCAGTCTCTCAACCCTCTCGCTCAGGTCTCTAAACCTTCCTGAGGACTGTCTGGAAAATTCATTATTGTACCGGATGTTGGTGAGTTTTACATTGGCACTGTAATAGAACAGCTTCTGATCTGTAAGGGAAAGAAGAGGAATAGGCAGTACTCGAAGCACCAAGATGAGTGAACTTTAGAAAAACACCTGGGGCTAACTGATATCCAGACATCTAGGAAGTGGATGAGCCTTCATGTATATCCAACCCATTCAAATACAGCCTCTAAAAGCTAGGAACCCAGGAGCAAGCACTCAGTTGAGTTAAGTGATCAAATCCCAGTTTCCCCAACAGTTACACTTGTGGCCAACCGGCAGCACTTTAGGGCTCACACGGGATCACAAGCTTCATCTTCCTGCTCAGTTACCTTTCTTCCTGGCCTGCCAACTCAACGCCAAGCGCTGGCAGGCAGCTGCTAGTGATTGGGAACAGGGAACAGTGAAACACCACAGACAGACATGCAGAAGGCTCTGCTTGTCACTCATGTAAGGGAGACCAGAAGACTTATGTGTTGACTTAATCACAGAAGTAGATCATGAGAAAAATGTGAAACAAATGAAAGCAAGTGAAAGCCAACAGAAACCACAGCCCTAAACCACCATGCACAGCAGGAAATGTTCCTAAGAGATCTGCAAAAATGCTAAATGAGGAAGGAAAGAGAGGTCTGGAGAAAACAGTGTTTTTTCCCCAAGTGGGTTTTAGACAGACTGGTGAAAACTCCCAGCACAACAGGCACAAAGGAAATGCACTAAGCGTAGGAACAGTGATATATTATGCAAAACTTACCATATGCCAGAAAATAAACTAGGAGACCAATGGTGATAGCTGCTGCCACTGCTGTTCCAATAACAATTAGAGCAATTTTCCGGGGCTCAAGATGTCTTATTTTAATAGCTGACTGATGAATTCTGGGGAAAATTAGGAAAAACAAAGGGAGAAGATTAATAAGATATTCTTTTCTATTTAACAACACACACACACCCCAAAAAAAAAGGAAAAAAAGAAGGTAAAGTTTTCTCCCTTGATGAGTCCACATGATTCTTCCTAGCAATATTAATTGACTTCTCACCCTTCAACACCCTTGAAAATGAAACCATGACTCAAGACTATTTTGAAATAGATGTTGGGATGTGCTAGAAGTCAAAGAACACAGACAGGTTTGAGGGTTTGGGTTTTTTATTATTAGGGCCAAATTAAATAGGAGCCCTGCTAAGATTCTTATGTGACTCCCGACTATATATCTGCAAGAATAAAACTTAATTTTCAGCTAGGTTAACTTTCATACAGCAATTGGTAAAAAGCACCCTCTAATTTGTTAAGTACATATCTATACATTATACAAGCTGCTCAACCCATTTCAGCCTTCAAAGCAGAGCTGGACAAAAAAGAAAAGGAGACTTCAGAGGGCCAGCCTTTGCTTCCTGTTTTGCTTAGATTGAATCTAAAAGCAAGAAGAAAGCACTGCTTCAAGCAGTATTTGCTGAAGTGATAGAATGACAGGGAAGGGCAGGGACATGTGAGCAGACACAGGTAGGAAACCTCACGAGATACTTCTCTCTGCTGTGCTCTTAATAACAGGTGCTAAGCCAAATTAACTCAAGGAAAGTCAATGGACATTCAGTACTATAGTTAAACAAAAACTACCCGAAAAAAGTTGGTTACAGCAAATTCTACCATTGTCTATAAACTCAAAAAGACTTGAAGATCCTTAAAGCCATTTTTCTACTTTATTACAAAAAACACAGAAGAGGAAGCAAGAATTTTTGGCAAAGAGTTCTTAATTGTAGAGTCAGATACCTCACTTATGCAGACATACCCACCTTCAGGTTAAGGTATAGCCTACCATAGGAAAGCAGGCTGCAGGGATCCTCTTCTGAGGCTGCAAGACACCTCAGTGAGTTCCCACATACAAAGTACACATAGCTCACTCCCAGAACATACATCTCATGAGCCACAAGTTTAAATGCATTAAAATAAGTTGAAATAATTGCAAGCAATCACTGCAATTATTTGCAGTACAGGAAAAAGACAGCAAGCACAGTGTGCACGGCACATAAATACTGAAGCAGGTCCCGATATTTCATTCTAATTCTATTGCAATGCCTTACAATTACAGCCTTATTACTGTGGCCTGGAAAACAACTGACTTAGGCCAAATATCATGATATTTGATTGAATGAGAATGAGAATAATAATTTGTCACTCAGATCTGTTGAGACTTGTCCTGCTTCTCCTATCTAGTGTTTCCTTCCCTCCTGCTATCCTGTAAAACACCTAGTAACCTCTCATCGAGTTTGATTCAAAATGCGTCTGTGAATCCATTAAAAAATAAAAAAAGGAAATTAAATAGTCTTGTTAAGAGAAGAGAAGCTCCAAAATTATTTCTCAGACTACCGTATGGAAGTTACCTTAAAACTTTAACTGGAGAAATTAAAAATAAGCAAGTATAAGTAGTCAGGACTTATTAATAAGAATATTTCTAAGTAGTAGCTTTTAGGTGAAACCATGAAGTCAGTGGTGAATTCAACTTTAATTTTTCATGTGTTTGTTGTTTCACGGTTTGTTGGGTTTTTTTCCCCACCACTACAGCTAATAGTCTTTTGCATGGCTTATATGCTTTGCAAATGTGTCTATTATGTTTGAAATGAAACAAAGTTACCGGAAAAGCCAACAAAACAACCAAAAAAATTGCATTTAACTTAAGACAACCTACTCTTGTATTCCTGTAGATACTGTCATTTAAAAGGCAGTTGTCTTGATTAAGCTACACAGAAGGAAAACATTCAGAAGGTCTTTCAGCTATAATGATCCTGGCATAGCCCCAAACCAAAATGCTGGGTTGGAGAAGCCCATTTGAAAGGCTGAATGCCACCTGTACACCGCAGTAGGTGAGCCTGAAGAAATTACTGCCTATCATATCAGCAAAACAGCGGTTTCAGACCAAAGTAGCATGACTGGGACACAGTTAAATAGAGCACTATAAATTTGAAACCTTTTCAGCATTCTTTTTTACATAGTGTAACATTTTTTTATAACTCTTCTTCTTTAGTTCTTCTTTCAAGTTCCGTGTTATCATTCGTCAAAGAGAAACCCCAGTCCATAACAGTTACTCATGTGTGTCATTTTACTCACACACGTGACTTTCATTTAATTCATGAAACCTGTTTGAGAGCATCATTTCAAAGAGATGCAGAGGGGTCTCAGCACCAGCTTCTAAACTGAATTTCCTCAAACAAGAAGCTATTTGATAAATACATCTTAGAAAGTCACTTAATGGAGAGGGGGCATTACTGTTGGGGCCTTGGATGTCTTTTTTCTTTTTGTTTTGTCTGAATAAACTTTCCCTCTTCCTTTTACACATAAGCATGAAACACCTGTTAAATTTTATTCTGCACTCCTAATTTCTTTTGAAAGCAAAAATTGGTTTTAGAAACAAAAGGTATTTTTGAGCAAAATATCCTTGATTAGACTGTACCATCTGGATTCTTCCCCATTTGAATAGACATTCTGCAGACCAGGAGGATTTCAAATCCAGGTTTTCAAAGATATCCATGAGACAAACCCGTAAAGATCATTGAACTGATACTTTTCCATTCCCATTAACTTTGAGCTTTATTGCTGCTTTGCTGTACCTCCTGAGGTTCATTCCTCAAATATTAATTATTGTATCTGACAACATGTCCCACTGACTAAAACTGAACAGTACTTACAGGGGTTCAATATACACAAGAGAAGCAACCATGCCAGAACTGAAACAGCTTCAATCCATGTGATGACGTGTCAGGGCTTGAATACTCTGCAGAGAGCTGATAAAGTTCAACAGTAGGAATTTATTTTCTCAGATCAAGAGTCTAACAATCCTTTTTAACTCCTTTGAAACTGTCTGCCTCCAAGAGAGGGAATAGGGAGCATAGCCTAGAAATGCACAGTAGGATTAAAACCACACCATTTGGGGAGATCACTGAAGTCCTCCAGAGCAGAAATGAAAATGAAAATTTTAAACCTGAACGAAATACCTGAAGCTGAAAGCTTTCCACTGACTTCAGAGGGCTTTCTGACAGGGCTTTTCTGCCTGCAGCTTAAGTGGTCCTTCCCTCTTCCCCAGAAATTCTGCTCTTTCCCAGACAACCATGCCCATGCAGTAATCTTAAACACATTGCAATCACAGACTGGGTTTCATCTCTTGGCAGAAGACTGCCAAGTCCCAGATTAAGATTTGTCCTATGAGGAAGAGGAGTGAAATATTTGCCGACAGAGAGAAACAACAAAAAATGATATAAAATTGCTCACATTGCCATGACAATTTTACTTGTTTGTCCTCTCTTTGTTTTCTAATAATTCCAAACACTGTCTTGGTTTTCCAACTGACTCATTTTCCTAGAAATACCCACTGAGACCTTTCCTGAACAGTAGTAGGTAATCTGGAGCCCTGCATTCCGTACTTGTGTTCCTTCCCATCACACACAGAGAAGACCTCCAAGAACATTCTCCTCAACAAGGAGCTCACACCAACAAACACAGAGCCAGAGAGATCCCTCCTGTTATGTGTTTTACAAGACAGACATAAGAAGGACACAGTTAAAAATGTCTGTCAACGTTTCATAACAGAGGAGTATCAGGAGAAAAAATCAGTCTCAAAGAAAAATTAAAAATTAAGAGTACCATTCAGTAAACAAATAATAAACACTTCATTAAATAAATCATGCATGCAGTTGCCTCACTCCAGCCTGAAACTGTTTACAAAAGAAGTTAGTGTCTTTTACCTATTGGAATTTATATTCACTTCTTGCAAAGAAGCAGAATTACAACTGCCTTCTATGAGTCAAAATGTCTGCTTCAGAGGAAAAATCTCAAAAGTCTTCCTCACTGGGGCTGAAAGCACACATGGACACCTGTGGAACCCCTCCATTACCTGCAGTGAGCTTCATATCAGAGACCATGTCTAGCTAAGTCAGCATGAACCAGGAAAGACAGCACAGGCTCTGCTTTGGCATACATGCACTGACAGTGTCTGCTCAAGAAAGGTGCTGACAGGACAGTCAGCTGAAAAGCCAAGCCCAAAACAGTCACCTAGAGATGATCTTTTGTGGGCTATTATATGTCCTTTGTTTTTAGTCGTATAAGAGAGGCATACTTAGATTGACAAATTTTCTCCACTGTTTTAGAATACATGTAGCACCTCTCTCTTAAGGTGTTTTGAGGAAAAAAACATTTATAAAAACCACTATCAGCCTTAGCAATAATTGTAATATACAAATACACAAATAATAGGATAGTAATGTGTTTTAATTTGTTTACTTAAATATGTTTACTGAACATCACTATGAAGGAGTTCTGCAAATCTGATACAACAGACCAGCCCTTCTGTGATCATCACGGTTTGTGTGCAGTTGTGACAGCTTAGGTCTACTCAGAATATGACCCAAAGTATCCAACTTCCCCTGTAGTTTAGAAGCTTACATTTCTAGACAATAATACATTTTTCTGTATTTTATACTTTATGTCCTAATTTCAACTGGGATACAGCTAATTTTCTTCATGGTAGCTGGTGCAGTGCTGTGTTTTAGGCTTAATGTGAGAATAATGTTGATAACACACTGATGATTTAGTTGTTGCTCAGTAGTGCTTATTGTAAGTCAAGGACTTTTGAGTTTCCCATGCTCTGGCAGTGAGCAGGGGCAAAAGGAACTGAGAGGGAGCAGGGCCAGGACAGTTGACCTGAACTGGCCAAAGGAATATTCCATACCACAGAGCATCATGCTCAGTATTGTTTTTTCCCTGAATCTCCTCCCCATCCCACTGGGATGGGGGCTGGTGGGAGGTGGTAGTGGTGAGTGGTTGCATAGTACTTAATTTCTGGTTGGGGTTAAACCAGGATATATAATAAACAATTACTAGGCTGGGTAGATAAACAGTGAGATGCTGTAATCTAGCAACATATTTCCACAAATTTCTGCATGATAAAAATGCTGTTGAAATTAGAGAAAGATCCTTAGACAAGTGGTTCAGCTGATACTGAAACCCCAGGCAATTGTCCAGTGGTAGAGAAATTGGAAAATTTCCATGTTCAGTTCTGTGTAAAATCTGTCTCCCTGTCATGACCAAGTCTGCCCACAGACCACATGAAGCCTTCAGATTGTCTTATATCAGAAGCATGTCAAACTAAGCCATCCCAAGCTTTGTGTTAGTTTGGTTTCATTTAAAATGAAGATCTGTATGTAATCAGAAACACAAACATGGAAGGAGTATGTGGTGGAAGCAGAATGCCTTGATTTTAAAATCTTATGCTGACCCAAAATGCTCAATCATAAAACTGCCTGGGGAAAAAATCAATAAATGAAACACTTCTGAAACATCGTCTAAGATGAATAGCAGGTGCCAGAAAAGGGCATCCTACACTGGGGCTTGCTCAGTGAATGAACATGACTAGATTTTAAGGCTCAGGAGAAGATCTTGTCTTATTCTAGTTTTCCTGTCTAAAATGGCCAGAAACTGAGTGCATGTGGCAACAAAACGCAAATGGAAGCAATTCTCTATGAGTCAAATCAGGTGTGGAGTGTACCAGAATCAAAAGTATTTCACTAGGGTTTCCTAAACTCAGGATGTACTCTGGGACAAACTGACAGAATAGGTTTTTGTTTGGCACCAGGTAGGAACCACATCTGCCTCCTACAATAATCTAAGTTGACTCCCATTAATGTCAATGGCACATGAGTGTTCTTGCACCAGGGCTGGTATCTATTTCCTGCTACACCTCAACAGTCTGTAATTTGCATTCATATTGCCCACCTACTGCATGACAAATTGGTGCGAGTGGCACTGCATTTCCACATGCATATTCACTTTTAGACTACCATACACAGCACCAGCTTCTCTGTACCTCGCCCTGCCGGGGCACAAGATCTTCACAAGGAAGTTACAGATAGGACATTGCACTTGCGTTCCAGACTGCAGGACACAGCACAACAGAGGGACAAGACCAGCAAGGCTGTCTACTCCGCCCAGTTTTCCTTAGCAGCTTTGCTTCCTGAAGGATTTTAGGGAGCACACATTCCAACTTAGCTTGAAATGTTCTGAAAAGAGGCGTCTTGGAACTGGATAAATCTAATACTGAAACACCCCTCTTATATGGGACCAAGGCAGAGGGCAATGAGCTCAAACAGCAAGGCTTACAGCTCCACACTCAGATCCACATCCCTGCACAGCAAAGAACTCTGGGCATCTAACAGACTACAAAGGGGCTTTGATTAAGACCAGGCAGTTTCCACCCCTTCCCAAACATGAAAATATTGAACTATCTAACACAGATTTTTCATTAATCTACTTTAGATTTTATAATAATTTAAACAACCATTTAAATAATTAAATTCTTTCCTAAGTAGGAGGTAAAGAAACTGTACTCAGATGTTGTTTAACTACCCTCTAGCACACTGTTATTAAAATTATTTACACCACTGTATACATAAACAAGACCTGGCAACTAGGTTTACCTCTAACTAGAAAACAACATGGCTTTTCAATTCTGTTAGGTAGAGAACTCTCACTTAGTTTTCCCTCTTTATTTAACACACACAAACTGGTATTCACAACGGATGGGGATTTCTTCGTCACCTGGAGCGGCATAACTTTTAATTTGTGGATATTAAACAGGGCAGGGGATCTTGGGGTATTGAGCAGGGTACCACTAGGGAACACAGAACAAAAAGTTGAAATCCATCTTCTCTTGGTAAAGACGACATTGTATTGACCAAAACTGTATTGTTCCCACAAAATGAGAAAAAACACCGAAGTGTGCATCAATAATAATTTTTGTCCATCCAGAAACAATGTTTCTATTTCAACATGCCCAGAAATTATTTAGAAAACCCAATTTTTAAAAATACTGAGGATGGAAAAAATAAGTAGCACCTTGTAATAATCTGCAGCCATTTGCCCAAAGCAATGCCAGAGAGGAGAGTAATATTTTAATGTTTAACAATCCACACAAAAATTCAGCCATCCAGCCAAATAAATAGGATGTTAAAAAAATATTTCAGATTCTTCTGAAATTTTGTTTCTGAGGTCAAACTTCTAAGCTTCATCAACTTCTGAGGCAACAACAAGAAAAAAATTCATGGGAGACTGAGTATCCCCCACTGCCATGTGAATCCAGAACCCAGTGTGTTGAACAGAAATAAATTCCAAGAGGTTTGCTGTACACTTGTGACACAACCTCTGCTCTGACCCAACAGAGCATAGTAGAGTGTTGCAGCTGGAAGACTTATTTTTGTAAAAATACTCTGAACTTTTCAGCACTGCCTTAATTATTTTTACAGTAAAACAAAACTAAGGATGTCCAGCATCTCTGACTGCACAAAATACTTTCATTACTCCTGAGAAATAAGGCTTCTTCCTTATAAAATACAAGTGTCAAAACCAGAATGATGAACGCCTATAGTGTTCCCCTCATGTGGTTGTGCTGCCATCACAGAACTGACAGGGATTTTTTGCAGGATTTGGGGGGAAATGTTATTGCAACTAGACCTGATCAAAACCCATAGTTTCCAAAAATCATGTTAGTGCATTTGATTTTGACACGAAAGAGTTTCCTGGATTCTGCACTGCTGCAATAAAGTCCTGCTGGAGGCAGGATGAGATGGTCACAGGGAGGAAAGGTGAATGTCAACCTGAGCCATCACATCATCTTTCTAAACAGACAGCAAATGGTTGTGCTCCTGGTCATGGTAGAGAAGGATTTCCTTTGGCAATTCTCACTCCAGCCACATGTTACTCTTTTCATCCAGTCCACAATCTCCAAAACCTCCCATTCAGCCTGCAGTTTACTGTTTAGTTTTCCCTCTAATGCCCCTTTTCAGGCTGAACATTTAAGACAGATACCTGATGTACCCTAGGTCTAAGAGGAAGAAAGGGGCAGCGACAGAGCAATGAGCTCCAAAATCAGGCAAGAGAACAAACAGATTTCTTTTCTGTATATCTATCCTAAAGCTTTCCCATAGACAGTATCCTTTACCACCATTACACCTTCAAGTTAGACTAGCTGAGCTAAAACATGCCACCTACTTTTGAAGGTCCCATGGTAGGTCCCGGTAGGTCTGGTAGCCTTTCTGACCGCCAACGAAGACTTTGCTAAAGTCTGGTCTGCGCAGCGAATGGTGCTGGAAAATGCAGGAGTCGCGTTGACTGGTGTGACGGGAAGGGAAAGGTGTTGAATGAAGATCCTTCATTGAGGCACAGCTGGCGCAACACCCAGCACCCTGTGGGTTATTGCAAAATGAGGGAACGAACTTCAGAATAAAAACAAACAGAGGTAAGCATGGAGTTGATAAGGAGACTGCAACCTTCAGATCAGCTCCGCATCAAAGAGCTCCCCAGGCAGGCAGAGATGGAGTGAGCAGATAAACTGGCCCAAGCAAGAAGACTTGTTCTTCACTACAGTGGAACAGGAAGTGCGTGAGATCTCCCTTTTCCAGCACTCCCTTTCTGTCCAACTTTCTGTCTCCTGAGCAGCAGCACCTTCTACCATACACTCGCTGTAAAACCCACAGGGGAGAGGCACCACACTGACCGCAACGCTAAGTCACTTCTCTTCTGAGATAGCCAACACAAAAACAAATATGGATGTAAATGGCTTGGTCAGCCAAGCCTGATCTACCTTGGTGCTCACTCATCCACAGCTGTTCTGGACTCCCTTGGCATCAGGGACAAGACAACTATAAGTATCCAGCCTCCTAATTACATGTTAGTCATTTAATGGTTGGCATAACCCCGCCTGTGGAAAATGCTTACTCTGTGAAAAGGGCCACCAATCTCCTTGGAATTCCCTTCTCCAAGCACAAATGTATTTCTTCAGAGCCAGCTGGAAAGGGAAAAAGTAGAGATTCACTAGTGAGAAAACCCACACTTGCATCTAAAATCCCAAACCGGAAAGTAAAATTACCAGAAACCAAACCTCTGGTTTCTGTTTTTTGATGCACTTGCATTTGTGCCCAAACGTTTGAAGCATTTGGTTTTCCAAAGAAGTCTCAAGGTTTCAGTCATTTTTATGGGAACACTTACTATCTTCAGGAAACAAGCTCATATAAAGGGAGGGAATAAAAAAAAAAAAAAAAGAAAGAGGAAAATTTTACCTGATCATACCAAGTCCTTTTCCATCTTTCCCCAAAGATGCCCATTCACAGGCATTTCAATGCCATTTTATAAACACTTGGGCAGATCATTTTGAGGACAGTGAGAAAAGCTGATCACTGCTGCACAGCATCTGCTATTCCTCTAACCTCGATTTCTTGCTTTGCTTTGATCAAATTAATTGAATTTTTTGGCTTCTCCTCACTCCCTGTAGAAAGGGCATTGTTGCAGTTACCTACCTCACCTGGGGCTTTACTGACCGAATACACACGTACCTGTCAAGTACTAATATTCTCCCTGGGCCTACCCCCCACCCAGTTATTTTCTTTTTCAAAATTAATAAAACTCAAAAAAGATTGTGCACAAAGGATTCTCTTCTCCACCCAGAAACACAAACACACCCAAAGAACTCCAGCACTTGATGGAGTGTTGGAAATTGATTACAAACCACTTCAATGCAGGAGTCAAGAAAATACCTTAGAAATCTTCAGAGTTTTTTTCTTTTTTACACTGGGAAACACTGGAAAAAGATGGCCCTTGAAGCATTTACCCTGTGAGATGCAGAGAATTGTTCCTGATGTGTGCAGTTCAGTGGCCAACTCTAACCACCTGGGTCACCCAAAAAATATATTACAGGAGAAGTAGGTTTTACCAAACATCTAGATTTTGAGACAACAGTTACTTGAAATCTTGAGTCCTGAACAAGAATGAAAAGCATTCATTAGAATTGCAAAGGGTCTCAGGAAGAAGTGCTAGAGGAAAGATGTTGGATAACAGAATGAACTGAATGAACTTCTGGTAACTTTCAGATCACACTAGGACAGACCTTCCTGTTACTACTCCAGGATATGAATAAATAAGGTATTACAAAGAAATTATTCCATTTTCTTACAATCAAGAATTTTTTGCAATCTGCCTAATAAAACTTTAAGTAGGTTGCTTTTGTTTTCAAATTAATTAACCAGTAAAATGAGCTGTCCTGCAAACAGTGTGAAACAAGGAAATACACTTGCCTGGGTCAGTGCTTTGCATCAGAATGCAAAATCAATTTACACATACATGTCCCCCAGGAACAATGGTACAGACAGGACAAGAAAAGACAATGATTAAGGAATAATTTTCCTAACAATAAATTATCAAGTTGCAAAGTGCGTGGTATTAGGGTGTTATTCAGTAAGCTAGGTAATTACTAATCTTTTTGGTTAATACTAGGGAACCAGGACGGAAACTAGCTATCAAAGTGTAGGGTGGAAATCTGAGAATGTGGGTGCACAGGATTTTGTGAATGAAAGTGTAAAAAGATGTAATGACCATTCTCTCAGTTTAACCCTGCAAAGTCAGCTCAGCCGGTCAGACAGACTGCTTGCCTAAGAGTGGTAATAATAGACTTCCTTGGTTTATCTTTGCATACTTACACAGGCTCACAGGCTGTAAAGACAAAGAATACCTTTAGAAAAGACCATTGGCCAGCCCTGTAGCAATAACATCTTCGGAATTTACAAGCAAAGATATTTTACATAATTGTCTACCAGTTACTCAACCCAGGCCACAAATTTTAGACCAAAGACAACAGTCAGTCGTTACTTTTACACTGAGAAGTGATTGTTCTTGCCAGTGATATTTTACAGAACCGACAGAAGTACTGTTAAACAGCATGGCCTTAAACAACCTGAAATAATTAGAGCTGCTCTGAGCAGGGGTTTTGACAAGGTGACCTCTGTACATCCCTTCCAATCTAAATTACTTTGTGATTCTGTGAGCATCTGATAAGACGAAACTGGTACACTGCAATGAAATCCTTCCCTGGTCCACTCATTTTTCCATCAGCACACCTTGACAGCTCAGTTATGGCTTCAGGCCTCCCTCTCTTGAAAAACACAAACATGTCTTGCATTTGGCCTTCAAAATTCAGCGGAAGACCTGAATGAGCTACATTTCTTCATACTTTTTAACTTCAGCTGTGGAAATGCTGCACAACTTTATTGTTTTGACAGAAAAAGTTCACCAGTTTATTATCAGATGTTTTCCTTTACTACATGAAATGCCTGGCAAGGCTCTTAATAACTGATGGCAGTTAATAACTGATAAGTAGAAAAACAAAACCAGAATATCCACTAAAAGGATAGAGTGATTCTCCAGAGCCAACGTAAGGGCTGGGAGAGAAGCCAAGTCCTTATCTTGAGCCTTGAAAAGTCACTTGGGTCCAGATTTTATTACGTGCCCATCAGCTTTGAGATACTGAACACATGGAGGCTCTCAGATGCTATAGAAATGGCCTCAAGCTCTGAAGTATGCTAGATCCTGTCCTGGTTGCTTTCCAAATAGTTCCTCTTTCCAGGCCCTTGTAACAGAAACTGCTACACCCGTCTGAGTTGCAGCCAGGGATGCCAGCCCAAAATACCAGCAACACCCTTAGACAGTAGAAGTCCCCCACTACCAGATCATTAAAAAAGAATTCATAGCCTGTCACCCCATTTGAGGCAAAAAGGTGGCACACATGTGCCTGTCCCCTGGAGCTGCCCAGCCAGAGCTGCTGCTTGGTACAGTGAAACAGGACAGCCTGCATTTTCTTCCATCAGAGTAACTAACCAGTCTCTACATCCACTGCACGAATCCTCTGCTCCCTGTGAAGGCACACAGCATCTCCAAAGAGACAGTGTCTGAGGTGCTTAGACTAGGCTACAAAGAACAAGGCCCATGAAAATAAAAATAAATCCTTTACAGGCACAGATCAAATTAAACAAAAGAAGAGCAGCATTGTCTCACACATCTGAAGTGCTAGAGGGACTGACTGGGAGCACTTAGACAGATCTCTGTGGAAAGCAGCATACACAAAACAAGGTTTTTCTTACATCTCTACATCCGCAGAAGATAGGTAGCTTGGATTTGATTTCATATTATTTGTTAGCAGCTAAGTTGCCTGGTGGAAGCCAAGTGGAGTCTGGCTCTTTGAGACAGTTTCTGCTAGAGCTATTACCTGTTCTAGTTTACTCTGCAGCAGCATACAAAATCCCACTGTGATCCAGTGGTCTCATGATTTATCATACACTGCATTAGCGTTCAAGACTTCATAGACTAAATTAGACATAGGAAAATCATGTTCAAGACCTCCATCCTGCAGCTGTTTTGACTCTGGCTGTCCTTTCAGACACAGTTCGGGAGATTAGTCACTGAAAAATGCAGCATGCATCAGGCAGGACTACACAGTACCAAATGAGGGTCCCTCTTGGTTTCCTGCCTCCCTGTGAGACCTTCTGGCTAAGCTCACTCTCAGGTAACCTGTTTTCTACCTAGGTGGCACAGAATGGATTGTTTTCCATTCCATGCCCTACAGGGCCAGGCAAGTTTGGGATAACAGCACTGGGTATGGCATCTAAGGGTCAAGCATGAAGATGACCTGGTGTCATCTTCTTTGGGTTCTTTGGGTTGTCTCCTCTAGCTCAGGGTATGGTACAGTTTGTACCAAGATTCCCAACCTGACAGGAAAGGAACAAGAAGAAATCTGATCCGTGTCTTCAATCCACAAGAATCATCAGGAATTGTCAAAATGGGAGATCAAAGCAAGAAACAGCCGCATGCCACTGCAAACCTTCCATCCTATCAAATTCTCAAAATTACTGCTGCTCTTTGCTATCTTGTTTTCAAGAAGGTTGGCGAGCTCAGAAAACAGACCCATGATACCAACAATACCTCACAATTTACCTTTCCAGTCTACTTTTCCACAGGACAAAGCTCTGGCTTTGGTACTGCAGGTAAGCAGACGAAACCTGCTCAGCCCCTTGCTCTGACAGCCATAGCCCACTGTACTTAACGTACTTAAAGGAGAGCATCTGATGCCAGCTTTCTGATGGAAAAAAACGCTGAAACTCACCCAGTGCTGCAGATGCCTATGCTTAAAACTGAAAGGTTGTAGCCCCCCCAGACTTTGCAAGAATATTATATGGCATCTCTGCATCTTCCAAGGCAGCAGGACACAGTGCCTTGTCCTCCTGCTCCTCTCTACTTAACTGAGAGAGCACCACCAGCAGCCAAGAGCTTAAGGCTCTTCTACAATACGATTCACCCTCTAGTGGATAACATGGGACCTATTTACCTTCACATAAATTTGGACAACCTCTGGCCAAGTGGGTAAGTTCTGTCCAAGTCTGGATGACGTTTTGCTCTTCTAATAGTTATGTTCTTCTCCCCATTACACTCTTCAAACAAGTCAATAAAGTCAGATGATTAAGACTACATAAAAGTCAGCACATAAATCCATGGTATAGGATCATAGTAACACATCCTAAAACAGAGGAGTCTCCAACTTACAGTAGCTTACTGTGGTGCAGGAAATTAGCAAGTACATGAAAACAGAAGGTAAATTTAACAGGTTTTATTAAATTTACATATAAATTACATTCCTGTGCGTCATACATGATTGTATAGTTAGATACATCCCATTCTGCCTTGAGTGAAAATGTTCATTCCTCACAAATAGGTGAGAATGCAGCTTAAAAGGTATACAAATCTGCTAGACCACCTAAACCAGATAAGAAGTTTTGGCTTCAGGTTTCCATAATTTCCCTCAGGAAAAGCCAGACAAGGATGAAATCAGCATATTTTTGCCACAAGTAAGGGATTCAGACCCGTCACATCCATCCACACCAACATTCCGAGTGGATGAGGGATGTTCTTTTAAGTGCTCTTCTTGATAGTCACCGTTTACACTGCTTTGCATCATCAAGAGGACTCAGAGCATGTAAACTACAACTACATAGCTTCCAGAGGAAACTGGATCAGAATTTTCCAGTTGCTACAAGGAAAAACTCCACAAGGCAGTCCAAAAGAAAGGCTCCCAAAACATACACCATGTAGATACCAGGTCCTCTTCACCCCCATCCTCCTGGCTGCACTGTGCTGGCACTTGGCATTAAGGCAGATCAGGTACTCTATCTCTCCGAGTAGATGCTCAGAACCTGCAGCTCCTTAAACAAATGACAAGTTCTCTTTTTCAGCCTTGTGCGCACCTCTTCGGAGAATGAGATTTACTGCAGCACTTGATACAGTGCAAATGTGTAAGGCTTTCAGATGTTGTACCCAGAAGAAGCACAACTGGAAAGTTTGCAGATGCAAAATTAATTTTTTTGACATCTACTTACCTGTTTTGGGGAACCAGTCAGAAAGTTGGTATTTTAAAGACTAAAAATCCTAAGTGTTCAAGTTACAGTGAAATCCAGCAGGATGGGGAAACTGTTATGCACTTTGAAAACCCAAGCCTAGAGTACTTTGAAAACTGGAAATCCATGGTATCTTGTAATGATGCTTTTCTTCATAAAGACCAAATTTCATTCATCATCCTGGTAAGATAATTGCTACTGCCAAGGAAAAAAAAATCATATATACTTGTCATACATCGATTTTGAGCTTCCTTTACAAGCAATATACTTAAAAGTCATGTTATGCTGAAGGGACTAAAATGAGATTTGCTGGGTTCGGACCTATGGAACCAGTCTGACAGTTTTTATTCCCTATGTAGAAACTAAGCCACCTAGTTTTGTTTCTGAAGCTCACAACATTCCACAAGAAAAGTTCCCTGCAAAAAACAAAATTAAATGCCAGGTATACACAACTATAGAACATACAACAGCTGCAGACCTTCTCTGGGGATCCAAATATTCCAGTACCTCCAGTGAGTCTCTAGAAGAGTATGGATCTACGTACTGGCAAACAGTCAGATCACAGGATGTGTAATCAAAATACTTCTGTTAACTGGATCGATTGCTGCTCTCTTTGGCAGTATTTGCAGCGAGCTGCACGGTCAGAGGGGGTCCCTGAACTGCCATTGACTATGTCAACTGACCTGTGCTCAGCTTGGACAACACTTTGATCCTAAGACTGTAACCACTGGGGGCCTTTCCCCCATTCTTTTTAAGTAAGAGCACCCCAAAAGCCTGTCGCTAGCCTTTTCTTGTGTAAGACGCTTCTTAGTGCACTGGACTAGCTCCAAGTATTGGCAGTGGGGCCAGTATCTCCTCTGCCGAGTTCTTTCTCTTCTGACCACAGAGGGAGAAGAGAGCAGTTGAATGGTTCATTATCCAGCAATTAAGTCCACAGCACATAAAGTGTTGGAGAATCTGCAGACTCACCAAGAGAAGCATCTTCACTAGCAATCTAGTTCTGCTGCTGAGTTGTAGAAAGTATTTGAGATCTACCTGGCAGACAGAAACATGGGCTCCTGAAAACATCAAGTCAGAGAGAATATGAGGTTTGTGTGGTTGAGATCAAAAGAGTTAGCTACAGTCTGACAATGCAACATAGGCAATTCCTACTTTCCATCAGAAGAGAGAGATCTTTACATAAAATTAGTGAGTCAGTCAGGAGTTCTGCCCTGCTCTGAAGGAGATGGGTATTTCCACTGTAATAAAAAACCTTTTTTTTTACAGGATACAGCTGAAGATGCACATATTCAATAATAAAGACTTGAGAATAGCATTCACAAAAATAAGCAGTTTGAGACGGGGTCTTTTTGACAATGGTCATACCAATATTGTTACAATCGTCCATCCTGCACAAAAAGCAAAGGACTTTTATTCAGAAAAATACAATCTGGATAGTTAAAAATGGAAATTAATTCAGCCAAGTACTCTAATACGACAACAGAGTGGTATGAATATAAAGTTGTTTTCAGTCTTAAGTCCAGCAGCCACTCTCATGGCAAATACTGTCGTAGAGGCTGCTTACATGAAGCGATGAGTGGGCACGCATACACTTGATCAAAGAAGGTGGACACAAGCTGGTGTTTTCCACAAATTCATTTTCAGGAAAACACAGCAAGGAAAAATTCTCTATTCACTTAAGTAAGAGTCCAACTTGATGTTAGGAACCAGGACTTCTCTAAGCTATGTTCCATTCTTCATTATAGTACATTCCCTGGAATGATGCAGGAAAAAGCTCAAGAATTCAGAAGCACAGCAGCCTTGGAGTCAAGAGCTGAATTGTAGCTTGTCTGTGGATAGATAGGGCCTTGTGAGCACACAGTAAATGGGTGGGCCACGTTTCAGTTATAACTTGTCTTGGATGCTGGTAGATGATTATTTGTGCTCAAACACTTTGCCTGGGTATCAGAGCTGGAGCCAAGACATTTGACCATGGAGAAAAAAGGGTCCGTATATTGCATATAGATGAAGGTGGTTGTCCCTCTGACAGACTACTTCCTGAGCAAACAACTGTCACATGGATCAAGTCCATTCCTGTCTGGCTGTAGACCAAACCAATTTCAAGTCCTAGACTACTCCAAGCTTGGATACATGACCACAAGCTAAACCAGCAGCTCTTTAGATGGTGACCACAGAGTAGAATGTATCAGAGGAATAGCTGTACACAGCCCACAGAACTTAACCTGCTCCAGGTTTCAGATGCCCGTTTTGGAGCGGATCCAATTTCGATAGTAAGTCACTCGTGTGTACACTCCTGGTTTATTTGGCTTTCCACATTCATCTCCCCAGCTCACTATTCCCACAAGATACCAGATTCCTCTGGAGTTCACATGTACCAGTGGCCCACCAGAGTCACCCTAAGGAGAAAAATGTCAACAGGTAAGAACAAAGCAAACAGTGTTCACCTCACTAATCCAAGTCTTAAATTGTTGTGTTGCAACTGACAGGTATTTTTCTCTAGACCTCAGATATAATTCAAGTTTCACACAGTTTAATGGCAAGACAGAGGCTGACAGCCTATGTCTAATTCAGTCTCTCCCAGTCCACTCCCTTACATCTGTGTTCTCTCATAGGTGCATTATAAACTCCAAGCACTGAAGTTCAGACTTCAGCCCATGAGCCATGCAGCTCTTCATTTGCATCTGTCAAGATATTGAAACCCATAAACTTTAGACTCCCTAAAGTGTATTTCATTTCTAGAAAACATTAGTTTCCACTCCACCTAGTTTCTTATTATTATTACCTATAAACAAACTTACCTGGCAAGCATCCACCTCCCCCTCCAAGTATCCAGCACACAACATTCCAGGTGTTATCACTCCACCATATACTTGTCTGCTGTTACAGATCTCAGTACTTATAATTTTCACTTCTGCTTGTCGAAGCTGATTAACACTATAGCCTAGAAGGAGAAGTGGCACAACAATTTGCAGACAGAGTATGCAACATAAAACATGCAAAGATTAGGAGTAGACAGATTTTCCTACAGCTTTCCTACCATCACAGACAATTAAGGGAGCTACCTAGACAATGTCTCAGAAATAAGAAAGTTCCCCCATCCACCAAAATCCTTCAATTGTTCCCAAACGTAACAAAGATATCTTTCATCATCACCAGATACTCTTTAGCATAATGCACAAAGGCATTTTTGTACATATTTCAGTATTAAATTCAACTGTAGGCTACAAGATACATCCTTGATATCACTGGAAAGAGACACTCACCATCATTCTCCAAAGCTCCCCAACCTGTGACAAAGCAGGAAGCGTTGTCTGGGAAAACGTGAGATGCTTCAGGAAGACACACACTGTGCACATCACTTGTGAACTCAATAGCAGATGCAAGTTCCACAACAGCCACATCATGTTCGTGATCAAGGATAACGTTACCGTATCTTTCATGAACAATAATTCTTCGGACAAGTTTTCTCTGTTTTGGAGGTCTCAGCAGAATCCCAAAGCTGGCAGTCCACCTCCGAGGATCAGTTCCTCTGTAAGATAAGATATTTGAGGTTATGTCACAGCCACACAAAACAGGATCCCCAAAGGAGCTTAGCTCTCCATTTAAGCATCAGAAAGCAATGTGATCAGGTTTGCCTAAGGAAAGAGTCAAACTTCATTATCTTTCGGCAGATACAGATATTAGTGGGGCACAAAAGGTCAGAGCACCCAAGAGTCCTAAGGCCTTTACAATCAGAAAGGTGCTGATGACTTACTCTCTAAAGCAGTGGGCTGCAGTCACTAGCCAGGTATTGCTGATGATTGATGCACCGCAGCGATGGGTCCCATCGAGCTGAATACTGGCCTGCCATGGCCATTCTCCATCCTGTGCACGCTGCCCACCAATTATTCTCTCCACTCCTGTGAAGGAGAATGCCTCTCTCCGTATTCCACAGCCTGCCAAAGAAAAGATAGCTCTGCTTTAGCTGATTGAAGGCCCTCATGGCTGCACATGCACATGTAACAGGGCAGGGTGTCTGTCAAGAAATGACCTTCACCTAAAGCAGGGAAACCAAGTGTCATGGTCACGAATGACTCAGGATAGATGCAGGGTAAAAAAGGAAGTTTGATAGAAGAGTCAGTACTTTTTCATTAAGTCAGTTTCCAGACACACTAGCCTATATGTACTCCCATGGGAACTGAGGGCTGTGTATCTGAGACACTGAAAGAAAGGATTTTTTTCAGGTCACCTCCAGATTAGCCTTGACAGCAGCAACAAAAAAGTAGTGTCCTCTTCCTCCAAAAATTTACTTACAGCCACTGTGTCAATTGCACAATCATGTGTTACCCACCTTTAAAAAGTTAGATCCAATTCTCAGGGTCTATCTGAAGATGGAAAACTAACATACAAACTCTTTGAGACCATACAGGGGACTGATGCAGTCCCCTGGGAGGGTACTTATGTGTCTCCCTGTTTCCATAGGAGCTTTAAGACCTCAAGGGGGAGCACAGAACAAGGGAAGGACTGAGAACCTGCCAATCTCCAGGGCTGAGCCACTGCCTTGCTCTCACTCTGATCAGCTCTTCTCCCTCTCCCACCCTCTGCCCTTTTAGCTCAAATCTGACAGACATCTGTTCTCAAATGTTTCTGCATGGAGGAGGGGGCAGGAGGGAAAATGTTTTTTGTTGGCCCACAGCAACTGTTTGCTTGTGCAAACTTGCTAACAGCAGCTTATCTACGTCCCCAACTTCCCAAAACCAACATTAAAGCAAGTGCTTCCCACCACCAATTCAGAATGCTTTATTCTACAAACAGCACAGAACCAGCAAGACTACAAGAAAATGAGCTCAAGTCTTCCATGTCTCATGCACTCTCTTCTGCTCTAGTACATGAAATAAGTTCTTTTTTCAACTTGTTTCATAAAAACATCATGATTTTGTAAACACAGAACATCTAGAACCATGTCCCTGAAGTTTTACTATAAAGCATTTGTACTTACAGTTGTTTAATAGGTTATCTCCCTTTTCCTTATTCAACTCTGAAATGAAAAGCAAATACCACAGTGAGTATATCTCATATGCTCTGTGATTTAGCACAGACTTCCTCCCTGTACCCAGAAACACAAATTAAATGAGTTGCATTGCTGCATGGAGTGAAGTATGGTAAAAGGAGTAATGTGCTGTGTTGGAGAAGTTCAGTGAAGCTTTTGTTCGTCACTGAAAGTGTAAGGCCACAGGATACATCTTTCTTGCCTTAGCTCAAGGCTAACCAAAGCAGTGTATGACTGCAAGTAGGTCCAAGTTGCATCTACACATATAATATGCACAGTAACCAGCTAACACTTACAGGCATCTTTTCAGCTTCAGTGTGGCAAGGTGGTCAAAACAGTCTTCATAAATCCTCAGTGCTGAGATTGACTGGAGCTAAACTGCAACATTTTCAATTTCTTTCCTACAAAAACCCCTCTGCCAGATTCAGATGGTAACCAGCAACAGATTCATGGGAGAGGATTACTGCCCAGGGAACCTCATGTTTTGTTAAAAACACAGCAATTTGTCAAATAAGCAAAGGAAATGGCAGAGGGTGGAGAAGGGAACCATCTCATCTTTGCATTTTTTAATAGCTTGAGGACTCTGCATTTCAGTGCCTGGTGATACAGGTTCTTGTTCAATTCGATGTGTGCCTTAAAGTAGTTTGTGAATCCCTGGTCACAAAGTTGTTTTTTTGATGAATTGAGGGGGTCTGTCTCATTCAACACAACTAGGTCATACAGAGAAAACCTCTAATGGACAGAGGAGAGCTCACACCCATAAATCAGTGCCTGTGTGTTTTAGTGCTTTGCATGATACTTCTTCCAAGTTCCCAGGCTGTCAGCTTAACATACACTTTTGAAAAGGCAAAAGAAAGAAAACAAGAATAGCCCATATTTGCATACTAAAGTGAAACTCATTACACTATGAACAGCAAAGTATGAGGAACCAATTCCTAGCTGAAAACACAAGCCTAAGGCACTTGCCTGTGAGTTGAATGGTAGACTGGTCAACATCCAAGTCCGTTGAGGTTGTTTTCAGCCTTCTGCGTAACACACGGTTGACATGACCCCAGGTCGTTGCTTCTCTGTCAGCAGAGGCAAATTTAAATACCAGAACAACAGATGCAAGCACTCCACCAGGATCTGGGCTACAAACCAACACAAACAGAGTGGTGTTGTCCTCTTTGCCCACTAATGCTCTTGGTTCTGCTTTGTACTATCTGCCTGTTTATATGAGAACAGGTCTGGTTTGCACAGACATCTAGAACAGTAGATTACTACTTATAAGCAGTAGAGCTGAGAAGTAGAGAAGGGATTGCTCCCTTTGGCCTCTACACAGATCCTGGTCACTAGGACACAAATGGCAATGGTAACAACACAGCAAGTTAAAACCCTTCAACAGATATCCAACATGCCATTCCTGACAGTCATTCAAAAGATCCAGTTTAGAGCTACAGAAGTTAAAAAGGTCTTTTGGCATTTCTTTCCATTTAAGTCACTTGTCCATTTATTGGCCAGTTTGATCCACTGTATTTAGATACAACATACTCAGTAGTTTGAGATCACTTGCTGTCACTATAAAATGTTGAGCCCAATATTTTAAAGCAACAGTCTCAAGGAATACCAACCAAAGCCTTGAGGAAAAGACAGCAGAGATGCAGCTAAGCTGCTCCAGTGCCTGGTTGCACAAGGTATCTGTAGTGAAAATAAGAGTGGAAGAGATACACTGTTCAATCAACTTAAAAGTTGTAAAGAGGTCACTTGAAGTCTAGCTCCCAAGTTCTGCAATTTCAGATTATGTACACTATGGGAGGCTTTTGGAAGGAACCAGCATCAGAAAACAATGTAGAACAGCTTAAGCAAACTACTCATTCCATCTAGAGACAGGTAAAGGCAAGAAAGCCCACAAGTGCTGGGAAGAAGGATATTTGTGGAAAGTTTGGCATTCTTTACTGTATAGGAAAAAATATTCCACAGTAGATTTGAGCCTTACAGAAATACAACTCCAAAATAAGGTAGCATGAAGGAGAGGGAAGCAATGGCTCTTACCACTGAGAGTGATGCATAATTACAGCAGAGGAAAGACTTAAAACCTCTCACCAAGGACATTTATACCTGTACGTTCCACTTGCCTCCTTCTGTCTACTGTACCTATGCCTATGTTCCCTTGTCTATATTCATGTATCTCACAGTGGACTCATTTATTCCTTCAGACCTTTCCAGAGAGGGAGGAGAATAGTAATCTCCTACTGTACACCATGCAGAGTGGTAAACACCAGCCCAAGCTTCCATGGGAAGCAATAAGTGTGATAAAGAGCTTACTCGGTATCTCTCGAGCTGTTAACTAGTAGTGAAGACAAAGATCACTCAATAATCCATTTACTGCATCACAGTCACAAAAAAAATAGCGTTCAGGGAATCAACCTGCAGAAGTATAAGGCCAAATTTCTCTTCCTTGCTGACCTCTGAAGGTAACTGAGCCCTCAGTGTTTTGAGCACTGCAGGAGAGTGACAACCAGACAAGGCTTACTCATCCTACCAGTATAACCCAAGCATAAACAACACGAAATGCTCTATATGGTCAAGTAGTAGGAAGAAAATATATTTAACACATCCCTGCTTATTCCAGGCCACCACATAACTTACCTTAGACTGACAACGTGAGACCTGATGTACCTTTTACTTAGAAAGGAGTTCTTGAATACTTCAGACATCTGTTAAAAGAAAAGGGTGTGTTAAAATACACCTGTAATAAGTACATGCTTTCATGATATAACAGTCTCATGAGCCTCTGAAGCACAAGAAAATGCTTTCAGATCTCCACCTCTACACCAAAGCTACCATTAAATTTCCATCAGAGGATATAGATCCAAAATAAACAGCTGAGTTGGCCAATTTCACTGTCTGTTCTGCTCTATGGTTGCTGGTTTCACCACAGAGCTGCTGGAGCAGACAGCACTTGTGCTTACCATCTGCTTGCGCACAGTCAGCAACACATCTTTAACCCACTACACCAAGGTTTAGACAGGTAAGGCCAGACATGTAAGGATGAGGTAAAATCACCTCTGACTATTTTCAATCACACAATTGCAAGACTCCTCACCATAGCCCAGGCATGAACAGAAAAACATCTTAGTTTACCATGGTTTCAATCTCTTCACTCAGGTTCCTGAACTCTTCTGTGGTTTGCCTTTCGTACTGAGGGTCGTAGTTGACATTGGTGATTAAGAAAGACACATTGTAATATCTGTCTTGATCTACAGAGGAGAAAAAAAAAGGCAGCTGATCTCCTTTGGTACAATTCAAAGATGAACAGTACTTCATAGAACATGGCACAAGCAAGGGATCCAGGCTCTGGTTGTGATCCTATCAGCTGTGGGATTACAGCTTTAGCAGCACTTTGGGAAAAGGGGGGTCTGGACCATACTGATGCTCCATGAACCAGCTAGGGGCTCGTTTCTTCTTTGAGAACCATCTGAAGTAGCTGTAAATTACACCCATTACAGGGGTCCTTCTTCTTTCTGGCCTGAGGTGAGCACAGCATAAGACAAACCAGCCCACATATGTCCCTTCTGACTCAGTAGACACACTCACTCCTCCCTGGCTGCACTCTGGCATGTCCCTGCCCCTCTGAAAGGCAGGTGACACAGAGCTATTTGCATCCATTCAGCAGTTGGGTTATATTTAAAATCTGGTTCTCCAGTGAATGGTAGAGTGACCCCAAAACATAGGGTTGGCAAAAACCAAAGCTAAGACGTAGCTCTGCCACTGCTTCTTCTAGTGTCCTAATGCAAGCCACGACCTCATTCACTCCTGGTAAGCTGAATGATTAGTTCCATTCCAGCAGGAAGGCATTTCAAAACCACTCACACTTGTATCTCAGAGACTGGGAATGGAATGACTTGGCTTCATTCATGAGCCAAGTGGCTGGGAATGGAATGACTGGGCTTCAAGTCATGAGCCAAGATGGTTGGACTTGATAATCATAAAGTTCTTTTCCAACCTTAACAATTCTGTGATCTGCTAATGAAACTGAGCCCTTGGCAACCAGGACTGACTCCTGGGCTCCAAAAAGCCCAGGGGCTCTGCCCTCTCTGTTTCTGTAATATTCTCATCTGGAGGTGCCAGGTTAAGTTTCAGCAAAACCCCTGTTCAATACCAAGCTTACTATGCATAGTCTGAGTACTAGACACACCTCTGGCTTATACAGAAGGCTGCTATCCTTTGGTTCACCATGGATACCAGTGGAGGAACCAGCGCATAACAAGAAAAAAATAGAGGGTTAAAACTGAAATCCCTGATTCAAGTAAAGGGTCCTTCAAGTGTTCTTGCAGGTTTTCAAATCAATTCAGATCTTGAATAGGGTTTAGAGAGTTTTCTCATGGGGGTTCTATACTAGGGGTGAATCGTATACTTAAATGATCAGACAAGACAACAGTAGCAGGTGAAACACAGCAGATTCCTGAAGACTCATGACAACAAAAAGAGTGGTGCACTTACCATTACACAAAAAAAATGTAATCAAGCCAATGATGAGGGCTAAGCCTACTATCACTGACACAACAATGACTGCTATCTTCCATGGCTCTATACGCTTCGTTGCTCTGTCCATCTGGATCACTATCTGTATTGAAGAAAACAACATGGAGAAATTCAGCTCTAGTACAAAGACAATAGTACATCCTGAGTACACAGGTTAGCTCAGCTGGAAAATCTCACAAAACGAGGTAGGTAGGGAAGGACCCTGGACCACCTGTTTAAACTGGGTCCCTCTACAGCAGGTTGCTCCAGGCCTTGTCCAGTCAAGGTTTTAATATCTCCAATGATAAAGATATCCCAGAATTGCTTGTAGAGACAATTTTCCATCAAGAAATATTATGCAGATTTCAAGTGTAGGGGACTGCCCACACAGGTGCTTAAACTGAACATAAATGTAATAATTCATGACTGATGAAATATGTTCTCCACCAAGGATACTCTAGGATACCAGAGATGCCATATAACATACAGCTTTGGTTATTTTTAGTTGGTATGAGTAGTAATATTCACTGATTCCCTACAGGGTTTGGGGTTTATTGCACCGAAACCACATATACATTGTAAGAGACAATGTCTCTTACATTACGCATAATGTCTCCTGCCAGGCAGTCTGTGAGAGAAAGAGCTACTTGAGTAAATGTGACATGGCAACAAGACCCAGACTTAGGGATTTGCTGAAAGCCAACAACAGATCTGTAAAGGAGTTGAGAACTTGGCTCACACATGGACAAAAGCACATAAGCCTTTCTCCTACATTTATGTCCTCCATAGCATTAAGCAAGAGAACAGTAGGAAAACTGCATTTTTGCACATGTCCTCAGTAACTTTGTAGAAGGATGATGCAAAACCCTAAGCACAATTATTTAAGACCCCCAGTAATTCCACAGCACACTATGTAGTAATTGTCATGACGCACACGGAGTCTCCACATCATGGTCTGCATTAGCACAAGGTAACAGAAAAACACGTGAGATAATCTCTCAGACATGTCTGGAGTGACAAATGGCAGCAGCCAGCCCTGGGGAGGAGGTCTGAGCTGGCTAGTCACCACGATGTTTTAAACCCATTGATCCATGCTTGTATTTCTGTGGACAGAAATACTAAATGCTGTTTTCCCCTTTTCAGGCCTATGGCACAGCCATTTCTGAGCAACATTTGAGAAGCTGGGGGCAGGAAGAGGCAGAAAGGCAGGCAGAGAAAATAAGTCTTGCAGGTTTTCTGACTACAAGGTGTCAAAGAAAAAGCCACAGTAAAAACAGAGCAGGATACCAGCAGGGGTTCTGTCTTAGAAAATGATCTGAGGGAGCAGATGAGCAGTGAAGGCAGGGGTATGGTGCACAAATCCCAAAGAGGAAAAGACAGTGCAGTGGTGGGAGAGCAGAATGGTGTTATACGCTCTGCTCTTATGACAAGAAAGCCAAGTAAAGCCACAAGCAAGAGATGGCAAGCAAAGCAAACAAAAACAAAACCCAAAACTGACAGCAGCAACAAAATAAACCAACAACAAACCAGACAGCACTACAGAGGAAGCAACTGAGAGGTCTGCAGACAGTCAGGGTATGCTCAGCAAGTGACAGGGGAGTTGAAAACAACTAAAAGTTTAATCTCCTCACGTAAAACCTTGGTTTTGGCTAGTCAGAGTGCTGTCAGGTATCTCAGTCCAGTCCATTACTTAAGAAGGGAAGCAAGCTAATTTTTACCTGCTGAAAGAGATGGCATACTGGGAAGAAAAAGTTAAACAGGATAGCTTCAGCCAGCATCACAACTGCAGGTAGACACAACCAGCAGCTTAGTGTTACCAAAATACACAGGACAGGTGACCAGGAACAAGTCTTCTGCTTCAGAGTCACATACTACAGAGAAGCCCAGTACCTATCCTTCTGTTGTTTCTACTTTACAGGGCGAAGTTCTATTCTGGCAATGCACAGCCCAAGTTTTCTCCCCACTAGAGTGGCTCAGTTCCCTGATGGCAAGGCTCTGCAAAATAGACTTTAGGGCAGTTGATAGGAGCCTGAAATCCCAGGCTGGCCAAGGTTACTTTCTTTGCAAAATCCAAATTGCAATAAAACCACATAAATAACACGCACTGGAACTCAACTGTTTCCAGTGAGGCCTTGACTTCTCAACATCTAGACTTTCACTGTATAAACTATCCATTAACCCTGAGGGTTTAACTGATGGAGAGATTCAGATAAAAACCCATGACTAGTGGGACTGTTCTGCTTGTTTCTTTAATACACTGCAGCCTCCCATGAAGCACTCCCACACTCATCTCACAGCTCATAGTCTTTCACAGTCCCAGCTTATGGAATTGCAGCATACCTCATGGACAGTGAATTATAACCCTCAAGGGCAAGCCTCTTGGCTCATCAGAACAGCCCACTTCAGCAATGTGCCTCTGCCCCTCCTTAGCTAGCCACCTCTCATGCTTGAAAGATGCTGCTTTAGCATCTTATTTTGCTCTCCTCACTGGAGAGTTTTTGCTTCCAGCCTGAGCCCCTACCATCCATCTCAATCAGACTGATTCCCTGTGTTGCAACTGTCCTCACCCCAGTGTGCTTCCACCTGAATGGCAATGGGAGCACCATTCCTTCATTGCTCCTGGCACAGAGAAAGCACAGCACAGCCCTGGCAGCATGTGGCTGACTCTGCAAATATTGAGCCAACAGTACTCTGGTATTGCAATTGCTGTGTTTCTTGAAATGTATACAGATTTCATCAAGATATGGCTTTATGCCTCAGCTACAAAAGCTTAAGATTCAGAAAACCAAGCATTTCACTGCCTGTGGGACTCATGTTCTCACAGGCAGCACTGTCCTTCCAACAGTCTGTCTCTATTTCCTTTTCATGCAAATACAAGCTACAGCAACAAACACTGGCAGCACAGACCTGCTTCTCCTCCAACATTTCAGAACTGCTTGTTCTCTACAGGTCATATAGGCTTGCAAGGGGAAACAGATACCTCAGGAACTGCTGTAATGCCAGGGGAAACAAAAAAATTGGAGATGAGGAATAAAAGCCTACTCCACTTCTGATACTGATTTCACTTTGAATTTTTTTCAGAAAACAGTTTAAAGGAAGCACTTCCATATATTTCTTCTTTCATATCACAGAATCACAGAGTGGTTTAGGTTGGAAGGGACCCTAAAGATCATCCGGTTCCAACCCCCCTACCATGGACAGAGACACCTTCCACTAGACCTGGTTGCTCAAAGCCCCATCCAACCTGGCTTTGAACACTTCCAGGGATAGGGTATCCGCAGATTCTCTGGGAATGTTCCAGTGTCTCACCACTTTCAAAGTGAAGAATTTCCTCCTAATGTCTAATCTAAATCCCTCTGTCAGTTTAAAGCCATTCCCCCCTATCTTATCCCTACGTGTTCTTGTAAAAGTTCCTCCAACTTTCCTGTGGCCTCTTTTAGGTACTGGAAGGTGCTATAAGGTCTCCCCAGAGCCTTCTCATCTCCAGGTTGAATAATCCCAACTCTCTCAGCCTGTCTTCCCAGGAGAGGTGTTCCAGACATCTGATCATCTTCATGGCCCTCCTCTGGACTCAGTCCAACGAGTCTATGTCCTTCTTATGCTGGGGACCCCATAACTGGATGCAGTACTCCAGTACTCTGCAAGAACAGAATAGAGGGGCAAAATCACCTCCCTGAACCCGTTGGCTATGCTTCTTTTGATGCAGTCCAGGACATGGTTGGCTTTCTGGGCTACAAGCGTACCTTGCCTGCTCATGTCGAACTTCTCATCAACCAACACCCCCATGGTGTCAACCAACATCCCCATACAGGTAAATAATATGTATGTAGGGTATATATTTGTATATAGGATATACAAGTTAAAGTGGAAATATCTTTTCAAGACCAAAAAGGTTTCCTCCCTTTAGCAGGAGGTTTTCAACTTCCATCTTGCTACGATAAGTAACAGAAAAGGAAAAAAAATTTCTTTTGCAATGGAAGGACCAAGTCTCACCAAGTCCCACAGTGTACAATTGCCAGTGTCCTTCAATTGTACTGTCTGTGTGCAGAACCCAGCTCAGCAGCCCCCATATTTTGGGGGTTTTTTGTCCATTTTATCTCACAACTAGGTTGGCCTAGCTCTGTTGAGACAGAGGCTAGGGTGCTTAGTGAAAGCCAGTTCTTGTTCAGGTTATGACAACTCAATGCATTCATTATTCATACACATTACACCTCCAACTAGGTCTTTGCTCCCATAGCCTTTTTGCTATTGTGCCACGGAGGGCAAGCTTGTCATGCTCTATCAGAATAACCACCTGACAGGGATTCCTGTGCTTGGGACATCCAGTTCCATAGCTAAATAGTTTAGTGTCAGGTGGGACCCCCTGTTTAGGAATCAGACATGGTTTCTCTGCACTCTAGTAACCAAGCAAATTCTGCTCCATCAACACTCGCTGGCCAGAGAAGCACTGATCCTCTGCAGTGCTGATGTAATCAGAAGCAGAAATTATTTCATCGCCTTCAACCATGGATGCATGATTTCTTTCTTCTTGTGGCAAAGAGGCAGTGCTTAATAGACAGGCATTTTACTCAGAAGACCCCCAATACCACAGGTGTCTGTGTAGATGCCTTCCAGAATTAACCCCACTTGCCTTGCTTCCTTATATCACAGGCTTCGACTGCTTTTATTGCCTAAACTCCAGTAAGCTGCAAACTAACTCTTAGTGGGGCAGAAAAGGGAATTCAGGTAACACCAATCCATTCACCCTCTAGCATGAATGAGATAACTCTCATACTGCAGGAGCAAACCTTAGCAAGAGATCAGCATCCAAATTCCACTGGGACACCTGGAAAGCCAAATCCTCTCTGCTCTGAGAACCAGCTCCTCACAGCCTATGTCTGGCAGCTCTAAGTCTGCAGTGAATTCGTGAGAAGTTTCAAACCCAAGATCTTTTATTTCAGTACAAAGTTGCTTATCTTGGCAATACTATCGGCGAATAATCCCTGTTCTCATTGAAAATATGCGCCATTCCCAAAGGGCCCAAGACAATCCATGGAGACAGCAGCACCTCTCCATTTCATATCACAGTTAATTTGGGTCTGGAAAAGTGAACTATTAAGTCTCCTAGTTTACACACCTTGGCTCTGAGCCAAACATTGTGGTTTGATCATCAAAAAGTTATTCTATACTGAAAAAAAATAATCCAAAAGAATTATTGTGAAAATAGCTATGTTTTTATAGAATTAAGTATTTAAAATACACTAAAGTTATGTTTAGAAAGAGATATATTAAATCAAACCTCAAAACAGGATACTTTAGTAAGTGAAATACAGCAAGAAATAAAGCTACATTAGTAGATATTGGCACATTAGGAAGAAGAGTTGCACTGAAATTTGACAGAGCTGAAATTGTCTGGTCTTCCTTGTGAAACCAACTAGAAAACACATAGGATTTCAAGTTAGATTCCTGATCAGCACCAAATGAATTCTTTACCTTTGAATTTGGAACATTTACCCAAAAGCAAAAGACAAGATCAATACACAGGTGACAAACTGTTTTTCCTCTCTCATTATGTATCAAACTCCCTAAAATGTTACTATATTCATTCACAATGCAATTAATGAATGTTCGGCTCCCACCTCTGCCTGACGGATTTGATTCACTGTATTGAGCTTATCCATCTCTTCTGGCTGAGTTACTGTGAGTTATCAAAAGCCTCAGCAAAAGATACCAGCAAACTGATCAGAAAATGTCTTCTCAGACAAAAAAAGGATGTATAACTTTATCATGTGTCCCTAGTCACTGAGCTGCTGGATAATCAGGGAACAGCTACGCTGTTCTGTTTTACAGATCTGCCCTCGATATTGTTTTACTTCTTAAGATAAGCCCTCATAGCACTCCAAACTAGATTTGCCTTTAGATTAATGTTTTCTGGTACCAGCTGTTTGCTGAAGTGTATTGCCACACTCTTCATAGACGAAAACATGAAACCTCTTCTATGTGATCTGCTGCTGCCTTCCTATAATGAATTTATTATTGCATTTTTTATTATTATACACCTGCTAACTGATATTCCAATACTCTCAGAAGAGCCAGTGGCAGAGGTTGGGTGGCACATCTGCTGAGGAGGATCTCTCTGCATTTATGGCCATGTCTGTTTTTTCCAGTCAATGTTGGATTCAGACACATGTCTACAATCACTCTTACCAGACACTCTTCATAGGGCAACTGAACAGATTAATCTGCTGGCCTGGTGGGTGAGATTGGAAAATCCGAACTAGGTCCCTAAATCTATCTGCCTTGGTAGGGTGGTTGGCAACGGCAGCAACTGAAATGCATCTGGCTTAGTGCAGGAGCCCTGTAGCAAAAGCACAGGGCCACAAAGCAAGATAGGCTGATTTCACTCCCACCTTTGCCACAAGCAACCACACCAACCTAACACGTCTCCTATGCTCTTTTGTGGCATACTCAGGACACACACACTTAAAAGAATGGAACAACCTCTACTACTTTGAGAACTGAAACAGAAGAAGCTAGTGCCTGCCTAAGTACTGTGAGACCCTTGTTTGGATGAGGTCAGTTACCTACCAGTCTCAATTACTCAATGTTTAATTTCTCCTAAAACCATTCTGATACAATGGAAAACTTCCAAACATTGAAGGGATCTGCTGAGAGAAACTAAATGTATGTTCTTCTATGCGTCACACTGAATCAGCTTGATCTCCCCACACCCTTGAACATCCCACAAAAACAGTAGGTGCTGCATGCCACCACTCTGCAGTCAGATAAAGCATCAGTAACGTATTCGCCACTTACTAATTGAGCTCCTCCCCTTAACCCTCCAATTTTACTAAGGTCTTGCTGCTTCCCAAGAGCACATTTCAGCTGGGTAAAGACAACAGTTCCAAATATTGTTCTTGTTACTTACATAAAGATTCAAGGGCAGCATTTCAGTCTCTGGGATATCTTACCAGCAACTATATCCATCATGGAAAAATGGTGCTTATACAGGCTTCCCTGATTATTGGATCACCTGTGCAATCAGCACAAAAGGTTTGTTGTTCCTTACTCTCTCATCCATTTTGCATACAACTCTTTGGAAGCTAGGAGCTCTTTAATTGTTGGAATAGAGCTAGGCTCCTGTACCATTTCAACAGTCTGTGGGACGCAACTGTAATGCCAACAACTGAAATACCCTTGATCAATATTGTGTCTTTCTATAGTTGACTCCCACAGCCAACATCTTGAAAAAGACTCCCGTATTCTGAAATCAGCTTTAATAGAAGTAGGAGGGCTACTCACTGCATAAGGATTTTACAATCTGCATCAACATGTCAGAGGCCATATCAGTGTAAAGAAAATATTAAATACAAGCCACTGATTACAGTTTGTTTAGGATAAGGTTCTGTAACTTCTACATCATCTTTACCACTCCAATTTCCACTTCCAGCTGTGTTGGTCATAGAAAAGTATCTTGTTCTGTTAGTTTGGCAATCACAGATTATGGCAGTAGATCTCTGCTTTTCAGCCTTCAAAAGTAGCTCTGCCTGCCTCCCTTTGTCCTTCTTTGACTGGTTGAAATCTACTCCAAAAATGAGGCACCACACAAGTAGTTTTAGTCTTTGTAGGTTTTCAGTTTGATTTTCATTCCAAGACAGGGTGAGAGAAACAGTCTGGTGCCAGATTTGGTGTGTTTCCAAGCTGATTCTGCACAGATTAACACTTCACTGGCTGCACACTAAGTCCATGGAAATAAACAAGAGCACAAGAAGCTACTATTATCGACTGTACTCTGCTCATCCTCTAGTTCAGCAGTTGAGACTGCAACACATTCTAACTGCACAAGCACAGACAGTAGATCAGAGTCAGGGCACAGTAAGATGACTCTCACCTGCTCTCCACATAGGCCACCTCAGTTTGTTACACCATGCTGCAGAGGAGCTGCAGAATTCTCAGAAAACAAATGCATTTCAGTTGAGGAGAAAGGTTGAAATATCAGAAGGATTACTGATGCACGAAAGGCAGATCAAACCAGAAGCAAGCTCAGAACTGGTGCCATTCTCCCCACACTCTCGGTCAAAGCTCAAACTGTCCTATAAATCTACACATGATATAGCCATGCTGCCCAAACTACCAAGAAGCAAGACAGAAGCCTGTGGCACTCACCTCTCGGTACCACTGAGAGGTTGGCAAGAAGCTCTTCTGTCCGGGAGATGCACTGTCCTGAACCGCCACAACACACTGTGCAGCATCTCAGCATAGACTTGAGGCTTTATCTCCTGAATTAAGAAAGAAAGGAGTCATAGGCAAGTCAGAACAAACAAGTCCAGCAAGTCTCAGTGACAGAGGCTTATCCAGTAGCATGATTCCTCCCCTAAAACAATAACAATACACTTCTTTCATCACACCCTTCATCCAGGAATCCCGAAGCCTTCTCAGAGTATTAGCTACACCCTGCAACACCCCAAATCAGAAGAGCCATGAAAATTTTGCAAGGACGCGGAGTGTATTTCCTTCTTTGGTATAATTAAGAACAAATCAGAAATTATGGGCAGGACCAACGCAGAAAATTTTCATGCTCAAAAGAGACAATGTTCAGTCCTAGACCAGATACAGACCTGACATAAATGGATGGAGAATCAGTGCCATGTCCCTCTGAACTCCCTTGAATTTCCTTGAAATTGGTCATTCAACTAGACAAGAATTTGCCCTCATAACAACAGCTAAATTCAAATTTTTCATTCTTCTTTAACTCCTTAATTGTGGTCACCTAGCTACCCACATATTTCTGTCCTGGAAAAATTCTTCTGTGTCATGAACATTTCTGATACAAATATTTGCAGGTTGTCTAAATAAGAACTTCCACTTCTGCTAGTGACAGCAAGTTAGATGGCAATCAATAACACAAGCACAAACTCTAACCTAAAGTTAACCTAAAGTAACATTTCTCAATTTTTTTGGGGAATCCTTTTTTCAGTTTTAAGTTTTCTCAGTACCACCAAACTTACTAGAAGATATATATTACCACATAGCCCTACACAAAGATTTGTTTCAGAAGGCAAGTAAAGATAGAACATCACAAGATACATGTGTGGCACATATTTGCTTTGCTCTGCTGTAATAAACTTTTTAACCTCTAGGGACTCTTTTCCTCCACCTTACTGACCTTCCTTTGACCCCTCTACAGCTCAGGGATCACCAGCTTAGTAACACGCTGATGCAAATACACCTTACATGTCTGGAGCTCTTCCTTTCACCTTATATTAAGTCCATACCCAAGTAAGAGGAAGACTGACTTTCAGAGAAGGCTAGCTTCTTTTGAATGAAACATAGGTTAAGATAAGCCTCAGCTTCTCATAATTTAAATTCAGTCAGTGTCTCAGCATAAATTATTACAAAACAGGATGAATATGGTTGTTAATGACACATATAATGTAATTGCTTCTCAGTTCTTTAACTGGAAGCTGCACTGCCATCCCATATAGGAACACTTGAGTCAGTCCAGATGTGCAAGCGAAATCCAGTCAGAAGCCTAGCTAGAGGGTGACAATTCCAGGGTAAAGTATCAAGTGTCACATGATTACCTGACCTGTGTGTAGGTGGTGCAAAGACATATTAATTCCAGGCACCCCATGATCCTCAGACATAGAGCCCTTTCTTGTGACTTGGTTGTGCCATAGGTGGAAGAACGCACAACACGGAGCCATCATGGAAATCCCTGAACAGCCTCACTGGCAGGCAAAAACCCCATTGCTGCTTAAGGAAAGAGGTAAAACTGAGATCTTCCAGCCCTAGTTTCATGACAGAAAGGCACTAAAGTGATAAAGGATGTAATACTCCTGGTCAATGGTCCCCGTCTCTGCACAAGGTGTCTGAGTATCTTCTTGGGCTGACAAGACTTCCCTGCAGCAGAGAAAAAGGGACAGGAAACAGCCATATGTGGTTCAGTTGCCAGGTACCAAACAGATTTAGTTCCTGATTCCAGAGAGAGTGTACTGATGCTACACTCTGGTGCTACACTGCCAAACTTCAAAAAAAGTTTGGACAAGTTGGGAAATGCTGGGAAGGAGCCAGGTGTTGTGGTCTGACTGGCCACCATATAAAAGAAAGCAAAGAGATTCTGGAAGCAGGACATAAGATGCAAAAGACAAGGACCCCCACAATAACCCAGCTGGTGAGGAGGCAAAGTCTCAATGCATGACTAAAGCAATGGAGTAAGGCAGTGAGGCTCAGGTTCACCAGGGACTGGGGAGCTTCTAGAGTAGATTAGGCCCACTAAAGGATAACCAAATTTCCACCAGAAGTGAGAGGGAAACAGGATCTGTACTCCACATCAGGAAGACCATACAGAAATTTCAAACTGACAAGTAGGAGAAAGCAGATTGATGCACACAGAATGCCTTGTTCTGAATCCTATGGTAGATATTACAACCTCAAGTAAAGAATGGGATAGAACTTGACAAAAGTAAAAGAACAAACAAAAGAAGTTTAAAAAGTCTGATATGAACAGGATACAGTGGCAGAATGCCAAAACAGTGCTTTCTGTGTTTGTCAGAATTCTCTAAGACATTGATGGCACAAAAACAGAATGCTTACCTTAAACAAGGACTTGGACACTTCAGGTATAAAGGAAACATGGGGGCAGGAAGGCAGTGGAATGGGGAAATCCCAGGGAACTACTATTCCAATTATTTTAATTACTCTGAAGTAAAATGTGAAACATTTTACAATAATCACTCAGATAATACTGGATTTCTAGATGCTGTGAAGAACTGTTTCAGGCACAGGCAGCTAGGAAATCCACAAAATGGGAAGCAGATCTTGATTCAGTCCTGACCAGTTCAAGCAATTGGTTTATAATTTTTCTGCCTGAACTATATCAGCATCAGATTCATCATTTCTACAGACACCCAAAGGCAGAAGATCAACTACTATCATACAGAATTTTAAGACAGGAATCATACAAAATTATAAAAATCCCCTAAAAGGAGAACCTTGTCTCCTTTCTGGAGACAGAGACTATTTCAAGACATCATGTTGTTCTCAGAGCAAACTATTTACCAAGAGAAAAGAAAAGCAAAAGGAAACAAAGTTATATCACGATATTAATCCACATTACACCTGCATCCTGAATATTCCATTAAATTGTGGTCCATTTGCCCATCTCTGATACAGAGTAACAGTAAAAGGTCCCAGAAGAAGCAGTACAGCTGATCAAATGAACAAAGCTGATTCTACGTATGGGATGCCCAAATAGACGAGGATTGTGCAACCTGACAAAGGTGTAGAGGAAGGGATAGGGGTCTAGAAAGTAACATGTGGAGTAGTGAAAGTGAAGAGGAAAACACTATTCACTGTTTCTTCTCATACAATAACTCTGTGACTTCAAACAAGAGCAGCAGATTTAAAAAAAGAAGATAATGTCATACAATATCAGGTCAGGTACATGACTCCTTGATGCATGCAAGGAATGTAAAATGTCAAATATTTTACACATTCAAAGGGAATAATCTTTCAGGGAAGAAAATGCCACATAGAGCTCTTAAGTATGACGATTTCACATTTGTGATCCAAGAACTCCCTGACTCAAAGCACCAGAAATTTTAAAAAAAGCTATCAGGAAGCACACTAATCTGACTGCTGTATCTCAGATTCCCTAGGTGTCTTCCATTGATTACTCCACAAGGATCTAGTTCATTCAACTGCCAGGCATTCCTTCATGACAACAATAAAGTACTATTAGTCCTGTGTTAGAACAACTGCCAACTTGGAATCGATGTTTTCCCCATCTGTCTTCTGAGCAAAATGTGGTCTGACCTGCCTAGCTAGGTCAGTAGCCACAGGAAGGATGAATCGGTGTCTTTGCTCTTAGTCAGCTAAGGAACCATGGCACACTCTCATCAGAATAGTTCAACAGTACAAGGATCATGTAGTCCAATTGCTAATAAACTATAGGCACCATGCTTCTCAACACTCAACAGCACATTAGGCTTGGGTACAGAGGAAGCTTGTGCTCTGCTGCAGCCAGCACTCCTGGCTACAGAAAGCCCTCTCTGTGTAGTGTCTGTATTTGATGACACATCAGACTCCAGAGAGGGACTGTGGCCCCTCTGGTAAGCTGGATGGCATTTCTCTGATCTGAAAGAGCCTAAGATAACAGCATCTCATACTTTGCACTTGACCGAAATTTGCCGCTGTCCTTTCTGAAATTAATTTCAGACATTGAATTTCAGACACTGTAATTTTCCCAGATTCTCTCAAAACTTGGCAAGTGAGGTGTGGTATACAGTGGGCACTTACCTGGAATCAAGGCAGAGAGTTACTTTTTCTTTCACATAGGGACACTGGGATGACATTAGTGCATCAGTGATTGATGAGCCAAGCATGTTCTTCATATTTTCTTCTTCAAAGCTGCCCAGTTACCAAGGCACCTGCCAAGGAAACAAAACCCACTTTATTCATAACAATCCTATATTAACATTAGAATAGAAACTTCCTAAGAGAATATTTGCATTTACAGAGGGTCCTGTCAGACAAATTGCTCTTCCTTGAAGGAAAAGTCAATACAAGTAGAGTTCTTGAGGTGAGGCCCTCACCACACTTCTGTAGCCACAAGCTAAAGAGAGTTCAGTTCCCCAGTGCAGGACACTGCAGCTGTGTCGCAGTTGTGATCTCCAGCTAGTTTGGGAAAGAAAGGCTGCCTACAGGCTGTGCAAATTGGAATGGAAAAGGTTAGGCCTGTATAATTAAAGTCACAAAAAAGTTTGCAACACAGCTCTGTTGCTACCCATTGTTGCAAATGCAAGTCCAAATTCCATAGGGTATGCTTTTCCTCATGGTTGCACACAAGTTTCTTAGTAGCACACTAATATATTAACAGTATTTTAAATATTAAGCACAAATATATTTTAAATAATTCTTTTAAAGTATTCAGGAAAGGCGTATTCGAACTTTTATATGAGGAAAAAACCACAGTATACACCCAATACACCTTACGACTTGGCTTGTCCCTAAGTTTGAGTGTCTTTTCCCAGAAGAGAACATCCTTTATCAGGATAAACACACAAACGATAGCTACTAAACCTTTCCTTTCCAGTTTTATTAGGGAGTATCTTTCACTATGAAACTTCAGGAGACAAATTTTCAATATGCAAAGACCCTCATCCACATTTGCTTTTTCACTTGGTAGTGCTGCTGTAGCTGAGACTGTCATAGGGCTGAGATTGATTACGACTGCCAGAGGATTTACTGCCAAGTTTATTTTATTAATCGTCTGTTTAATTCAAGTCAAAATATGCTTGGAACTTGAAGCCTTCAATCCAAATTGGGACTCTGCTCTACCCTGAGTCTTAATCTACCTGGTATGTCCAAACCAGATAATATTATTGATGTCAGGTCCCCCTGAACATGATAATCAAAGTAAAACTCAGGCACAGTAACTGCAGGAACTGAAGCTGGAAAAAAACATAATAAAAAGCTAGACTTTTTAAAATTTTTTTTTAACAGTATCTGAGCAGAAACACCCTATGGTAGCAAACCGTGTGTGTCACTCAATTAACCATGGTTCTGTTGTTAAAGAGAAAGAAGAAAATCCATAAAGGAGTGGACCTGACCGACTCCCAGAGCAGGTTCACAGCTTCATCTTAAGCCCCAAAGTTTCCTACATAGCTTACAGAGACTGGAGTTTCCCCACAAAGTGCTCACATCCCATCTGGTCCACAAATGCTCTGGTACATTTAGTGTCACCTTTAGTGTCACCTAAATAATCCCACATCCTATGACTTCATTCTCATTACTTACATAAAAGATACACTAAGTATACCATAAGCAAACAAAGGTAAGTGCTGTTTCAGGCTTTGAAAAGGCATTTGGTAACTTCCTCCTTTTAGAACGCTGCTTTGACTTGCCCCTAACACAACACTAACAGGATAGGTTGCTTTGCTAGAACTATATTAGCACAAGCTACAGAATATCCAAGATTCTGTTCAGCAGCAGCCAGTCCAAACAGCTTATGTACAAGTTGGAAATTACTTACAGCAGAGCTTACTGCATAAGCAAACTTCAAACTTTAGCTATCCTTTTTTATTGCTGTGCTACCAACTTAATTGAACTCATGCCTATTGCAAACAGATGGAGAGGGATCCAAAGCCAGTGGATACAGCAGTAATTATTTAATATCTGCGACCCTTCAATTTTTATTTTTCCATCTTGTTTTTCTTCCTGCACCTTTAAGAGCAAATTGTATAGTTTCATCTAAGGCTTGAGTCAAGCAGCGTTTACTCAGTCTCTCACTTGGGCTAATCCTAAAAAAATCCTCCTCCTTATTAAATTACTGTGAAGAAATTTTTTTGTTTGGAGCCTCCTGCTACCTTGTCAATCTCTTCCCTAATTGAGAAATGTACATTATCCAGAACTGCCCTGACTTGCAGAATGCTGAAGAATTGTCCTAAACACTAATCCGTTAACAAGATCCTGCTCTAGTAATGTGTCACCAGAATTGCTTCAGCAACCCTTGTAACTCCTCCTCATCATGTTTGCCACGACAGCTCTCATTTTCTTCCATAAATGCTATTGAGACATAGACTTGCCCACAGTACATGCTATCACCACAGTATTTAACCTCTCCTTGGGCAGTTCTTCTTGAAACACAGAGAAGCCAGAACAACTGGCTGCTGCTGTAATGAATTGCCTGGGTAGGACTTAGTGCAAGAACAGGAACTGATAGGCTGGTGCAGGTCTATCGATGACTCAAATCATCTTCACTGGGTTACCCAGCACTAAGCTGTGCTAATATCCACTAGCTGAAGATTTCTTCACATTACTTCGGGGGTGACTATTCAGATACAGGCAACAACACATGTACTTGGAGACTAAGCTACAAGTCTTTTTAAAGGCAAAGTAAGAAAGGGGAAAAGGAGCAGAGAGATTAAGAAAAAATATCCCTAGGAAATGAAAGATGACTCCAAAAAGAAAAGCAATTTGGTATTTGTGTTTTCTGTTTAACACAATTGTTTTACAAAGCTGAAGAGATATTTAATTAACTTGTTCCTATTGCAAAAGATGAAATTAACAACATGTCCATGAGAGGACAAGAATAATTCCAGGTTATGCAGTGGTTTGTAAAGAAGAAGGAGACTCAAGGAAATAGAAGTGGACATGATCTCAAGCACAGCTATCGTTTCTAAATCAGGAAAGGGAAAGTGGTGGTGAGGAACAGTAAGATGAGAATCAAAAATACTGGAAATTAAACTTTGGAGCACTTGCCCATGTAGGCTGAGGCTGCTACAAATGACAAGAAACTAAACTCAGCTAAGCAGAGGAAAAAAAATGGAAATTTTTATTATTCTCATGCCTCCAGAAAGGAGCAAGGAAAAGTTGAGGAATAAAAAAGAATATCAATGTTTGAACTGCAGCGTAGCAAAGAGGAACAGCTCATCAGTACCAGCCCAGTGGACCCTGCAGTCTCACGAACTCAGAAACCTTCTTGTCACACTAAAGGCCATGTCACAGTCACAGTACAGAGATACCAGACTCAAGGAATACGGAGCAAAGACACCATGCAAGTAGCCAGCAACACATGAGGGACACAATCCGTGTTGCATTTCATTGCTCCTGTCCATGCTGTGCCGAGATGCATTAGATCATCACCAGCAAGAACAGCGTTGCCCTGGCTGTATACAACTATCTGCACCTCCCAGATGGAGGGTGAGGGTAAGAATAAGCCCAGAGAGGGCTTATTCATGCAGACTGATCCCAATTCCCTCCTGTGCTCAGTGTCCCAGCAGCAAAGACTAGCAGCAATCACAGATGACTTCTCTAGTAAGCCTGGAGCTTCATTACCTGCAGGAAACAGAGAAAAGTGCAGACCATGCTTTGAGTACCCTGTTACACTCAGTACCACAAATAGTGCACAAGGTGGGACACAATCTTTCCGTAACGAGCAATCTTCCACTGCAAACATGGACAGTCTTCAAGATTTTCACTAGCTGGAACACAGCATTTTTAAGGATTTTTTTTTTCTTTTGGATATAAGAGGACTGCCCTCCCCCTGTACTTGTACATATTTACACTAAAGCAGGAGACACGCATACGGAATACTTAGCTATAATAGGGCTGCAATGACAACACAGCAATATCTTTGTGCTGAGCATACAGAAGAACTCCCTGCAGTCAGGCAGGGTTCTCAGGATGTTTCATCTTTCCTGCCTGCTGAAACTGGGTGGGCCAGGCCCCGATTTGGGTTGCTAAAAAAAGAGAACGCTGGTGCAGGGAGTCAGGCTCACAAAGCATTTGGGTGTGGACATGGAATCAAACAGTGCTGGTGACAGCTGTGTTTCTCAGGTTGTATCTGCATGCTACAAACAGACTGGGTACCTCCCTTACATGGGGAGAGATGAGGCTCTTGGACTTAAACAGAAGAAGCCTCCATCTCTCTCAATCACCTCTGCTATGCACAGACGCTGCTAGGCACCATGTGTTCAGAGAGCCAGGCCAGCACACTCCAGCACGCAGCAACTACAAGGTGACAAGTTTTGGCAGCGGCAAGCCAGCTCCTGTGTTGTGCCTGTGCGGGGATGAGTCAGTTAGAAAATTCTGAGACCATCTGGGTAATGTTAGAGACCTTGGTGACATTTGCAAGGGATACAGGGACAACACCTCAGAGTCAAATGGGCAGAAGTCACTCCCCGCTCCCAGTTGGCAGGGGAGCAGAGCTGGACTGAGTGGAAAGTCAAGGGCCTGCTGCAGGGCCTGGTGCTGCTGTGGTCAGTGACCCCTGTGCTCCACTGACAGTGAAAAAGATGGTGTGCACAGCGTGAGACACACTGCACTCACACTCCCTTCTGAAGGCACAGCCCCCAGTCATCTGCTTGTAAGAGAGCATCCTAAAGAGCTTAGAGAGCTGATACACCTAACAGCATGGTCTCATCAAAATAGTTACTACAAGTAAGGACAAAGGAGAAAAAATTCAGCTCTGAAAGCTCTCAGGCTAATATGAGAGTACACGGAAGCTGAAGTGGATCCTAGGGATTTGGAAACAAATCAAGATTTAATTCAAAAGTAAATCTTGTAGTAAATACAATAATATGCAATAGGGGGAAGTGCAAGATCAACACCTGTAGGCTAAACAACTCAAATTCTGAAAGATCACCCACAGAAGAGGGGAAAATACTTGACCGTGCTGTAGGCAATCCAGAAATGGCTTGGAGCCAGGATTATGATCCAGCCATCAAAAAAGAGAAAACAAATCTAGTCAGTATTGCAGATGAGCTACTCAGAGACAGAAGTAGTATGCTCTGCACTGCAACACAGACTACCCCTGGAGCATCATGTACAATTTTACTGCCACAGATGAACTATACCCAGAGCAGACATGAAAAGGTTTATCAAGAGAATGAAAGAAATGGAGTGCCATTCTTACAAGAGAAAGGTAAGAACTAGAGAAGACAGAGCTCAAAGTCTAGTTTAACAAGACACAGAAGACAAGAACTAGACAATCAAAATCTGTGTGGGCTGTTACTTCATTTTGAGTCTTGACTGGAATTAGAAAATCTGCAATACTCTAAGTACCAAGCCATGCAGTGGAATAGCAGCCCCAAACTACATGGCAACCTATGCATTTTTCCTGAAAATAGCCATACTTTGACACTGAATGGCCTGAAGTTGTGTCAGGGGAGGTTTAGGTTAGATATTAGAAAAAGGTTCTTCGCCCAGGGTGTGATTGGGCACTGGAACGGGCTCCCCAGGGAAGTGATCATAGCACCAAGCCTGACAGAGTTCAAGAAGCATCTGGATGATACTCTCAGGCACACGATGTGACTCTTGGGGATGTTCCTGCAGGGCTAAGGGTTGGACTCGATGATTCTTGTGGGTCCTTTCCAACTTGACATATTCTGCAATTCTGTGATTGCACCTGATGCATTAATTTTGTTTATGACAATTTAAGTGCTGTTTTGCATGGCATTATTCAACATTCTCAAAGACAAAAGTCTTCAATGGCAGGGGCAAAACACTTGGCTGGCTGCAGGAAATTAGAGGGAGGAGAGTATCTCACTGGTACTCCTGGGTGGTAGCTCATCCTTGAGAAATTATCTCCACCTTGACTAGTCTTTTTTTCGCCAGATTCTCTGGGCTTGAGTGGAAGCAGCAGAGGAAAAGAATCATTTGGAAGGGGACAAAAATGAATTTATGACGTTTAAGGAAAACTGACTGCATGGTTTCTAATTGTATAAACTATCTTCTACCTCACAGCTGGTAGCATGAAGACACAGGGCAGCAAGAAATCAGTACCTATAAATGAGTACATATAAACCTGTCTCAGCTCACCCAGCAGATTTCATTGCTAAGCCACAGAGAAAAGTGTTCTGAGCTTTACTAGACTAACTACAGCACTGTTCGGGAGAGGAAAACATTCACAAAGGGTGACTTTTTACCCTTCTTCTGTTCACTGCCTTTCTAAAAGGTTGGCTTCCCTGTAGGATGGCACACAGAACATGGCACACAGAACAAGGCAATTTTGCTGCAAGGTGAGCTCAGGCCAGCACATGGCCTCCTGGTCAGCTGATCAACAGCAACATCTGTGAAGCCCTCTCAGTTTTTACACACTCAAGGGTCTCAAGGTGAATATAAAGGATTTGTCAGGACCAGTGCGTAATATCAACCAGAAATTGGTCTTGCACCCATTCTAGAAGAATTGCTTTGTACGAACAAGTGTTGCAATGCACGTTCTAGCCAAGAGCATTCATGACCATATGACTTGGCTCTTTCCCTTTACACTGTAAAGACAATCAGTATTGTTACAGCTTGAAGCCATGTAAATGCCCTCTGTGCTTGATCCAAAACACATCTAACAGAGCTGTTAGCACTAGCAGAATGCAAAAGCCTGGAATTTTGCATGATTTTTAAGTGAGGAAGGCAGTAATACTTGCTCACACTGATGTAGTCCACAAAGCTAATCCTTTGCAATGATGGGGGTGACTCTATAGAGTTTGGCAGTTGACTTTGCACAGACTAGTGCTCATCCATTGTAAACAGTGTTTTAGTTCAAATACTCCAGAATTTCCCCAGGCTGAACCCTTAGAAAGTGCTTGGCAACCCTAAATCTTATGCTGGAGATAATGGCTATGTATTCAAGATGTTCAGCCACACATGACATCCCCACATGAGTCAGCAAGACCTGGGTTTTTGAGAAAGAAAAGACTTCAACAAAAAAATTACGACTTCTCAAAGATGTCTTAACTGAAGTCGTCTCTGCCACCAGCAAGACCAGAGTGCTAATCCATTTGAAAAGGAAAACTGAAATTTCCAACATCTCCAGCTGCAGAGGGAGGGGAGGAGCTCTCTTACTAGTAGCTGTGCTTCAAACATTGACACACTTGTGGTGAAACTACCAGTAGCTGACATTCACAAGTATCAAATCAAGTGCTGCTGGACTGACTCTTCTGCATCTTTCTTCAAGACCAAAGGAGCCAAGAGCAGACAGCTCTATGCCTACACTGGTGTTTGCATCACACACAGGCTCCAGACGCTGCTCAGGAAGGGTGAGGGTCTGACCAAATCCTATGTGCCAGACCCAAGAGGACATTGCAGATACCCCAAGGTGTCTCAGATAGTGTTAGAAGCCAATATGATGACAACTGAATCAAACCCAAGGGGACACTGTTCTTTCCAAGGCAGGGACAGAAATTTTCATTACACTGGCAGCACAATGCACTTCAGATATTCTCCCTGCAAGTTCAGCACTGATGGAGGAAAATTAATTCCCAGACATGACCAGGTAGGAAAGTGCTGTTTACACCATAAATAATCTAGGATCCTTACATTGAGAACAACCTGTAGGAGACACTGCCAAAGTCATTCAGACTTAAATTTGCACCAAAAACAAAAGCTTTCAGCTGGTAGGCAATTAAGCAGACATTTCTACACAAATAGCTCCAAAGATTTTTGAAAGAAACAGCAAGCTCTACACCTAGCACCTTTGAGAGTCCTATGTTTGAACACACAAGCTTGCCTTCCAAAGCCACCTGTCTTTAATCCCCTATGCTGGTAGTTAGGATCACAAGGTGAGGTGATGTTGTGAGGTGGTCCTGTAAAGGACCTGCAGCTGAGGAGAGATGCCTGCTATCAGTTGAGTCACCATACATTAGCTAGCAACCTGCTAAACTGTAGTCTCTAAACTGCAGGGTAACCCGAACTTACTTCTATCTGATTTATAACAACATGTTAAGCTGATATAATCTTGCTTTGTGCTGTGATGGGACAGAAACAACCATGCAGTCAACATGACTCAGCTGAGCTGTACCATACTGAACAAAAGCAATCCAGAGGTCACCTCTTTTTCCGGCGTCCCCAACCATCCTTCCTGTAACACTAGGGTGCGGCACCTTTGCAGCATTATTAGTAGATAACTATGAACTCCTTCCCCCAACCTGAAGGAAAATATAATAAAAAAATTATTGGAAGAGAATGTGAGGAACCTGTTAACCATGAATCTTTTTTTCCCTTCGTCTCCCCTGCACATCCTGTATCATTGTGGTCATTCTCAGAAATAGCCCCAGGACTAGTTTAGTTAATTTATATGTAACTTCTCTTAATTAATGATGGAAGGAGGTGGAGATGCTGTTATAACAGCGAGAGGAAGTCTGTCACTAGCCACAAGATGCACTTAGATAAAAACCTAACAGGCAAAATTCTTTCATACACTTTACCAAAGCCAGACAAAAATCTGAATATAATCAGTTTGAGAAAATCTAAGCTCGTGTTACTCTACTCCATGTGTAACGTTTGCCAGTAACATGGAAGACTTAATTGTGTGAGGAGTGAAGACTCATTTGTATTATTTAGACTACTAGGACTTCATTAGACATTCCTAACTGTTAAGTAAAGCAACCTGCTTTGTTCTAAACATCATCCATGACTGGAATACCGTATGCTGCACTGCTTTATATTTCAGATGAAGGTCTCCCCCTTTCTGTCTTGAAAATCAGTCTTCCTTGACTTCTCCCTACCTCCACTTCTGGTAACAACTGCACTACCTTCCTCTGTAGACTGCAGGTTTTAAAGTGACAGCTTGTTTATGAGCTACATTCAGTTACACCTCCAAGATGGAGAGGACTAGCTGCTACTGTCTGAACAAATATCAAAGACAGGGGTTAAGAAAAATCTGCTGAGACTAGAGTATCAAAACATGCTTTTTTTCAGAGATACTTCACTAGGACCTAGATTCTGACCATCTAAAATTTCTATTCAGAAAGGCAAAAAGGATTCAGTTTGCTGCTTGCAATGGCATGTTACTAATGCACGATATATATCTATACATATTTAATAACCAAAGGTGGTTTATTTCTCTTCAGTTCTTCATTCTCATTTAATAAACAGAAGCCAAACAACGAAAATCCATCATGAACAAGAAGCCACTGGGCTCCAGCTGGGAAAACACCAGTGCTTACTGTTACTAGATCATATAACCCCAACAGCTGAACTGCTCTCTGACTGGAAGTGGTTCTGATTGCCATTCTCTTCCTGGGACCCCTGTGTACTGGTATTGAACACTTGAAATTCAGAGATTATCTGTCTGGAACGTACAGTTTTATACTGCAGATAGGCAGGCAATTCATATTCAGATATACCACATCAATAAACTAAGGTTTTTAAGGTGTTGATTTGGAGATACATCTACTTAGTGCTCCACTAATGTGCTCCAGTATCGCTGCCCACAGTACCCACAATTTAACAGGGACAGTTTCAACTCAGCCCCTTCTTGTTACACCTTACAAACATTATCCAGGACTGTCACTACTGAGTATGTGCCAAGCATTGGCTAATTACTTCCAGCTCTACAAGACAGGAGATAGGAGAGGGAAACTCAGCAAGAGCAAGCACAAAATCAGCATCCCCAAGAAGCCAGAAAGGTGAGGTCTGGCATGAGAAGACAGGCAAACTTCACTTAGGTTTTATGGCTTCCACCCGTGCTTACCAGTCTTCAGCCACTCTAGCTGGGTATTTAAACCCTGAACCCACACAACAGCTCTGCAAAGGATGAAGAAAGGCCACATTTGTTACTGATACAGCTCACACTGTTGCTCAGCCATAGCTTGTAGTAGAAAGACCTATTCTTCCTCCTTGGTCTGAGCATCTGATGCATAAAGTAGAAATGCTTTCACATGAGGAAAAAAACCCCAGTTTAGATAAATTCTAGGTCTCATCTCTACCTAAATGAATATATTAACTTTTCCCTTCCCAGCACAATACATATAAGCCAGTTTCCTTGTTCAAATTCTCTAGCACCACACCAGCCACGCTCTTCCTGTTTCCTCCAAGAGCCACCCCTGCCTCTTGCACATGGGCTACTACCAGTCATTCCTTCCACACCCTTATGAAGCAACCAAGGTTGTCCATAGACATCTTCTGCAGTAGTTTTCCACAGCAAGGACGCTACAAAACTGACTGAAAGCTTATATCAACCTTTGATTCTTCCTGACAAAAGAGGAAACAGGAAAAAAAGACAGTGCTGGAGGCAATTCCACCCCTGTGATGACTTTTCCAAGCATGAGACAGTCACTGTATAGACTGAGTATGTACCCATGTGTGTGCAGAATTTTCTATAGGTACCTATACCAAACCACGTTAACATATGCCATAGTGAATCAACCCAAATAAGAAGAGAACCAGATAGGTAGCACCACTGCAGGTTAATTACTCAATTTATTCCCTCTTATTGCCTCTTAGGCAGCTCTGGCAGCCTCTACTGATCTTAGCTCGTCAGACATCTTCCAGAATGCAGTTTATCCAATTTAATGCTACCTGCAGGATGTCTGCCACACATCCGGTCCTCCAAGTGACAGCAGCGTGGGTGTGTTGGACCTATTCTTAGTGTCTCCCATCAGGTCTCCACAACTGAATGGGTTAAACACTTATAAGAAATATGAAGGTCATTTAAAGTCACCATGCTGGAAGTCTGGACCAAGTTTATTCTCTGGTCACATAAAAGGCTTTGTACATAAGGGGAAAAAAGAGACCACACAGAGCAGAGGAAGGGAGATTATTAAGAAGATGTGCTTCAAAAAGCTGGTGATATCTCCAAATGCAGATGGCAAAAATAACAAACTCTGGTTTGTAAAATGCCAACATAATGAATGCTCAGATAAAGATTCAACGACGAGTTTGGTCAACACATAAACTGGATAATAACTCCTCTTTCAGGATGTTATGTAGAAAGTCAGTAGGATCAACAGACTATTGGACTATTAAAGGAGTAGCAACTGAAGATGCATTTGAAATAAAAAGTTAAGGAGATTCTTCACACCAGCCTGGGGAAGTTTGCACTCTGGAACCTTATTTAGAAATAGATTATCTCCCATGTTCTCCCCAAAGTAAATGTCAGCAGAGCAGAATTTGATTTTATTCATTTTTCTACTACCACTTACTAAGGTCAGGTAATATTCACCCAGACATTCAAAAAAACTCCTAAGAAGTGGAGCAGGAGGAAAGGGAGAACAGAAGCTTCCTATCCTGAAGATTCAGACTTGTGACAGCAGCTAGGAAAGAGAGTTAGCACATTAAAACTTGAGTTGGTTCTCAAGATGCTGCTTCCCCACATCTAAGGTAGCTGTCAAATCAGAGACCACCAGCACATAACAATAAACACAAGAGCAGAAGTGGGACAGGCATCAAAATTTCTGTCAGGTTCTTAGCTAAACCTCAAGAGGGAATGAGATGAAAAATCCGAGGCCTGAAAACCTCAGCAATCCACCTAGCAAGGTGGTAAGCAACCAAACACACCTCTTAAACAGCAGGGAATGATGCAGTGCGATAGTTTTAATCATTCTGTATTTTCTGACATCTCTGCCAACATTTCTAAGCACCTATAGCCATTACAAGCCTCACCCTTTCTCAAGAAAAATGGACGTACCTCCTTTCTGGCATTGACTCCTTAAGACAGCATGACACACAGGCAGAGATATCACACTGGAGAGGAGGCACAACTTAAACACCTGCAGGACCAGGTTTAAGTTCCAGCACTTATAAAATTATCAAACAATGCAAATGTTACAGGCACTTAGGGAAATTGAAAGCAATGATTTTACAGTGGTTTTTTACACATTATAGAATGACTACCTTGTTGTAAGATATGATTGTGACAAACAGCTCTGTAATATTTATGAAAAGTAGCAAGCAGTTGACTATCCAGCTTTAAATAACAGGGCAGTTCTGGGCTGACATCACTGTTACCTGTAACTGGAGGGAATTTGTCTCCAGCTGTGGCAACACTGCAGAAATCCTCACTTAGCATGTTACAAAGCAATCAGCAAATGGGTCATAAAACAAGGATCTCCCAAGGACATAATCTCCTGCACAACTGACATTGGCCACTAAGAGATAAGCTACCACGTTAATTAAACCTGGATCACTGTAAGATACAACTGTTCTGGTCTTACTCAACTTGCATTTAGATAACTATGTTACAAAGCTGTAGAGGAAAAGGGAAAGAACAAGCAACAAGCATACCCTTACGGTATCTCCCACGGCAGATGACCTGATCATGGCACTATACCCACTTCTAGTATTTCTATGTTTCTTTTGAACTACAAGTGAAGTAGCAGATCTGGGTTTGGATCTGTACCAGACTGGTATCATACCCATCCTATTTGGTATGGGAAGAAAAAATACACAACCTGTCTTCTTATGGGAAAAACTCATCACACTTCCTCTGTATTTACCCTCAATTGTTCCATATCCCCACACAAAAGGGAGGTAATATTTACACCTGTACTGATGAAAGGCTGGAGTTTGAACTCAGGTGTTCTAGACACAAGAGAACTCTCATGAAAGATGTGATCAATGACAAATCCAACACCCCTGACCAAAAGCCAGTCAGAAAGACACATACAAACCTAACTTCCTTGACCTCACTGCACACAGCAGGTATTTTGAGAAGGCAGCGGAAATGCTGACTTTGGCTCTGTGAAGAGTGCTAGCCATTCAGACAGACAGCAAGAGCTAAGACAGGCATGGTGGTATCGCTTAATGGCTAAAGCCTCTGATCCTAGAATAAAGTAGAAAGCCTCTAGCCTGTTAATCCACTAACAGTGTCTAGTTTTTAACTCGGAAGAAAACCAAGTCCTACTCTCCCATTCAATAGCAGAAGGGAAAGCTATTGCATTCCTTGCCAGCAGGTTCTCAAGAAGCCAGTGCCTGTGCACCCCAGGCCAGCTGGGGCTGCCAAGCAGGCTGCCTGCTGTCTGCTGCTATCTGTAACACGTCTCACCTGGCAAGACGACCCCCCTAATTGCATTGCTGGAGTGGCAAGCTCTGCAGAAATTTAGAAGATTTTTCAACTTGAAAAGGCAAATTTTATTAGAAAGTAAAATTAACTTTTTAAGCAGGAAAAACAAAGCACCTATGCAAAAATAAAAAACAAACAAACAAACAAAAAAGAAATAAAACAGATGTACAGGTAGGTCCCTTCTAAGAGACTTCTTCCCTTTTGCAGGTTTCATTCGGGTCACTCTGGTGGGTTTCTGGATGGCAGCAAACCCTGTACAATCCCTCCCCCAAAGAAGTTGCTCTATCACAAGGAGTGTGGTCACCTGCTCCCCAACTCTATAGCATCTCCCCATCAGTGACAGGCTTCCAAGGCTCTGGCATCCCTTTCGCCACTTACCAATCAAGCAGAGATTACGTCCTAAGCATTAGGTTTCATAACCCTGTACTGTTCTCCTCTTTCCTCCGGGAAAACCAAACTTCACGTTGTCTGGGTTGCCTTGATACTGCCTATATTTCTGTATACAATCTAACTCCATCCATTTAAGTGTTTTTATTTCACTGATCAAATTAAAGCACCTGGATGTGATGTGATCTACTTGATAACACAGGAACCGAATCGAGTACCTTTCTCAAATAATCCCATAAGCACTGTAAGGTGGCTGAGCCACAAAACAGGGCCCACGCACTCACCCACAGAAAAAGGGCAGCTGAGAACCAAGGGGTCCACAAAATCTGGGAATGTCTATTCCATAGAGGGACAGCTGTCATCTAGCCTTTCAAGATGAGGTGACAACATGATCAGGAACCAAATCTGAAGGTTTCTGTATTCCTCAGTGTCGCAGCCACCTTGTCAGACTTAAGCAGAGAAGATAGTTACTGAAGTTGAACAAAATATCCTGTGGCCACATCTCAATATTATAGGCATGACAAGCAGAATAAAGTAGAATCAGTCAAGTTGAAGTGAATAGCTCAGATACTGAAATATTTTAATGCTTTTCCCTACAGAACAGTTTTAAAAAATATAGAAGCCTTCAAATTGAAGTAAACTAACATTGTCAAAATGACTTAAATATTTTTGTTCCCAAAGCAAAGTTATTTTTACTGCTCTCTGGATTGTCAAGTTCTTATCTAATATATCCACGTTTGAAGCAACTATAATACTCAAGGAAGCTGTAATTAGGATAATTAACCTATCATATACATGTAATTATTATTTCTACTTCAATACTCAGAAGAATTACTAACATGTTGCTACATGATACAAATTTTAAAAGACTTCAAAAGCAGCAGTTAGTAGGTTATAAAATAAAATAGGAGGCAATTAAAACAGTTTAACTCATTGTAGAGACTACTATCACAGCAGTGTATATTTGGTCTGGTATACTTGGTCTGGCTGGGATGGAGTTAATTTTCTTCACAGCACCCCATATGGTGGTGTGTTTTGGATTTGTGACCAAAACAGTGTTGATAACACACAAATATTTTAGCTATTGCTGAGCACTGTTTGCACAGCAACAAGACCTTCTCTGTTTCCCAATCTACTTTTCCCATCCCCGCCAGTAAGTAGGCTAAAAGGCAGGCAAAAGATTGGGAGGGGTCACAGGCAGGATAGCTGACCCAAATTGATTAAAGGGATATTCCTCACCACATAATATCATGCTTGGCCAAAAGTCATGGGGGTCGTATTTTCCAGAATAATTGTTGCTTACAGACTGGCTGGGCATTCCACTGCCTGTGGAAGGTGGCAAGTTACTGCCTTTACATCACTTGTTGTTGTACACACACACACACACCCTTCATTGAAACTGTCTTGATCTTGACCCAAGAGTTTTTCTTCCATTCGCTCTTCTGATTCTCTCCCTCATTCTGCCAGGTGGGCCTGAGCCATCAGTTAGGGGTTAGCTGATGGCCAGAGTCAACTTCTCTTAGAATCACAAAAAACAGTTACCTCTAACAAACCAGGCAACCAGGAGTAATGCAGGTGAGATTAAAGAAAATTTAGGACAACTTAGGGTTCTGGAACAAAAAACTACAGGTGAATTAAAAATTTATTGTAATAGCTAGGGATTTCAAGAGCAGAGGACAAAAGAATACGTAGTTTTTTCAAAACATCAGAAGCCAGCTGGCTGAACAGTTTCTAAACCAGATATAGCAAATAAAGTCAATGCAGTGAGACTTCATATTTCTGCATCTCCTTTCACTTTAGGAGATGTGGAACAGAAGATCTTCAGGCTTGTGTTAACTTTCTTCAGGAAAATGTAAAGTACTTCTTGGGAAAAAAAAAAATAAAGAGCCAAAACGTGAAGTACAAAACCCCATTTAGGTCCAGTAGTTCATGCCTGAGGAGCCTAAGACCTGCAAAAGTGTCCTAAATACAAAACATTAAATTCTATGTCAGAAAAAAGCAGACAAGTGGAGCTTGTGACCCAGCAGTGCTGACAAACTCAAAACCACCCTGCAGATTAAATTAGATCTGCGTATTATGACTCATCTGAATAATTGCCCAGCAAGCTGTGCCTGAAAAAAACATCTCAGCATGGAAGAATTTCTACACCTGGGTCAGAGAAGGTGAGTTGTACTCAGTTGCCTTGCTTTGCAGCAGAACTTGGTGCCTTGCAGAGAAAGCCAGGTGGCAGAGGAGGAGCAGAAAGGAGACCAAACAAATGACAGTTCTCAGTACAGCTGCAATGAGCTGCAGAAGCAGATTAGTCCAATAACAGACAGAGAGAAAGGTTGCAAAGAAAAGGATAAGCCATATTTCATATGCATCAGAGCTGTATGAAGACATTAAGTGAGTATATGTTCCCAGAAAACATCTAAAAGATCAAGTTAAGTTCTTAAGTTTTTCTGGACTGAACCACTATTGCCTTCATCTCAAATCTATTCCACTTCATTACCTGCTCCCACAATAGCTCCTCTCTGGGACAAACCCCATGAAGGCACAGGAGTTGCCTAAGGCCCCTCCTGCTACGTCTGACACACGTGCTGTCTCCCTGACAATCGCTGTTTCATCAAGACTTAGCAAGCCCCACAGGAAGCCTTGCCACACAAGTGGCACCTCAGCTTCCAGCAGCAGGACTCAGTCATTAAGAGTTAGCTCACATACATTATCCAGCCAAAGCACTGTACTGCAAACACACTCCGTACAAGGAGAGGGGGTCATCCACATTGTATCCTGGTTTAAAATGGTGGGAGGTTTTTGGGGGGGGAAGTGTGAGAGGCATACACGTAACTGGGGAAACTTAAAGCTCCAAATGTGCAGAAGCCCTTCAGGGCATAATTTAAAATATTACTGATTTGAATTATTCTAGAAGGACACATGAACAGGCTGAGAAGTGGCATCTTAAATGAGAAATATTTCTTGAATCCAATTCATGCACAATTTCCTGAGAAGGATGAACAATTCTTCGATCTTCAACTTTTTCAGTGCTATACTGAAACCTACTGTATGAGATCAAAACTTGATCTCATGCAGTCCTGTCAATACTGATTCTGATCACTGATTCAGAGCCCAATCATTTCCTCCCACTATTTCACCTCTTACTACTCATCTACTGAAGATACTTCCTGGTAATTGACTTTCATTTATTTAACATTTATGGTGAGGCAAAGCATCGAAGTCTGAATCCTACTACTTCCAAAACTCAAAGGCAATAGAATACCCACCCTTATGGTGTCTGAGCTCTTAATAATTGTCCAACCTGTTCTCCCAAGCTTCAGTTACAGATACTCTAAAACTCCTGTAAATAAACAATCAGGAGCACTTAAACTGTAGTTGATCATGCCTGTGGTGGAAGAGGATTCAGAAGATCTAGCAATATCCTTTCAGCCTCAGTTTCTATTATAGCTCTAATGTTTATCTGTGAAAACCCCTAGTTTTGCTATCTGACTCATGATTCTAAGCATCCAGTGAGGGCAACACAGATAATCATTTGATAAACAAACAAACTCACACAGAAAAAAATTATGAAACTTAAAATAATTCAAACAGGACACAGAATGAGCAAGTCTAAACTCCAGTCCTATGAAACATGAGTATTCCAGCGGCCCTAGAAACAGAAAAGCATTGTGGCTTAAAAATAGGGTGTGATACCAGATAACAGCAGTGATTCACCTGGAAGACAATGAGAGTACAAAAGCAAGAGACAAGCCAAAACCTGCACTGTAATGACAACACACAGAGTCACAGCCTTGACATCTCCCTTGGTGCTGGAATGAGAGGTGAAGAACAGGGCAACCTGTTTCATGAGTATAAATCATAGGAAAAAACTACAGCCATCACAGAAGCAAAAGCTATCACAGACACAAATGGCTATTACCAGCTTATCTATCGATGGTGATGCACACTGTAGCCATCTGCCATTAACCACAGTAAGCCACTTCTTAAATCAACACAGCTTTTGTAGTTTGAATTAAGATGTTTAGTCACAACCAGAAGTCTGACCATAAAGATTGCAGATGTACAGAGGGAACAATATCGGGAGCAAATGTATTTCCTGCCACAGTAAAATGTACGTCTCAACTTGACCATTATCCACATGCTTATATGTGCAGAATGAGACAGTAACTCCTTATGCAAGTGCTAATGTCTGTTTACACACTCCCCTTTTTTTAGAACAAACATAACATCTGGTCCCATTCATGTTGCTTCAGGTTTTTGGGGTCAAGAGACGAATATATACACAACCTCTACCCAAACCCAGAAATGCATACCAAACAAACATTTCTCCAATTATGAGATGGATTACATTTTTCTTAGCTACTTCCTGCCCTTCAATTCCCCTTGGATATTGCTTCTAATAGTCTACACTTTACTTTGAACCTTGTTTTCAAAGATAGACCATTAATGCAGACAGTGTTTCCCAACAAACTCAACAGGCTCTGAAAGTTTAAGAACTTGAAGAGAGATTGGGGAACAGAGTAGGAAAAGAGGCTACTGCCCCTATTGAGAAAGACACTTATGCTCACACCTCGTTAGACACCAGTAACTCTGCTACAGGTAGATGGGTAACTGGGTTTTGCTTTGGTTAAGCTAAAAAATAACTACTTATTAACAGAAAAAACCCTACAAACTCACCAAACACACATTTCCCTCTATCTCTAAAGATGACTTCCCAGCCATATTATCCCAACGATTACATTCAGTCTTCTAATTAGACCTTTAACCCTGAACAGCTCTCTGCAGAAGATGTTCAGAACTGTCAGCATGGTAAAGCCTCTCTGTGCTTGGCACCGACAGGCAGAGCTGGAAAAGGTGACCTTTACAGTCTGGTACTTAAACAGCACATGGTGCTGCCTCTCTTGCAGTTTTTATTTGAAAGACTGTACTATCAGAAAGTAAAATCCTCCACATTTCTTTCTCAGGACAGGACAGAGGAAAACCATGCTGGCACAAGACAAGGAAGCCTGACGTGTGTTCTTTCCATGATGTTATTGAAAGCTCTGTCCACCATGTACATCTTTAAACCGTGCTGCTGCCAATGGGTGTTAATACTAACTGTGTGCAGAGCCCTGGACACTATTTTTGTGACCAAAAAAATTCCTTGGTTTGCATCATGGTGCTATTCATCTATTTCAGGATAAGTTAAGGTAGGGCTATCTAGCTAATAATAGGGTCTATCACACTACCATGTAGACACCTAGTCTTGTCAAGCTTGTTCTTTAAACCCCTGTCTAATTGGGCTAGACAGTTTGTACCACACAGTAATTGTTCATACACTTCCAGTGAGGTGACAGCTAAGAAGAGAGATGTACTTTCAGCAACTGTAAATCACAGCAGAAGGGAGTGAGTAGAGAATACCAAATACATACCTCATCCCTTCAGTGCAGCAGAGCATGTAAGCTGAGCTCCAAGTGTGGGGCTCACTGGTAAAAAAAAGAGTAACTGTAAAAAAATTCAGCAAGGACCATAAGGCCACGCTTAACTTCAGGTATCTGGTTAGGTCCTTGTGGCTACTGTAAGGCTCAGGCAGGAGCACTCATAGTTCTCCAAATGCCCAGCTGAACTCAGGCCAAGCAAATGCAAATGTCAAAAACAGATCTGAGAAACACATGTCAGGGATGACCTTAATTGCAACCTCACACCCTCTCTTGTTTCCCAGGAAAACAGACACCACACAAGGAGCAAAAATTTACCACTTAAAATATTACCCGGAACAAATCCTGCCATCTCAACACAAGTTCTGGCTATACCAAGCAGCACTCTCATGCTGGTGATCTTGAATGAACCCTGCAGTTCCCTTCCTTTAGCCATAACCACTGTAGACCCTTTTTCTGCAGCAAAGAAAATAAAATAGTTCCCGTTTGTCTGGAATCAAAATGTGCACCAAATGCAAGATGCTGCCACCTCCTGATTCAGTACGAGACTGACCTAGAAAACCCACAAAGCTGTACCCGGTTGCAGCTGGACTGAGCACATCTAAACAATACTCTCTGCTGCCAAAAGGGGACAGTCACCTTTTCTCTGTGTTCATCATGCTTCTTGAACAGCTATTTCAACTCACGTTCTCTGGAAAGTTATCCATTAAAGAAAAATTAAACTTTTATTTCAGATAAGCAATTTAAATCAGGTCAGTGATGATTATGAGAACTGGGGGCAGCACAACTGAAAGCAAAGGGCAGGCAAGATAGAAGAGAGGGTCACCACATCCTGCAGCAGAAACACACTGACCACCTTGGCTGTATCATGTAACCCTACTTTAGCGGATTTGAGAAGGCAAGCACTGGAAAAACATTCTGCTCTCTACAGTGGAAGTGCTTATAGAAGTGAAAATTGCAGTGATGATTGCGAAATGCAGATTCTTTAGGTCCCTCTCTGCAAAACCAGATTCAATGGGACCATTCAACAAATTCAGCCATGCCCTAACTTGCTTGTCACCGAAGTGACTATTCAACTCTTCAGGGTCAGTCTGTCTTACAAGATGCACTTCCAAAACATTTATCAGGTTTTATCTATTTATTCAGAAAAAATCTCACCCTTCTTGAAACCCAGTGGAAAAAAATAGATATCACCCTTAACACTATCAGCATGAGAATCACATCACCTAAGGGGAGAGGGGAGAAGGGGAGGAGGAAGAAGCCTGAGGGGGAAAAAGAACAGGCAACAAACACGATCAGAAAAAACAATGGGAAAAAGCAGCCAAACCCATATATTTTAGGAGACGAAATAAAAACTTCTTGGCTTCCAAGAATTTAAGTTTCCCTTCCCTGTCCCCCTCCATCTTATTAACTTACTAATTAAAAATAATTTTTGAGTAATACTTATTGGGAGTTTCCTGTTTACACAGCAGTAACTCCATGAACCAATAAACTCCCTGGCCCAAAGTACCTGGCCCTGACACACAGTCAGTCCAGAGCACAGCTATTGCCTTGTAAACAGGAAGCATGCCAGCACACCGAGGTACAGGAACAAGAACCACACAGAAGCTACACTTCTGCACTAGCACCTCCTGCAGCCGACCTCAAGTGCAAATCAGAAATTAAATCAAATACAAATAATACTTCACAGATATCTATGCCAAGTAGTGTTTGCCAGCACTGTCTGAAGCTTTCTTGAAAAATCAAGAAAGGTTTTTTAATTGTAAACATCTTCCATGGGCTGACATAGCCAAAAGACTTTCAGGCATCATAGGGTGGCTTTTGAAAGGTTTTTATGCATAAGCAAATCAGAGCAAAGCAGAGGAAACTTTTGTTATAATCTGCACCTTACTATTTCAAGGTTGTAGGCAGATGACAAGGGTTAGTGCTCATGAATGATATCAGACTTTATGGGAATCACACATATGGTAACACCAGCCAAATGTATGGGTGCATCAGCAGAGACTTAAATATCAGGATACAGCTATACGGGTGGCTCCCTGCTCTCCCTGCTGACTTGCATCATAGAAGTCTGTTTTTTGAGAAGGGCAGGAGCAGTAACAATCTTATCCTCCAACCTGGAAGACAAATTCAAAATCGGTGGACTTTGCATTTTATTCTTAGACACATTAACCTACTTTACAAAAGTGATAGTCCCACCTCATCTTGGTTCTCCACAGTTCCAAGTTATACAGACTGCAACAGGCCTACAAAAAAATAATTTTCAAAAATACACCTCTTGAGCAGTCAGCAACCATCCCCACTCAGTATCTTGAGAGGCAGCAGAATGAGTGGACATAAAAGCAAGCCCAAATCTGTCTCGATTGCAGAATACAATTAATCTCAGCCACCATAGCCATTTCTCAGCAGTGGCCCATCTCCAATACACAGTCTTCAGAGACTGTCCATCAGCAGTTACTTGCACAAAAAAACAAGGACAAATTGACTAATATTAAGATGTTATAACAACAATTTTAAAGGGAGAACTTCCAAGCAGCTGTAGTAACCTGGTTCTGAAAGGCATTTGGCTGACACCAAGGGAATTCTTCAACACTCCTTTAAAACAGGTTTGGGCAAAGCAATTAGCTGTACCTTTAAATAACCGTATCTCTCAAATCTCTGGCACAGCAAGATCTAAAAGGAAACACTGTCAAGCTTGGTACCATTTCTTCCCCCTCCTTTCCTTTGGGATTTGCTATATTGTAATCCATGTGGGAAGCTACAACTACCAGCTGCTTTGCTGCAGTAAGAAGTCTTTCTTACCCTGCAAATTTTGAACAAGAGCCCATCAATAAAAAAACATATGAATGGTTAAGGCTGAAAGGGACCTCTGGAGACGGTCTGGTCTATCTAGAGCCACTATACCCTTAGGAAAGCATCAGCAGCTATGCTCACATGCAGACCACACCCACACACACCCACACACACCCACACACACCCACACACCCACATCCACACCATACTACAGCAAAGGGGCTAGACTCATGCTACCAATATTCAAACTTTGTGTCACGTGAAAGGCATTAAACCCACGAAAAAGTTCCATGATTGGCTTTAAAGGACAGCCTTTCCAAAGTTGTCTTACTGCACCTGCAGATTGAAAAAGAAACATAAAAACTGGTGCAAACAGCAGCTCTTTATTTAACTCGTGCTAACAGCACCATCTAGTGCATTACACGCAAATAGACCTTTTTTTAATTTTTTTTTATATATAGGTAACAAAACATGCAGTAAAGTTAATATTACACAGTAATTTTTAGTACAATTTAAAAATTCAGATATTGCTCATAAATGATGGACGTAAAATACACTTGATGTGTGCATACCAGTTGCTGAAAGGTCATTCTACAAGCAGCTTACCCAAGTGACGGTCAATATCATCAGAACAGAGACACAATTGCTTCAGCCTTTGACTACAGAATCAAGAGGTTAAGTAAAACTACTACTGTCAAGTCACACATATTTGACTAAACAATACTCCAGAGACTGGATAAAGGCTCATGGAAAAAATGTTGAATCAGTTCAGTTATAGCACTACAGCAATAACCACGTTTAATCAGGTCAAGAAGCCGATACAAAGTTGAAGAATAAGTATCTTCATTTATTTCTGTAAATTTCACAATCACCTCATAATTTTCACCTCACTGCATCTTTTATCATCTTCCTGCAAAAATATTTCAGTTCTTCAGGGCATGCTTTCATCCTCTGTTCAGGCTTTGCTTGCACAGCTTTGAAGTGAGATAGACATTAACAACTAGAGTGCCTTTTGTGTTCCAGCCTTCATCACTGGCAAGGAGAATGCTTCCTTAAGCTAACCAAGAGCTGCAGTGCTGACCAGACATTTTTACCAACCTATCCACTCCAGGAGCACAGGCATACACGCCGAAGTGAACCTTTCACTGAACACCACCATGCCAACTAGACCGTTTCACTAAGTGCCACGTCCAGTTGTTTCTTGAATGCTTCCACCATATCCCTGGACAGCCTGTTCCAGTGCTTAACCAATCTTTCCATGAAAAAATTCTCATTGATGTCCAAACTGAACCTCCCCTGGCACAGCTTGAGGCTATTGTCTCTTGTCCTGTTGCTGGTTGCCTGGGAGAAGAGGTCAACTCCCACCTTGCTACAACCTCCTTTCAGGTAGTTGTAGACACTAACAATGTCTCCAGCAAGCCTCTTGTTTTGGGTGAGCCATGGACTGCCAGCTTCTCCAGGAGAGTGCTGAGGGACACAATATCAAAGGCTTTAATGAAGTCCATGTAGACACATCCACTTTCCCTCATCCACTAGGCAGGACACCTAATCATAGAAGGAGATAAGGTTGGTCATGCAGGACCTGCCTTTCCTAAATCCATGCTGTGGGCCTGATCCTTTGTTTGACCCGTAAGTGCCAATAAACTACTGAATGCCACCTAAGTGGCCAGGCTTCTTCATAAGCTGCCTGTGAAAGGGTAACTAAGAGAAGGTGGTAAAGTTTTCACCTAGGTTATGGTAGGAACGGATGACACCCTAACCCCACATTTAGTAAAAGATCATTTGGATGGATGAAACACACTTGTTTCATATTTCATAGAATCACAGAATGGTTTGGGTTGTAAGGTACCTTAAACATCATCTAGTTCCAACCCCACTGCCTTGGGCAGGAACACCTTGCCCTAGACCGGGCTGCTCAGAGCCCCATCCAACCTGGCCTTGAACACTTCCAGGGATGGGGCATCCACAGCTTCTCTGGGCAACCTGTTCCAGTGCCTCAGCACCTTCAAAGTGAAGAATTCTTTCCTAATATGTGTTCTAAATCTACTCTCTTGAGTCTTTTGAAGACTTTCCCCCTTGTCTTATCACTACATGCCCTTGTGAGAAGCCTCTCTCCGTCCTTCCTGTTGGCTCCCTTCAGGTACCGTAAGGCCACAATTCAGTCACCCTGAAGCCTTCCCTTTTCCAGACTGAACAATCTCAGTTCTGTCTGTCTTTCCTCACGGGAGAGATATTCCATCCCTCTGATCAACTTGATGGCCCTCCTCTGGATTTACCACCAGGAGAAAGAGGCGGGGGGTGGGGGAGCTAAAAGACAACAGAAACCCAGAGAACAGTGACACCTAACACCAGGGGAAGCCACGGTCACTTTGCCCCACTCAAGGCTTTCAGGAAGGGCTCCAACACTCGACATAACAGCCTGGACACAACCCTGTGCCATGTGCCCTGGGATGACCGTGCTTGGGCAGGGAGTTTGTACCAGGTGACCCACTGTGGTCCCTTCCAGCCTCAGCCATTCTGTGCACACTACACATAGCTGTACAGGGACGAGAATTATTTTTTTCTTTCTTTCTTTTTTTGAGAGGGTAGAAACCTCTTCCCTTCCCTACACCTCTTTTT
>NW_020884876.1:21421672-21461443 GCF_003945725.1 Corapipo altera
GGGGGGGGGGGAAATAGCTCAGGGGCAACGCCAGGGACTAAAATGGCGGGCGCGCCCTCAGCGCCCGCCCCTCCGCTGTGACGCGCGGAGCGTAAACAAAGCGGCGCCCTGTGGGAAGAGGGAAGCGCTACGTGCAGGAAGAGGGAGCCTCCATCTTAGGAGCTCGCCGCGGCGGCGGGATGGCGACGGATAGCCGGGAGGAGAAAGGTATGAGGCGGTAGGAGTGGGGGCAATCGCTAGGCCCCGGGGAGGAGGGAAGGCTCGGGCAGGAGAGGGAGGTTCCCCCCCCCCGCCCGAGCCTTCTCTCCTCCCCGGGGCCAGCTTGGGTGCTGGTGCTGGGCCTTCACGCCGGGAGACATCAGTCTCCTCCCGGAGGGGCGATGGGGTCGGGAGTGAGTCTTCAAGGGCGATTTTCGCAGGGGAGCGCTTCTTGTGCTGCGCTGGGGTGCTGGAGGTGGCGGGGCCCCGGGTAACGGGGCGTCCACGCGGCAGCGGGCTCGGGGCAAGGTGACTTGAGCAGCGGGAGCGGGGATAAGTTCGTGGGCCCTAAGTTTTAAATTATCGGCAGCGACTTACTCCTTGATGTCTTCTCGCAGAAAGTATCTGCTATTTTTATTTTTATTATTATTTATTTCTGCTTGGATCGCTAGGCCTTTTTTTTGTTTGCTTGCTTTTTGCAGGATTTTCTGTGGAGGGATGTAGTTACTTTACTAAACAGAAGCTGGCGTTGGAATATTATTTTGGCAATTGTCAGAATTGTGGTTTGGCTTTTTGCAGTCAGCTCTGCTTTCTGGGCACTGTGGGTAAATATATTTGACGTAGAGGAATCTGACGTCTCCAGAGCCGTTACTCTGGAATAATAATCTGGATTATTTAATTAATCTGGAATAATTGCTCTGGAATAGTATAATCACAGCTCTTATAACCGACTGCCGCTATGCAGGGAAGCTGAAGTGATCCGCGTGTTATCTGAGAGATTATATCAGTCTCACCTCACAAAATAGTCCATTTAACAAGCAAAACGAAAGTTTAGATGTAGAGGATTGCCATTTGGTCGTTAGTTCAGGTAGTGGCAGAGTTATAAAAAAGGTAAAGTATCACTATGGTGTTGTGGTTTGCTTTATGTTGGTTTGGATTTCTGTGGGGAATAGGTTTCATGTAAAGCTTTTTACAGGACATGTGTCCATTAAACGGCTCTGTCAGAGTGGTGAAAGTTTACTGTCTCTAATATTTATTGTGAAACTATATCACATGGAAAATTCCCTATAGATTGTGTTAGAACTGATAAATAAAGTTGTTGCTGGTGCTTGATCCTTAATGCAGTATTATTGTAAATTTGGTAAATGAGGATACAATCAGGTTGTGTTGAAACAGATCTGATCTGCCACCGTGGATGAGCAGTGAATTTGAAATGTTTGCTATTGTCATCTATAAATTTCTGTTCATATAATTCTTTATCCATTTGGGCTTGAATATTTTTTTTGTTAGTTTTTTTTAGTCACTGACAGTGGTCAAGTCATGAGTAGCAGATGAGATATTTTTGTTTTGTGCTTTAATTTGCTTTTAATTATTTGTCCTGTGAAAAGAATTTTTTTGACTGAATAGCAGGTGTTGATGCACGTTTATTTGCAACTGAAATTTCGGCTGTTAGTGCTCCTTTTGGAAGAGAAATGCTATTTCACTGCTTTAAAAAAGTAGAAATAAAGCTTGCAGACCTGTTTAGTTTGAAATCATCTGGTTGTATCTTCTCTGTGTGCCAAATGAGATTTTTGCTTGGACCTTCTAGTGAATAGATCTAACACTAGCGGCCAGTAGGGAAGACGTGGCCTCCCAGATTACTTTACTGCTGTTTTGGGTGAGTTACATTTGTTCCTGGAGGGATCAAAAAAAAAAGATAAGTTGCAGGAGAACCCTGTTGGGAGTATCTGTAATGAAAAGGACTCAGTTGGTCCTTTTCCCTTCAGTGGTGATGAACTGTAAAAAAATCTGTCCTCTGCCGTTTTTCACCTTCTGTATTTTTCCTGATATTTCTCTGAGATAATTTAGTTCATCAGGTTGAACGCTAGCAGTGGCAGTTCAGTGAGAGGAATCATTTTGTGGAAGTCTGTTGAGCAGTATGTCCGATGCAAGCGAGAGACAAGAACCAGGCTGCTAAATAAGTCTAGAAATGTGTTTTTAAATAAAATGGGTCGACATATCTACAGAAGGGGATGGGGGAAACTTATCCTGCTCCTGTCTCTTGCGTACTTGTTTAAGGTTCCAACTACAAATGAGGCCCATCAAACGTGGAAGGGGTTTATCAGAGTGTGTGTGCCAGACTTGCTTTTTCTGTTAAATTTTCCTTGTGATTTATTTCTGAATGAACTGATACAGGAGTCTTTTACCACCTCTGAATGCTACTGCAGTAGGTAGGTTAAATGTCATTTACTCAAGTATGGTGCTGTCTCACCAAGAGGGAAATAAACCTGACGTTCAATATGTGTGATCTGAGATGGATGATATGTTTAATATTTTAATCCTAGTGCACCTCTTTTTCATTAGTATCCAGTAAAAAAATCTTGTGCTCTGGACTTGCCAAGTCTTCTGTGGGGAAGCAGAATGCAAGCCAGGAAATTGCAGCCTGTGTTTAGCAGTTGCACACCCATGAATCTGACTCTCATATATTTATCAGTAACAGTGAGAATATTTACTGTGGATATATAGGTATCTACAAACATAAAGGGCTGTTCCCAAGAGAATTACGATTCAAGTTTGTGTTGCATTTGAATGCCAGCCACCTATAAATTGCCAGGAAAGGTTTGATCCACCTCTCTCTGCACAGCTTCCTTTGCATTAGCTACACCAGCTAATTAGGCAGCTCAGGGATCACTTCATATTCCCCTACCACTGCAAATGTGGAGAAGTGCCAGCAGGAAAGTTAGCACACATGCTGACTTTAGGTTTGGTAGTATATGGTAGAGAGACAATTATAATACTAACTTTTAATTATGTGGATTGTGTATTTTTTTTAATATCAAGCTGTAAAACTTCTTTTGTGTCTTAGCTCAAGATTTTGTGATAGACAAGTTGCCAAACTGTGGAGGACTTCTGCATTGCCCCAGTTTCATCCAGTACAGGAGTCCTTACCTGCATCTTCTACAGATAGTGTCAACTAGCTGAGTCCTTGGAATTTGCTTTCTTTTTCATGAGCACAGAAAATAGAATCGATCATAAAGTGAAAAGAACTAAGAATTTTGGAGTTTAGGAGAAGAAACAGGAGGTTCCAAAATTAATACCTTTTTTGTTGTTTTTCCCTTCATGTGCTTAGGCTTAGTTCACTCCTGTTTTTTAAAGTGCTTGAAACATAGACCTGCTACCTTAAAGCTGGTGAGTCCTTCTGCTAGAATCACCATATATCCCCTTTGGTTTCAGGCAAAGTGAATCAGTTGGAAACAGTGACAGATTTTAAAAGTTGTGTCACCAAGTGTAGTCATTTACTGCTTTTAGCATGGATTTTCTTAAACATTTGCTCTTTTGATCAAGGTGAATTAGTTGTGGGTTGGTGTTTTTTTTTTCAGAACAGCTCAAGAGTTAATGATGCAGCAAATAAGTACGGCTTTCTCCTTCTGCGGTGGGGTGACCTAACTTATATTCTTGTTGTTAAGTTACCCTGTTGCGTTTTTTTTTCTATTTGTAAGTGAACCACAAACCCCACCCTCCTAACACGGCAATGACAACAAAAATAGTAGATCAGGAAGGGAAATAATTTAAGGTGCAGGTTTCGGGATTTTGAAGAGATAAGGGTCCCTCCTCTTTACTAGTGGCACTCAGACTATCTCCCAGTCTCCCTTTTTCTCAAATTTTGTGCAGGACTTTATGTTAACCTTTCATTTGTAGGTCAGCTTTCCTGCAAAGCTTGTGTGACATGAGGAGCCAACTTGGATCTTATTCACAGGTCTAAATGCATCCTGTGTTGTATTTTAATTCTTTTATTTGCTTTGCTTGCTCTTTCCAGCTGAACCTGTGGAAATAAATCAAGAAGATGTTAATTTTTGCTTTGTGGCAGATCTGTAACCCTAAAGGAAATGTTTGGGTTTCTAAATACTCGTTCTTTACATGTGGTTACGACCTGCCCCAGAAAAAGGGGAGGGGGGTAACCCAGGTTCTTATCAATAATTCCTTTGGGGTGGATTAGAGTGAAATGACACTGAATAATCGGTGTCTGAAAACATATATTGGTAAGGTTTATTTTAACAATTTTGTATCAACAGGTATGCTAGCATTTTGGGTGTTGTCATATAACAATGTGGCATAGAGATAACCTTTGTGGGGGAGAAAATGCATAGGGGAGAGAAAGACAGGATGAGAGTAAGGAAAAAGAAAAGATGAGAGTGGAAAAAATGTGTAAAGTCATCGCCCACGGGGTCCAGCGATGACACTTGGTAGTTGCTGCTTCCATGTCTGTCAGTTGAAGTGGTGGCCTTGATCTGCTGGGGGTGAAGGAGGGAAGCCCCCACACTCCAAGAAGTTATGAGTTATTATATCCATGGTTAGCATTACGGGCCATTTCTCGAGCCTCCAACCTCTCCCTGGGCCTGCGCAGAGTTTCTGTGTCTGGCCTGTTTCCCACCTTTCAAGATTAGCAGAGGGGGGGATGGGCTTTGATGGGCCATCAGAGGTATAAACTCAGCTCTTCCTGCCTTTTCAGGGCTTGACACCTTCAGCACTGGAGGGAGGGATGGGCCCAACTGCCCATCAGAGGTCAAAAGCCTGCAGAAGTCTCCTAGAATGCATAAATCATTAACCGTTTCAGTCTCTGACACATGTCCAGACTTTTTATAGTCGTTTTTGACATTTTTTTGTGTATTTTCAGATGGTGAACTGAATGTCCTGGATGACATTTTGACTGATGCTCCTGACCAAGATGATGAGTTGTATAACCCTGATAGTGAGCAAGATAAAAGTGAGAAAAAGGGTAGGTGACTTGGGTAGTGAATGTCCTGCAGGAACGTAAATGGTAAAAAATGTCTGTCTCACTATAGTTAAAGTCTTTGGAGTAGCAGATTTTGTAACCTGATTCAAGGAGTGAGAGTTTTTTAAAAGTCTTTATTTCCAGGACATGAGCTTTTTCATCTGACCTTCCAAACAAACAGTCAACTCTGTTTCCTTTTGTCTCAAAAGCAATTGCTGAGTCTGGCTTGTTTTGAATTCATTTGCTGTTAGAAAAGGACTGTCTTTTTTGGTTTGATGAAGTGAGATGGAAGTGGAGCAAGGGGGACTCAAAATCTGGTTCCAGCTCGGTTGTTGATTTGGCTTTAGGCCAATTCCATAAGCATTTAATTTAGAATTCTCATATATAAAATTTAGAAAACACCTACCAAAGCCTAAAGGCTTGCTCTTATAAAGAAAATACATGTTTTGGAACATGAGCTGTTCATAAGAAGCAGTTTTGAGTGTTGCTGCAAAGCCTACAACTGGGAGATGCTTCCTGTGACTGCAGCAGGGGAATTAGCTAAACAGAGGAAGTAGGAGCCTCTGTACAGTTTTTGTTTTGATACAGGAAATAACACTGAACTTGATATTTCTTTCTATTTAAGGATCAAAAAGAAAAACTGACAGGATGGAAAATGCTGAAAGCAAGAGGCAAAAACCTTCTGTGCATTCATCGAGGCAGATGATGCCAAAGCCTCCTAGTTCATCAGTTAGCAATAACAAGAGAATAGTGAGTACCAAAGGAAAACCAGTATCAGAATACAAGAATGAGGAGTATCAGAGGTCTGATAGAAACAAGCGCCCAGATGCTGATCGAAAGATGCGCGTGACAAGCAGTTCCAGGGAACCTTATAAAGGACAACCAGAAAAAACCTGCATGAGGAAGAGGGATATTGACAGAAGGGCAAAGTCTTCTACACCAGATGGTTCAGAGGTATTAAATATTCTTGCTGCCTTATAAATGAAGCAGTTTTGTGAGACTTTTATAAGGCACGTTCTCTTAGGACTGTGTGTGCATCCTGACAATGTTATATGACTGCTGATTCACTTTTTCTTTAAACATCAGAGAATCAGGCATGATGTGGATAGAAGACCAAGCAGATCTAGCCATTCTTCTAAAGAAGAGGTGAACTCTGAGGAATATTGTTCAGATCACGAGACTGGCAGTAGTGGTTCCTCTGAACAAGGCAACACCGAGAATGAGGAGGAAGGAATGGAAGAGGAGGAAGATGATGAAGGGGAGGAAGATGAAGAAGTGGAAGAAGATGGAGAGGAAGATGAAGAAGAGTATGAACAGGATGAGAGAGATCAGAAGGAAGGAAATGACTATGACACACGGAGTGAAGCCAGCGATTCTGATTCTGAATCTGCCTCTTTCACAGATGGGTCAGTCAGATCTGGGTCTGGTTCAGATGCATCAGGTAGGCAGCAACATGCATGCTAGTCTGAAATACCTTACCATTGAAAGTTTGGCTACTTTTAAAAATAACCACTTCCTGACCATGTTAAAAGTAAGCTGTCATAGCATAAGTCAGTAAGATGTTAATTATGAAATACCATAGGCAAGGAGAAAGTGCACTAGAAAGTGGTATTTTCTTACACCCAAACTTTTGAATATCTGGATTACCATATTGAGGATTCATAGTGTTCTTGAATGATTTGACCTCGCTGTTCAATGCTTTGAAACATTAAAATTAGTGTTTTCTTGAGTACCTAGTGGCTTTGCTTCCCACACAATTCATTTTAAGTTGTTGTTAAGCTGTTCAGTATTCATCTAAATGAGTGACCAGGCAGACTGGTGTAATAAAAGCACTAACTCCCCGGGGAAGTATAGTTCAGTCTTAAATAGTGACTGCCTTTAGCTTAGAAAATGTAAACCTAAGTTGAAAATATTAGCTATTAGGGCAAATTTAGAAGGAGGTTAATGTTTTAAGCAGAAACTAGAAACAAATGCTTCACAGTTTTATATTATGACTGGTCCTAACTTACAGCTATGAAGTGCTAATGACATAAATACTTTTGGGTTTGGCTGTTCGTTGTTTGTTTTTTCTAGGAAAGCAACTTGCAATCCTGTTAAGATTCCTATTGTGTATCTTCCTTGTCTGAAGTCTCCATAGGTGGTCATCCTCCTTAACATGCTGCCTTTTTTAGCTCAGCTCTGCTGTTTGGAATTAGAGAACAGCAAGGTGTAACCTAAAGACAAGTGAAGCTGTAATAACTGTTCTAAAAAGCCCTGTGGTATAACATAACACATTTTTAGAGTGGAAATAATTGCCTGTGTGCCACAGTGTTTTGTTTTCCTACCTCTTGCTGTTTTGTTGAACTCTGAGCAAATGAGCCCATATCACTATTGCAACACAGTTTGTGCTTGATGTTGCACATTTGGGTGAAGGCTGGAGAGAAGAGCTAACCCACCCTTACTAAAACACCAGGAAGATAAGTTCTGTCTCTAAACATTGCATAGAATTACTAGTTTTGTGGCAATCATCTTCCTTTTATGAATGAAAAGCTTGAGTAATTAGCATTTGCTTCTTTTGTGCATGGTAGTTTTGCAGCAACAACCACAATTTTAATGTGCAAACCAAACGCTAACTTCACTTTTACTGATGTTGTTTTCCTGTCTCAGTACTTTTTAATCTCAATTTTGCCTGACACTTGGTGTTTAAAATATTGCTTTTATTTGTTATGGTTTCTTTTTAGATGAGAAAAAGAAGGAGAGGAAGAGAGCTAGAGGTATCTCTCCCATTGTTTTTGACAGAAGTGGAAGTTCTGCATCAGAATCGTACGCAGGTATTCTTTCCTTTTATTGCTTGTTATCATGACTTGCATCAAATCTTAAGGTGTAATCTAAAATAAATGTAACTGGCTGTAGAGATTTATGGGGTATGTAGCTTTGTATAATTTGGTATTGACTTCTGGCATGTTGTGTGTGGATACCTTTTGGGGGGAGTAGGCTTTCTTGTTACTTTAATGCTATTCTGTTGCTTAAGTGGAATTTTCACTTTTTTTTATTTTAAACTTGGAAGATGATGATTCAGTGACTAGTTTTCTGAGTAGGAAATTGTTCAAATACTATTAAAAACCAATCCCAAACCAAACAACCCAAAACCAAAACCAAAAAAAAAAAAAAAACCAAAACAAAACACTCGTGCACATTGAATAGTATTTTTTGTGTGTGTGGGTGCGCGCCAGAAAGCATAATTTGTCATGAATGAAAATTGTATGTGACAAGGCTGTAGAAATTGTATATTATCTCTATTAAGGCTCAATCTGAACAAATGTACTTTGGCTAAACACAGGTTCAGAAAAGAAGCATGAGAAATTATCATCTTCCGTTCGTGCTGTCCAAAAAGGTATCATTTAAATTTGAATTTTTAATGCATGCCCCATAGCAAACCATTGTCTCTGTTGATTGAATTACCTGTAAGTAGTGATGTTCCGATATAAATCAATTTGAGCACGTAATTGTTCTGAGCATGATAAGTGAACCTTGAGCTACTTTTGCATGTGTTGAGAGTGATATGCAAAAAGTTTAGTCACTTTGCTCCTTGCAGAGGCAGCAAATTAGAAAAGAGAGTGCTTAAATTTGAAAAGAGGAACATTTCAGCATTCTCTGTTGGACAACTTGTGCTTGTTGTGTGTGTTACCCAGTATTTATTCAAAGACTCTTAAGCAGGGAAATAAGTCCTGTATATCGGAACATCACTGAATCATGCTAATTTTATTTTTTTCTTTACCTGGATATCTTAAGTTTTATTTTTGTTTTTGTTTCCCCTGGCATTTTGTGCTCTACAGCTTAGACTTCAAGTTGGGTGGCTGTGATAATATATAGGTAGGAATTGGGTGGGATATTTTGAAGGAAGCAAACAGCTATCTACACTCAAAGCAACATGCTTGGTAACTAAGTATTTACACATCAGCTTATTTGATACTCTGTTTTTTTCAGACCAAACAAGTAAACTTAAATACATTCTCCAAGATGCAAGATTCTTTCTCATCAAAAGTAATAACCATGAAAATGTATCGCTTGCTAAAGCAAAGGTATGTTGAATTTTCTTCAAAAACTTTGTTTTCAAAGATAGCTATCTTAGGATAGAAGAGCATGTAGAGAGATGGGTTATTTTCTGCATCAGATCTCAGTAGGTGCAGAGATAAAAACTGGTTTCTTCTGCTTCCACTGTAACCTAGAAAAGTTTCTAGACTGTCAGTCATTTATCTTGGTAAGAGGAGAGTAAAAAAACAGGCCTTGGGGTCTCTTTGATAAGGTCTTAAGCCAACCTCCATCGGGAATGCCGGGATGGTATTTTCTCCCCTTCCTCAACACCTCTCTTTGTATCGCTGTACTGTGAGGAAGTTCAGAAGGTTGTTTTGTCTTTTGTCTAATGCTGTAAAAATAACTTTTCTCAGTTGACTCAGGGATCTGAAGCCTTACTGTGGAAGTGTATGCCTGGCAGTGCTTGTGTGAATTCTTTGGGAGGAATTCCAAAGCACTAGACTTCAGCTGTTGAGGAATTGCACTATAGGTGCCTAGTCTGTTGCACTAGGCCACTCTGGTGGTTTTGTATTGGTGTGGAACAACTTATAGAGAAGATATCTTATTTGCTGTTACACAATATATACAGAGTAGGCTATTCTATTAATAAGATTTTCTAAAATAGGGTGACATTAAAATGATTAAACAAATCTCAAAACTCCCAGGCAGATTTGGCTCGTACCCCTGCCCCCCCCTTTGTGTCTGATCTCTGCAGTGAACATCACTGTGTCTTGTTTTTTGCTTTAGCTCTGTAAAGGAGTATATCCTTTTTGTGCCTCATCCATGCTCAGAGCTGCAGTAGTATCCTTGTTCCTAAAGTTCTTGGAGGCGATGCTTTTGTCTCAATGTATAAGCATCAGTGCTATGCCACTGCATTTTTGTGGTGCCAATATAATAAGTTGTTCTAGTTCACAGCAGGGCTTTAGAAGCAGCCTAAGGCCATGTAATCTGACTGAAAGCTAGTAAAAAAGCCAAATAGTTATCTGGTGACTAACGAATTGCCAGTCAAACAAACATTGATCTGAGCTCAGAGCAGGACTTGTATACACACCTTCACTAAAAACAGTAAGGGGAGGAACATTTTCTTTGGTAGATCTTAGATCCAGACTGATATTCTGTATCTCAGCTCAGCTGGTACCTTAAAACAGATTGGGTTTTATCCTGCGTGGCTAGATAATGGCTGGTGGAGGAGGTAGTAGCTAATAGTTGTAGATGAGGATGTGGAGTTGTATTGTCAGGTTAAAGTGTTACTCTGGTATCTTTCATGTTGCTGGCCTTTCACTGAAACAGTTCTAAAGTCTGCAAACTGCCCTCAACAAATCTGCAATACTGTACTGAAGTCTATCTACCCACTTTTAAGTATATGTGCTGCTGGTTTTTCATATTCGTGTGTGTTATATAATATGTGAACTCCCAACGTCACTTAAAACATACATGAAAACCTTTGCTTTTAGTATTTTTGAGGTGTCTGTCCATCATTATAATGTTTCCATTGTAATTACAGATGGTCTCAAAGCATCTTTCAAAAAAAGTTCAAAAAACATTGAAAAGCCAGTGTTCTAAAAGTTTTAGCACAAGACAGGCTAAAAATATTTCCTGAAGGACATGAATTTAGCAATACGTTTCTCTTTCCATTATCTTCTATCCCAGTACACTATTTTGGTCTTGTTTTCCTCATCTGCACTATAATTTCTGTTAGCTAAATCACTTGAGATGAACTCTCATGTTTTGGTGGTGGGACGGGTGTTGTTCTGTTTTAGGGAGTGTGGTCAACGCTTCCAGTGAATGAAAAGAAGCTTAATGCTGCATTTAGATCAGCAAGGAGTGTTATTTTGATATTTTCTGTAAGGGAGAGTGGCAAATTCCAAGGTAAGGGAAAGTGATCTATTATCAAGGTAAGTGAAAGTGAGTTTTATGTTCCACAGATTTTCTGTTGTATCTTTGTTACAATTCATATGAAATCCTTTAGGGTTTGCAAGATTGTCTTCAGAGTCCCATCATGGAGGATCACCTATACACTGGGTGCTGCCTGCAGGAATGAATGCAAAAATGTTGGGAGGTGTCTTTAAAATTGACTGGATTTGCAGGTAAATCACTGTTCATATGTTGCTGTCAGTAACAAGGCATTATAATCCCACTTCTGCATGTTACTCACTCAAGTGCTGACCGCATCCTTCTGAAACTCGATTCAACCAGAGATGTGTCCTCCAATCTCCCCAAACCATGCCTCCATGTTACTCTCCTTGGGGCTCAGGTCTGTACCTGGCATGTGCAATGGAAAGTACATGGGTTTTTTTTTAATGTAGACAATGCATTATAGAAAGAATTTTTTTTTTTTAATGTAAACAATTTTTTAACACTCGATTGCATTCCTTCACTGATCTTTTGCACTGAAACCAGAAAACTGTATTCTAAGTGTTTGAGTAAAATAACTGCTCACTTGAACAGACAGCAGTGAATATAAGGGAAAAAATCCCTTAAGGACAAATCTGTCTTTATCTGACTGAACAAAGAAAATGCTACTGTTGTAAAATAACAAACTGTACAGGTATTTTGTATAATGTGTAGGTTGTGAGCAGTATGTTCATTGATGTAACCGAGTATGTTTTCACAGAAAAGGTTTTAAAACTCTCTTAAAAAAATTATAGTAGTCCTGTGAGATACATGGTAGCGTGGTTGTACAAGCACTTCAGGCTGCCTGAAAGACTAAAGTGGGACTTCGAAATAGAGAAAAATCTAGGTTGGAAATGTCCTCTGGAAGCTATTGACTCCCACCTCCAGCTCAAAGCAGTTCTAGCTTCATAGTTAAGTCACATGCTCAGAGACTTTTTTCAGTAGGTACCATGAGTTACCACATCACATAGAGACTGGTCAGTGTATTCAGATGGTGAGATAATAAACAAGCACAGTCTCGATAGTGCACAAAGACCAAAAGAATTTTCTTTGAAACGATGGTCTGACATCGTATGGACTATATTAGTTAATATTGGAAGAAGTCAAAGTGAAATCTCCAGTTACCAGTACATACCACCTAAGAATACATTCAGAGACCTGACAGTGCAAAGGATAACAATGTTATTTTGTATGTAATACCCTGCTGTATGCGTTTTTAAATCTTTCCGTAATGAAAAACAGAGGCAAAACTATAAATGGTGCCACTTGCATATTTAGGCGGGAATTGCCGTTCACTAAGTCTGCTCACCTGACCAATCCTTGGAACGAACATAAGCCAGTAAAGATTGGACGCGATGGACAGGTTTGTTAATTATTACTTTTTTTCTATAACCTGCATCTTCTAGTGCTTGCTTTCAGCTTTGTATGTGCAGAAGATTAGGAGTGTTTTAGATCAGTTTTTACTTGCAGTAGAGTGCTGTAGCAAAGGCACTCTGCTTCATTCTAATGCTGTTGTGGAAGAAGGAAAAAGAAAACAATATGGTGCCAGTTCTGTTGTCATCTTTGCAATTAACAGTGTTTGCTTCAAAACTGTGTGATATTTTGGATTTGAAATGTAATGTACCTTGCATTGTATGGTGTGCAAACCATATAGCATCAGTTTTTAAGAGCAAGTGCTGGTGTTTCCAGCTGTGTTCTGCATTGCAATTTTTTTTTATATGAACTATTGCTTAGGAGGTAGACTGCTATTAAAAAGTATATACTAAGCAAATTTAAAGTGGGGGTGGCTCTTTGTCTTGTCAGACGTATCAGAGTGTGGGTATGTAGCTGCTGTCATCAAGTAACCAGGCCTTGGGTAAAATAACGGGTTCTGCTTTCTTGCAACAAGATGGGAGTTGTATAATCCCCATATTTAAAGGAAAATGTCAGTTCTGTACTGCATTGTTTTGCCCATACATACGTTTGCTTTGTTGTGTAGCAGAAGTAAAACAGTAGTATTGGTCTTGGTTTTAGTTTAGTGTGAATTTGAAAAAAAAAAAAAAAGGATTTCAGTTAACTTTTTTTCTTTTAAATGGTCAAGGAAATATATTTTTTTGATGTTTTGTCCACTTCACAGTACAGTCACAATCTGGATGTGGGTTTCATCTTTTTTCATAAGATTACTATACGGTTAGTTCTGGGCAAGCATTGTCTCATGCTTGCTCTCCCTGATTTCAGCTCTGCTTATTTCCTGAAGTGGTTGTCGTTTATCCGTTTGCGTTTATGTCACTCTGAATGGATCTCTCCTCTGAGGATGCGTACATTGAAATTCTGCCTTTACAACATCATTTGGGAAGGCATTACACAGGCCTGCTAGTCACCAGGTTGAAGAAGCACTTTTTTGGATTGTTTCGCACCTGGCTCCTGCTAGCTTCGTTTGATAGCCCTAAGTTCTTGTACTGGAAGAGAGAGTCAGCAAGTTGATCTCTCTCCTTCTCTCCTCCAAATAAGTTGTGGTGTCCAACGGTCCCATTATATCCACCTTGTTCCCCATACACCACATATTTCTCTTTTAATCCAGGCTGAAGAGACACGACCTGCTCAGTCATTGCATGTAGGAATTGTTACACTCATTCAGTTATTCTTGGTGCCCTGCTTTGAAGCTTTTCCATTTCTACTGTCCCCCTGTTTTTTGAGATGCAGGGATCAGAACTGCACCCAGTATTAAAGGTGTGGGTGGAACATGAACTTCCAGTGTGGTATAATGATTTTCTTGTTTTGTGTTCCTTTCCTAATAATCCTGAACACATAAATTGCTTGTTTTAACTGGTGTCAGACATTGAGTCGGTATTCTCATGGACCTGTCTACCATACAAAGAACTCATTTTGAGTGGTAATAGTCAACTTCATCAGGCCACGGCTTTATATGTGAAGCTGGAGTGGATTTTTTTCCTATGTCTGTCACTTTTCTTTCTGTAATAGGTGATCATTTTCTTTGTGATGAAAAACAGTCCTCTGATTTTTGTAGCAAAACAGTGATGTGGCCTGTATGTCTCATGGGAAGATATGGTTGCCCCAAATGTTGGACTAATTTATGAAAATTCTAAGTAGTGGCTAAAGAGTGAAAGGTAATGTAAGTGAATTTTGCTGTCTCTAGAGATACTGAAATCTCTTCAAAGTGTTCTTTTTTTTTTTTTTTAAAGTGTATGTTGTCAGTGTATTTGGGGAGAGTTTCATTTCTTCAGTTTATAAACCACTACTGAACTTCTAACTAATTCTAGGAAATTGAGCCGGAATGTGGAACGCAACTTTGTCTTCTCTTCCCTCCCGATGAAAGTATTGACTTGTATCAAGTCATTCATAAAATGAGGCACAAGAGAAGAATGCACTCACAACCCCGATCAAGAGGACGCCCATCCCGTCGAGACCCCGTTCGGGACGTGGGAAGGTTAGAAACGTTCTTTGGACTGATAATAGGCACATGTATCAGAATAACGTGATGGAGGAATGTGATTCGTCAAAGCTTTCCCTGCGATAAAGAAGAGAGAAAATCCTCAAATCAAGCTGCATGGACAAGTTTGTGGCTTCATTGAGGATTTCACATGGTTCCCCGGTCTGTCATTTTTCAAGAGGAAAATGGGGATCTTTGCTTTTGCAGAAAAAAGCTCTTAAAGTGCTGTCTCTAGTTTAGACTAGATCATTTATTGAGCTAATGCAACATGTAATGCTAGCTGTAGGTAAGCTCGGCTTGATGATGAGCAGGCTAGATGGAGAGGAGGAAATATTTATATGCCAAAAATGTGTTAATATCTTGTAAAAGCCTTTTCTTTCAGGTGTGTCTCTGGATAAGCCTTATCAAATATGGGACTTTTATAAGGATCACTTAGAATTTTGCAGAAGATGCCGCCTCATTTTGAGGATAAAATATTTAAGTTATTTTGATATTCAAGAGGAGCATTATTGGGACTGTTTCAAATTGTGTCACCGTGATGTGTTAACCCCATTGCCAAATATTCTCTAACATGTAACCACTGAATTCACACATCTTGCTGAGCTTCTGAAAACAGTAGGTTCTTCCCAAAAGGGATCAAGTGGCCCTTGGAGACCCGGCAACAAACCAAAAAGAATGGCTGTTGCTGTGTCTGTATTTACAACCTTTCCAGATGCTGGCAGTACCTGTGGACTTAAAATATTTTTAGAGGATCGACATGGTTATTGATCACTGCTATATGAACTTAACATCATTTTCCAGAAAAAAGGGGGTATAACTTGTTACAGAATTGGAGAAGTCTTGGCAAAGAACTGATATTAGCCCTTCTGCCAAACACCTTTTCCCCGTGGTAGCCACTTTGCATACAGACTGATGTATGGTTTGGGCTGAAACCTTTGGTTAAGTTTCCTTTTTGTGGAAACGTCCTGTGGTAGGTACAGAGCCCCAACAAGAGTCCCCATTTCCTTGAGCTTAAATAAAAAAAAAGGACACTGTAACGAGTAGGTAGGAGGAAACCTGGCAGCACCCCCCTATTTTTGGCTTTAAAGGACTGAACACCGAGATGGCTTTTGGAGTTAAGCTAAGAGGTTTCCAGTGCAATAAAGTATATACAAGTGAAGGTTTTGCAATGGACTGCAAACTATACATATAACACCACCACACCTTCTCAAGCCTGCCAGGGCCTCCATTTATGTATGTGGCTTACAGCTTAAAGTCAGTAGTTGGACTACTATATGAACTGTTTCTATCATATTTTATACCGGTCGTAAATGCACTCTCAAAACTACAAGAAAGCGGTATGTTTATTCTTTACACCAGCTTTTATTTTCTTTGATCTGAATTTGCTGTAGATGCAACTGCTTTGGTTTTTGGGCTTATTGCTTATAGTAAAGAATCTGCTTCCATTTTAAAAAGCTTAGTAACTGGGTATGGTGGGTTTTAAAGACTGAAGTTGGGAAGTGGGGAGGGGGGGGGGAGAAATTATGCTATTTATAACTAAAAGCTATATGAGCTTGTTACTCAGCCAGCAAGTTGCACAGTAATTAAGTGATTTAAGAAAGTGTTAATGTCTTGTCATAAGAAGTTATATTGCTGGGGTGGGATGGGGGAAGGAATAGATTTTTAGCTGCTTTGTGTTTAGAAACACCGTTATGTTAGAATTGGAGTCTCCCATTAATGTTTACGTACCTTGATGGAACAAAATTAGCAGCCCTTTTTCAGTTCTTTATTAAACATAACAGCAACTGGAATGTATGTTTATAAAGAAGAGCAAAGTTCTTAACATCTCTTCTGTCGAAGAGCTTTTGTATAGAAAGGAGCCCTAATTATTTTAATTATCAGGAAGCTTAAGCGCTCCTAAACCCTGTAAAATGCACCAATCCATTCCTGGTAAATTGCTTAGAACAGAAATTATTAGAAATAATATAACTGGCCTACCCAATTAGGAAAGTTACAGTGAAAGAAGCAGTTTCACACAGCATGCAGAGTTTTGTTTATAAATGTTATGGAAATAGACCTTTCATAGAATTCTTTACCCCGTAGCTATCAAATGCAGCAGTCTCCATGCCCTCTGACTGCAATGTTCTGTGAACTCTTTTGTTATCTGATAGGTTGTTTAAAAATGTAATGTGAAAAGTGTAATGTTAACGCCTAAGTTTGAGTTGGTTTAGACAAATTTGTTACCTTTCGTTTGATATGAAGGTATAGTTGGGTAGAGTTCCTTCCTTAACTACCAAAATTCCTGTAGACAGAAAGTAACAGTAGAGGGTATGTAATTGAGCTGTTCCTGATTATATCAGTTCAGATTTAAAGCTGTAGAATATTTTGAAGCAAATGGAATTCAGAATTATTAAACTGAGATCCTGGGTAGCTCAAACTATGCTGTGACGAACGCTTCAAGCAACCTTGTTTAATCTTTGATATCTAATTTGTGTAGGCGTCGACCAGAAGATTATGATATTCATAACAGCAGAAAGAAACCAAGGATTGACTATGCCCCTGAGTTTCACCAAAGACCAGGTTAATATCTTACTCTGAAGATTTGTGTGCACCAGTTCACAAATGTTTTCTCTTTTAGCATGTCCTCATTCATTCAAAAGTAAAATATTGATACGACTGGGATATAAAAATGTGATTTGTCCCAAGTGCTGCCTGCTGATTTAACCCATTTCTCACACAAGTCAGTGACACTGTTTCACTGGTTTGAGAGAGAGCTGAGTTAACCTATGCTGAGCCCTTTGTAAGAGCCTCAGAAATGTGTACACTGTTGCGAATGATCCTCTCAAATGCTTTGTTAATATGGGCACAAGAGTTGGTCTGGCCTACTTGTCAAGGTGCTAATCATCAAATGAAGATGTTTATCGGAAACTTCCAGCTGGGAAGGTCAGCTGAGATGACTAGCAGCCCCTGTTCAGAGATGTCAGTAGATGTTCAGTTTTGTTTTCAGAGAGAGTTTTTTTACAACGTAGACATGAGGAGGTGAGGGGGAAATTTCCCTGCATTTTACGAGAGGATCTAATGATGAGTTTGAGAAAGGAATTGTGTTGTTGTCCAGAGAGAAATGTTTGCAATGACAGTGCAGCAACAGCACTGGTCATAGTACAGTTTTGTTTTTTTCCTCTTCAGAAAGCAGCTGTTAAAAAATTGTTGCTTTTAGTCTACCAAATCATGCTTCACGGCTGTTGGAAAAGTGTATTCCACTATTTCAGTGGTAGATTTCTAAATCTCATAAGAACCTGCATTTATCTGTCAAGCCTGTGTTCTTTGATGCCAAAAAGAGTGTTGTTGCTGCTCTTTCTAAGACCATTGTTTAAAGGAAAAAATAATTTAAAAATAATGAAGCTCAGAAGCATTATTTTATTAGCACAAGCATGCCTGGTGTTTTGCACCATTTTACTGAGCTCTTTAAAGCTTACTTCCTGGGATTTACCGAAGCTGTAAGAATTCTTTTCCCTGTGGGGCTTTTCCAGATGCTTCTTAGGTTGTTTTTAATTTTCTGTGTAGCATTGTACCCAAAATTTATTAAGAAATCAGCTTTAAGAGTTGCCCACAAGAACATTTTCTACTGAATGCACAGTTAGTAAATAGTAACAACTACATACTAACTGCCAAGAGACAGTACTCTTCAAATTCATGGGCATTCCCAATTCATTTGACTAAATTTCAAGTCTTTATTTGCACAGTTACCCCCTTGCATATTTGTACTATGTGCAGATTCCTGTGGGTTTATCTGTGCCACTTTTTTGTTTGACATTATACTATTTGTCTTCACTGTCTATAAGAAGTTCAAAGTTTTTGAGAGTTAGTTTAAAAGTGAGGGTAATAGCAGGTAGACACAATTTCATAGCTGGCACAAAATAAAAGAATAGTTTCTATTGAGTATGTTTTTAAGAGTGTAAACGTGAGATGGTAAATTGAATTAATACTGCTTGATGTTCGAACAGGGTATATAAAGGACCCCAGATATCCCGAAGTAGACAGGTAAGGTGTGTTCATGTTACTCATTTTATGCCCTGTTAACTTGTCTATATGGATAAATTGGATTTAGTTCTATAAATTTTTATTCCCAACAGACGATTTTCAGGAGTTCGACGAGATGTGTTTTTAAATGGGGTAAGTTGGTGCATGCAGATTTTTGGGGAACTTTTATATTCAACTTTCTGCACTTTCAAAGAACACTTATCATAAATTGTAATGTTACTGTCTTTCATTTTAGTCCTACAATGATTACGTGAGGGAATTCCACAACATGGGACCACCACCACCGTGGCAAGGAATGGTTTGTGTCTTGTTGAATTCGATTTTTCTCCATAGAATATGGCTGGTTTTGTTTCCCTCTAGAGGAGCCTGGCATATTCAGTGTGCATTCAACTCTCCCCTTTTCCTAAAATGTATCTTTGCTGTAACTGTGTAAACATTTTAGGGGAAAATATTAATATCAAGTATTTTGAAATTCACTTAGCTCTCAGCAGTAGTCTGGCATTCCAGTAAACAGTAAGGTAGCTGGACTCTGCCTTGGCTTGAATCTACAAGAAATGAAAGCTCTGAGGAAACAGTAGAACCCTCCTTTAGCCTACACAAGAGGGTGTAATAACATTTTGTATTCTGCTAAATGTTCACAGTAATTGACTTTCTCTCAAACAGCAAATGCATCAAACAGGTGGACTTGCTGAAGAGGCTGATGGAATGAGCTGATGTGCTCTAGTGCTGTGCAGTGGCTTGCTTTTGGCTATGGCAATGAAGCATGCAGGAACATAGCAAAGTGGACTGCACAACATAGTTAAAATAAGTCTACCCGTATACAGCCTCCACTGAAATGCAATCTTTTCCCAGTCAGATGAGCAGATACCTGAGTGCACATATCTACATCTCTGCAGATAGAAATTAACTGATAGTGCATCAGGAGGAGTAGTCATTATAGCAAGTTATTTTGATTACATATAATAAGTCTGGCCTGATTTTGCATAACTGTAATTAGTCTTTTGGCTCTTGTGTATACTGGCAATGAGCAAAAAGCAGTGCCAGATGTAGAGATGCTCCTGTAGCCTCTAATTTTTCTCAGCTGAAACACAGCTATGGTTTGTTCTAACTGAAGGAAGTGAACGAGCTTGTCACATGGGAAGAAAAATGATTTTTCAAACACAGCCAAACCTCCAGAAACTTTTTTTTTTTCCCTCCCATCTTCCCTATTTTGCATGCTGTCCAAGTAGTTATCCTAAAATCCAGCACTTCCACTTACTTTCTTTGTAACAAAAATGTAAGCAATGATGGTTTGGTAATATGGGAAAAGAAGGCCTTGCTGACTGAAGAAGTAGAAGAAATCAGCCAAAATATGTCTTACTAAAAAAAAAAAAATCTGCCATTTGTCAAATAATTTGTCTTGCAAAGTAAGGGTTTTTTCAGTTAAAATAGAAATGTATTCATAAGGAGTGACACTGAAAAGACTCGTTCTGTAAGAGCTGCCTGGTTTGGACAGAATTCATATTCCATATGCATAGGTTTAAGAAAACCAAACCCACCACATTTAAGTAGCAGAAGTTTTATGTACAGTATCATGTTGAGGCAGATATGGAGGGAGGGCATGTTTGGTTTTGGGGAGTGTGTTTACCAAACTTCTAAAAGCAGTGGTAGAGAGGTAGTAAAGCATACCAACTTAGTGGAAAGTAGTCTACCATTCGGTTAGGAGGCTGTAATCGGATATATTTAGTTGCTGTGTTCTCCGTCTGAAAGTAACCTGTGTTTTTAATTACCAGCACTCAGCCTTGTGTGCATTCCTTTGCTTTGAAACACTAACAAACTTCCTGTAACTTTCTTGTAGCCGCCGTATCCAGGTATGGAACAACCACCACACCACCCTTACTATCAGCACCATGCACCTCCACCTCAAGCTCACCCTCCATACTCAGGACATCATCCTGTACCACATGAAGCGAGATACAGAGACAAACGAGTGGTGAGTGGCCAGAGAGACAGAGGGGGATGCAAGTCTGCAGGCTAGAGTAGGAATCTGGGGTCCAGTTATAGCCTAACCTGAGCTTTGTTGACTGATAAACTGCATTTTTATGACCTGTAGTAGTGTTCCCTAGAAAGATGGGTTATTTAGATTGACACTTCCAGCAAATTTGAAAACCTTTTCTCTCCCAGGTGAGGTAGAATCATAAAATTTTCAAACTCTTAAACTGAGGGGTGTTTTAGATTGGCTTCCAGCTGTCCAGCTCTGAATGTTTTCATGCTGAAGCCCGCTTTGAATAAGGACACACCTGTCACATTGCCTGTGCTCGTGCACAACAAATTACTTTATCGGCAGAAGTTTGTGTTCTACTATTTTTTACAGGCAGATGAGAAAACAGGGCAGATTGTTACATTTCTGTCAGTTGGCTTAGAAGGCTGCTTAGCTTTCAGGTCTCTTGCTGATATCTGGCATTTGAACCCCAGCTTCTGCTCATGGATGCTGGACACTTTGGATTTGTTTGGGATTTTTTTAAATACTGGGCTTTCTGTAGAGGTACAGCCAGCCCTGTGAATAAGGGGGGGAATTTTAATATGAGAAAGAAAATAAACGGAGTTGTCCTTTCATCACAGCATGACTATGACATGAGAGTAGACGACTTTCTTCGCCGCACACAAGCAGTTGTCAGTGGTCGGAGAAGCAGGCCACGGGAGAGGGACCGGGAGCGGGAACGGGACCGCCCTAGAGACAACAGAAGAGACAGAGAGCGCGACAGAGGCCGTGATCGGGAAAGGGAGAGAGAGAGGATTTGTGACCGGGACAGAGACAGAGGTGAAAGAGGTAGATACCGAAGATAATCTATCTGGAACCAGTGCTCACTTGAAACAAAAAAAGCTTGTATTTTTTTGTGTGTTTACAAGTAGTACATTTTATTTTCAGCTGTCTACTTAAAGTTCGTTGTGTAGAAGGATTTATAATGACCCTCTCTATTCCAGGCATGCAATGAATTATGAACTGGAAAAAAACTCAAATAGGCCAAAAATAAAATACGCAAAGCTGACACTCAACTTCATGTTTCTATTGGAACAGAGTTGGAAACAGCTAAGAATGTAGATATTGATTAATTAATTCTCAATAAGTGTTCATCTACTTAGTGACTTCATTCTAGGTTTTTGAATACTGATGGATAACTGCCTTTTTTTTTTTTTTTGCTTTGATGTTTTCTTCCTGTAGTTTCATATGGTTCGATGGGAGAATGCTGCTATCAAGTATGCAAATATTGAAGTTTGAATTTTATTTTTTTTTGACTGTATGGCAGTGTTGTAGCAGCCTTTTTTTTCTTTCCCCCACCCCATTTTTTAACCCTATCTGTAAAGTCAAGTGTTTTTTTCAGTCTTCAGTAATTAAAGCAATATTAAGAAGACACTATTGATATCTAATTTTTAGCCTTTTTTAAAAATCTTCCCATGTTCAGTAACATTTTGGTCAATTCTCTTGTCTAGTCTCCTTCCAAAATGTACACATTGCTTGGAATGTTCACAACCTGCCTGTGTGGAACCAGAAAATATTGCTGTATTCTACATTGCTACCATTTTTTTTATAAAAATAAATTGGTAACTATTGAAATGTTTAAAACGTCACATCAGGTTTCTTTATTTTCTAAGCTTGCTAGATTTGATAGATTCTGGCAGTTCTAGGAAAACATTTGTGTCCAAAAACAGTTTAAATGTTCATGTGGTAGGTGAAGTTGATTTGAAACCTGAATTTAGGAAAAGGACTGCTGAAATAAAAGGTAATTGCTTTTCTGTTTCCACAGTGATGTAGTCAGCTTACAATTCCTGCAGCTCATCAGAGTTAGTAAGGCCCTACATGTTCATATTAATCATGCAATCTTTAAGCTATTGAGAGGCTGTCCTTGGCCACAGTCATATCTGTCTCTCAGAAGTGTGTTAGTTCTGCAAGATGCTCCCCATGTGTTCTTTGTAGTGAAAACTGCATCACTTTTTATTTCTCTTAGATAGGAAATATTTTAACCGAAATGCCAATGGTAAGACTGGGGGGCAGGAGGGGAGGAAGCAAAGTAAAACTTGTAGTGAAAGTTCTTCAGTTTCTTTAGCAATTTCCAATTTTTCAAAACTTGTAAGAGTAGCACTGCTTGGGTGGACTTCATAAACTTTCTGCATCATCTGATCATGTAAGAAAGCCAAACTGTAGCATGTGTTTTAAAGACCCAAGCTCCACTGTGCTAGGTGCTGCAATGTTTTTATAAATGGCAGTACAGGATTGGCCATAGTGTGGCAGTTGTGCAAGCGTGTGTTTTTTAGATCTGGCAATAATCTGGATTCTGTTTATTTTAGTCTACAATTCCAGTAAAAATCTACATGTGTTAAGCAAAAAGTTAGACCTCAAACGTGCAAGTATGTGTGGATTCTCTAAGCAGCACAGCAAGCTGCACATGTTTGAGTTCCTCAAAACAGTTCACTGTTCACGGAGAGGTGTGCATGCCTGCTGTAGGGTCAGATCAGTGTGACAAATTTAGTATACATACTGTGTCTAATTGGAGAAATGCATCATAGACCACCTTCCTACTTTGATATCTTTTTCTGCTTTATATGCAGATTCTAAAATGAAGAAATTAAGAGGGGGAGTTGGTTTTGTTTGGTTTTTCATTGGTTCGTTGGTTTGTTTGTTTGTTTTTACTTTTTAAATTCAGTACTAGATAAGCTGAATTTTTCTGAGTAGGTTACTGAAAAGAAGTACCCCTCCTTACAGTGACTATGGAGCACTTTCTGACTTTTCCCGCTATCCTGTTTCCAGTGTCCTTTGTTAGCCCTGTCTGACCAATGCCTATGGAGTGTTCTAGGAGGCTTGCTGGCCTTCAGGCATCTGAACTGACATCTCAGCAACTGGGTGATTGGGGCTGTTAGTGAATGATGGAGCTGTGCCTGGGGACCCAGCTGTGAACAGTTACAGCAGATTCTTTCAGATCTGGGGCCTGGATGTCACACTGTTCTAATTTCTGTTCACCATGCATATTTCAATATGCATATTCCTGCATATGATTCCATCGTGACAGTAGGAACAGTGTACCAAAAATTGCCATGAGATGCAGTAGTCTTGTTCTAACCCCTCTTCAATTTGCAAACAGTTCACTTGAGCTTTTGTACATGTTGTAGCATGAAGAGATTTAATCAGACATTGAAACATGACAATGCTAATAAAAAAGTTGATGTGATATAAGGAATTTTATTATGTAAACAAATAATCATGTTTTCTCAGCCGGTTCTGTTTAAAAACAATTCCAGAGTACAGCAAATATCAGTTAAAATTGGAGCAGGTTCTTTCTCGAGTAAGCTGGCACATAATAACCTTACCTAGAACAGGAGGCCTGAACTAGCAGCATTTTAGTAGACACCTTTGACAACTGAATAAGTAACTGCATTTAGTACCAGTCTTACCTGACCCAAGAACAGCATTATTTTCCCTCAAACTTTGCAGGTAAGGCAAGTGACTAGTGCACTGTTCCCACTTGTAATGTTACTGCTTTGCAAGTTCCCTCTCTAGAGTTTTTCTTGCATGGCTCAGAGGCATTTGGGGTTTAAAACGGGCAAGTTCCTGACAGAGGTGGTTTTCACATCCCTGCAGTGTTGCAGTTAGAATGATGGCCTGTGCAGCAGGACTCCAGACTGAAAGGAAAAGATAAATGGTTCCCAGAAAAGCAATTTCTCTGATGGTCTTAGGACTCTGGTCTCCCCTCAGCTGCCAAGTAGTCAGTGCATTTGCCACTTGCAGTGCCCAATTTTTAGGATCACAGCCCTTCAGATGGGCACTTTTTAGGAGCCTGTGATCTTAGCTTCACTATCCTGTCTGGAGAGAGAGACTCTGACAGGAGAGGCATTATGGTTGAGAATCATCGAGCCTGGGTGACACTAGAGGAGAGGACAGAGTTAAGGTAAGGATACTAGTTGCAGACGCACAGTACCACACAGAGGAAGGCTGAATTTATGGAATATACCCAAATGAATTTAAAAAGTTAGAAGCAGTAATTACCATGGTAGGGACCATGTATGATCAGCTAACATGGTCCCAAGGGCTAAAGCAACTATAATTCAATTTTATTTAGGCCAGAAGGAATTTGCTGGCTAAGCAAGCAGCTCTTCCCCACAATGGCTTTGTATCATGACCCTGTTCAGCGGGGTACTTCATGATATGCCCAGTTTAAAGCACATCCTAATAAATGCCTTGCTGAATCAGCCTAGGAGAAGAAAAAGTGCTGATGAGAACAAGATGTCTATTCTTTCTTCCTCTTTGGAATCCTGCCACATCTTCTACAGCAACATAAGCAACACTTAACAAGAATGAAGACAGCAATGGCTACACAGGTGAACAAGAATGCCAGAACATCCAGGGAGTGGTACTGGTACCAGGTGAGATGGTGAGAAGCTGGTCTCAAGTGCTTTGCTCCTTTGTGGCGCATGACAAATTCAATCCAGAAGACAGCTCTGTCCAGAGGCTTAACTGGCTGGTCATGTTGTATCTTGGATAACTTTAGAGCATTTTCCTTATAGCTGGGGGAAAAAAAAGAAAAAATGAAGAAACTAAGGAGATTTCTCACTGATTCCTGAAACAACCTGTTCAGCACCTGGCAGTCCTCTTGAGGAAGGTAGACAGCCCTACTTTTCCTTTCATCAGTCTTATTTAAATATATTTGAAACTGGTCCAATTTATTCCTGTATGCATAAAATTGGGTTAAAAGTACTAATAGAGAAAGCCAATATTTTGCAAAGAAATGTTATCAGAAATTATTACAGATACTCCTTAAAAAAAGCAACATGGAAACATTTGCAGCATTTTATGTACCAATGTAATAGAGTGTGGTGGTTTTGGCTGGGATGGAGTTAACTTTTTCTTCACAGTAGCTGGTGTGGGCCATGTTTTGGATTTGTGCTGGAAACAGTGTTGATAAAATCGGGATGCTTTCCTTACTGCTGAGCAGCCCTTATACAGAGCCAAGGCCTTTTCTCCCTCTCACACCACCCCAGCAGTGAGGAGTCTGGGAGTGCACAAGGAATTGGGAGAGGACACAGCTGGGACAGCTGACCCCAACTCACCCAAGGGATATCCCAGGCCATATGGTGTCATGTTCACCACTAAAACTAAGGGGAAGGTAGGGGAGGCTGGATACACAAGATATCATCCAGGTTGTTACAGGTCACCTCCCACATGGCTAACTCCCTCAGATACTAGATACCTCCATCAGTGTTGCTCCATTTGCTTCAGGAATTTGAAAGTTCGTATTGAAGGAACACCTGTCACTCACACATGACAGGAGTTGCTGCCAAAGACTGAGGACTTCTGCATTTTTTCCAATCTCTCTGTCAATGGCCTTAGCCTTAGCATGGGATCTAAGCTGCTGGCCTTCCTTACCCTACTAAGTCCTGAATAATAGGTATGGTAACCTATGGTAAGTCAGGGGTAGGAGAAAGAACTGTTGTGACTACAGACAGAGAAGACCTAATACAACTAGTGCCTCCAGAGGATTTACTCTAGCAGAGAACTGTCTCAAGAGCTGCTTTGGGCTTTCCAAAACTTTCTTGAAGGGATCATAAAATATAAGGAAAATCAAATTGTTGATCTCTCCTATTTGAGAGATGCTGATTCTCAGAAATGAAGAATGGTTTTCCTCTGAAACCCAAACTCAGCTACTCTGCATTTTCCATCCAAGAAGAGCTAGCAGAATTTCTCACATCAGCAGCACAGGATTTTAATAACCTCAGCCTACTGTAAGGCAAGAACAAAACTCACGTGGAATTGTGAATTACTGTATTCAGTGCATCAACCAGGTCCTGAGTCTTCAGTGTGTTGAAATCCACATGAACTGCAGCTCCCTTTGCCACTACATGAGCAATGTTGTCGTGCTGGTCAGCAAACATGGGAATCCCAACCATTGGGATCCCGTGGTAGATGGCTTCATAGAGCCCGTTGGTCCCACCGTGAGTAATAAAGGCCTTTGCGGAGGGATGTCCTGGAACAGGGAAGGAGAGGCGCATGTAACAGCAGCTGTGGCAGACTGGGATGACTGGGATGTGAGCACTGCAGAACACTGGGGCAAATACACTGCCAGAGAAGGGAACAGCCCTTGACCTCTGGCTCAGCAGCAGAGCTTGCGCACTGAGCTTTCATGCATTCGTACTTTTTTAATGCAGTGTGTGAATCATCATGTCCTGCCAGACTACCCCAGTTACTTCAGCTCTCCTGCTCTTGTGCAGTTCTAGTTTTCACATGTTATCAGGTTCACAACAGCCCCCTGCTTCAGCCTTGCTTAGGTCAGGCATTTTGAAGAATAAGCCTTGGAGATTAACTGCAGAGGCCAAATCCAACTCCAGAGTACATCTCTACTTTGGTATTTACTCCTGCCTACAGGTGTTTTTGAGCCTTTCCAGACAACTGCCACCAAGCTCTGTAAGTCAGAGCCTTTTAGGAAATTGAGGCTCCCAAGAGCAAAGCTCTGCAGCTTAAGTTATGAAACTAAGTGTATCCACAAGTGTTATGTGGTTCTGGTCCTTGAATTACCCATTTCAGTGGAAAAACAAACAGTTTTTCCAAGGATACAGTCCATCCTATATAGAATCAGTCTCACCAAGCAGGTCATTTTGGGGTATCCAGTCATAAATCCTGGTGTTGGAGCCCAGAGTTTCTGGTTTTTTCCCTTTGTACCGCCAGAGGACCTTGAACAAAGGAAGAATAAGATAAACATGGTGCATGCAATGTGCCATTATGTATTATTGCATGTAATGTAGGGCTTTATCTCAAACCCATGTGCCTTTTCCCAGTAATTCAAATAGCTACGGCTCCAGTTGAACTCTTTGATTAGTTATTATGTGCATGTTATAAAAATCAACTGAAGTGATCTCTGTATTTTGGCCTATGGACACACCTCCACGTAATTTGGTTCAGAGGTCAAATACCAGAACTCCCCATGAGGTAGCTCAGCAGTCTGCCCCAGTGTCCCAGCTGTAGCATATCCAGCAGGGATGCAGATAAAAAACAGGCCAGTTCAAACTTGAAAGTCTCACTGAAGGCAATAGGAGTGAAAAAAACAAGGCAAGGCAAGTTGTTTTAAGCTTGAAAGGAAATTCACCTTTTGTGGAAGCTGGCTGAGGGCTTTGGCAATCACATTACTTTTTTCATCACTTAGGTTGTAGACCATTGACCCAAGAGAGAATACCACAATGCCGTGTTCCCCGGAGCTCTGAACAAATTCTTCCATTTCCTAGGAGAGGCAGAAAACATACCAAGAGTAATTATGCCATGCAGATTGCAGAGGTTTCTGTTAAAAAAGGTCATAACGTTTTTAGCTTATCAAGGAGATGGTTGTGGTGTACAAGCACCTCCACTGACAGAAGGGTGTTACAAAGACAGACTTGGCCCTGAGCAAAACAGTTTCTCCTCAAGAATGAGCAGGACAAGTTGAGACAGGTGACAGATGCTTTGTCTTTTGGAAAGAAAATCTACCAGTTTCAGGACGCATTTCTTTTGGAGCACAAGCAGCTGGAATGGATCCTGGCACTGTCATGAGCCAGCCACACCCTGTGGCCCCCTCCATAGCATAGTCATGGTTCTGGATTTCCCTAGAACAAGTACTTGGCATTACATAACTCTGCAGGAGTTTCATGCTAAAAACTGACAGGGTTTTTCAGCATCCTGATCACAGATTCATTGAGTCACTGCCATCATTTCCTTAGTCAGACAGTTCTCTTATTTCTTGCAACACACCACATTGGTCAGAAGATTTTCTACAAATCAGACCAATAGGTTTTCCTGTTCCTTTTTTTTAGTTAGTGTCATGTGAAATGGCAGTAATATCCGAAAGAGAATGGTTATCCATTTCGGCCAGTCTCAATCCCTGCTACAGGGGAGTGGTAAGGGAGTAGAGAGAGGTGGTTTTTTTAGTAGACAACTTGCACTGAAAATGGCCTACATATTTTGAGGCTCCTACAGGAATGATAATCTAGACCTGAGCTTGTCATGTTGCCATCATCAGTATCTGGGAGTTTTAAATTCCAATGGAATATGGCCATTCACAGCAGAGCGTAGGCTGGAAATTATCAGGTCTTTTACTCCCTTTAAGATGTCTTAGTTAAGTACAATAGAAAAAGTGTTTCTCACTCATCTCTTTCTGCAAGCCTTGACCCCATTTTAGTTAAAAAATTTGTCCTGTCACAGTGCCTTTTTGCATCACGTATTTCAATGTTATAGTGGGCTGCAAATCTGTATCTTATAACTAAATCTTACACTTAACTACTCTGAGGTAGCCCCTATTTTTCCCAAAACAGACACTGTATTCCCGCATGCTGACGTCCGCTACCCTCTTCTAAGACAGCAGGCTGTAACCCTGTAGCCCCAGCCCTCAGTTGGAGGGACATGGACAGATGCTAAATAGCTCCATGCTCCCCACCAGTGGCAGAGTATTTCTTTAAGAATGAGCTTTCTCAGGACATGGCTTGCATGGTTCATCAGGGAGAGAAACAGTCTTTGTTCTGCTGCACAACCAATCAACCAACAGTAGAGCAAAGCTGGAGTACCTTTGGTAGTGGCTTTGCAGGCTGGCAATGAAGTCCTCCAACAAACTCAAAGTTGGGCAGGAAAGGGCGTGGAAATTCAAAATCCCAGTAAGTTCTGATTAACCATATCTCTGCTTTCCCAATCGTCTCACACAGCGTTGTGGGTCTTCCTGCGGACAAGGTACAAGAGGTTTAGAACATGCACGGGAGTGACCTTGTTATCTGTAGATTGCAAAACAGGAGCCTTACCTTTGTCTTTTGGAACTCCCAAACAGTGTAATCTATCAAACCATGCATAAAATGAAAACATTCACAAATCTGGACCTATTCCTTGCCTTGTCCTGTGTTCAGCCTTGGCAGGTGGCCATGAACAAGGCAATACAATCTTTAAAAGGATTTTGAACCTTCAGGATTAATTTAGAGCAGTACAAGTGGGAAGCATTTATTATCTGTAATATAGAAGTGCAGTCTTGTTGCTGTAATTCTTGCCACTGAAAGACTTCATTACCTGTGCATAAAAATGCATTTTGGGGAAGAGAACAATCACAGAAAATTTAGTTCCAAATAAAAAATAAATGAATCACAAAGTGATGATCAACTGTCAGGGAGGAGGAAAGTTTTTAAATGAAGTTCTGTAGCATTTTTCAAATGGTGACTCAGTCAGTGGCTGCTCAGACAACAATAGAAGACATGTACAGACATCCCTAGTTTTCTTGAGAACTGGGTCAGCTGCTTCTGACACATATTGGGAAAAATTGGCCAAATCCATAGATGGTTTGAATGTCTTTTTATGCAAAATACATTGTCTCTAGAAATCCATCTACAGAGAAAAATCTAATGGTAATCTAATGTTTTATATCTTCCCATTCAGAAAAAATATATATTCTTAGATACACGTTGCAAGTTGTCTTTGCAGTATTTTCTACGTAAAGCAAAACTGGGGAGTAAAAGTGTTAGAAGTATTGATGAATTATTGCCTAAATCCAGCCTAATACAAGCAGGAATCAAGCAAAATAAGCAGCAAGATAAAAGTTATCTGTCAGGCATCTTCTTATATTCCTGGATTAGTGTAATAATCTACACCAGTTTTTTTTTTCTTTATAAAGAATAATGAGTGAGTTACAAAGTTGCTGGAGTGAAAATTAAGTCTATATTACACGTAGAGTGATATAAAGGTGTAATTTAGTCTTATGTGGTACTAAGAAGAAAAATCAGTCCAGAGAAGAGGGACTGGTTTGCAGAGCACAGAGGCATTCTTGGCAAACACAGGAAGAGACTGGACAGCAACAGAAGAGATGCCCTTGTGCCTGCTATTCACTCGTTATCTGCCTAAACTGGCAGATATTCTGGACAAGATTCAAAGTCCATTAACTAAAAGGTCTATTTAATAGACTTTGAATCATGCCTGAGTTGTACTCTGTTGGAACAAAATTTTCAGGTATGCATGTAATTTAAGAAGACCATTTCAAATTCTGAATGGTGGATGGAAGGGAAAGGTGACAGTTCATAGTATTTTTTGTTCAAGAATCTGAACTCATGCTCAATATCCTGCACTATGCAGCATTGCAAGACACTTCCAGACAATGCATGTCATGTGAATGAAGGGTGCTTTTTTTGCTCTGCAGTTGTCCAAAGGCAGCCAATGTTCCCAGTTACAACAAGATTAACTCCATCTCTGTCATGCTAATGGAGCTGTCACCGGTGCCTTACATTTAGTTAATGATTTTGCCCTCCAGCCTTTATCTTCTACCATCTTAACTGTAGAAGTTGGTCATCAAGATGAAAAGGCAGCAACTGTCCTCTGAAAGCTCTAAAATGAACATACAGCTCAATGCAAGAATTCACCAGCAGTATCATCATTGACAGAAATTAGAAGTACATGCTCTGTAGATCTTCAAGAGGAACTAGAGCAAAACTGCTCTCATGTCTGATAGACTAGATCAGACCTAAAAGGGAAAGCAGAGCCTCTATGAACAAAACAGGATTGCCGCCCTGCTGACCTTTGAGAAATGGTATTTTGACACAACAGCATTGAAGTCCCAAACCATTCAAAAGGCACAACCTATGCAAGAGAAGAAACCATTCAACAGCTGCCTTACCTAAGACATTACTGTAGTACTCATCCAATTCATCACGCCAAAACTTCAAGAAAAATAAATCCGTGTAGAAGTAAATGAGGAAATTCTGTACTCTTTCCATAAAGGACATGTGGTGGGTCAGCCCACTTGTACTAGCAGGCACATAGGAAGGTGGGGATGGGAGCCCACCACACAGCCGCTCTACCACATTCCCATCAGAGAAGCGGAAGCTGTAGACAAAAGGGATGCCTAGGATTTCTGCAACGAGCTCCCCACCTATAGACAGGGGGTCAGCAATCAGAACATCAAACTTGGCCTGCTGCAGCTTTGCTATCAGCTGAGAGTTCATCACCAAGGTGTCACACGTTTGCTTTGACATATTGGTAAATACCTCCAGGTCCTCTTTCATCCTCCACATGACCTCCCAGGGGAAGGCATTAAAGACTTCGTTCAGCCAGAAATTGAGGGAGTCCTCCACGAGAGCATCCAGGGTCTTCTGGCTAAAGGGGACTTGCAGGACCTCAAAGGTGAAGGGGGAGGAAGTGTCTTGGTAGTTGATGAGCAGATTGCTTGAGGCCACCAGCACAGTCACTTCATGACCCCGGAGAACGAGCTCTTGCAGCAGCACTTTCACATTGATCCAGTGACTTGCATCAGTTGGCCAGACCACTACCTTCCCACAAAAGCCAGTACTCCAGCAGCATGCACAGGCCAAGAGCAGCCAGGGGAACTTTGGCCTCATCATCTCAGCATTCCATGTACAACTCTGGACTGACTGAACAGGAAGCAGTTCACTGCTTCACTGTGCAAACACTTTGGAGCCAACCAATAAAAGTGGCATACATTTGGTGACAAGAGTGGGAAGCGTGGCAAGAGGGCATGTCCTAACAGGAGGATTGGGCAAGCAGCAAATCCCGTTCTGGAGTCTCCTGCAGAGCCACAGCATTAAAGCATCCCTGTGTTGTCAACACTGTTTTCAGCACAAATCCATCATGTAGCCCACGCAAACTAACAAAACAAGTATTGCACATGAAGCCTTAAATGTTAAACCCCACATTCAACAATAAAAAAGGCACCACAAGATCCAAACATCTCTGAGACTTACACAACAGATCACCAAACTATGCTTCTGCCAGCACAAGATTTTCGTATCATGTCAAACAGGATAAGCATCAAAAACACACAGCTAGATACTAATAGTAGGATATCTTAACAGCTTAGCTCTCAGCAGAATTCACCTTACTAGTGAAATAAAAATAAAAACACTTTAAAGTCTCATATTGAAATAATACCATTTTATCTGCCCACCAGCAATGCATATATGTTTGGCCTGTTTCCTTTTAAGTGTTACTATAATTACTTAGAGCAAAAATGGGAAAATAATTATGCAACTATTATTTATAAAAATAATTAAAACACCTAATAAATAAATACAACTACCCTCTAGTATTTTTTTAGATACTTTCAAAAAAGCAAAGAACCATGTCTCTGCAAAGGTCATTTTATCACTGCAAATTGCAGTTCATCTGAAATCCTAGGCCTTTAAAAGACCAGAGGAGGCCATTATCTCTCATTTTGAGACAAGCTGGCAAGCAAGAAGGGTGCCAGGGGAAAACAGGTAGGATTCTTGCATAGCTTTCCAAACCTAGTACTAGTGTTTGGTGGGTATACAGTATTATTTTGCTTTTCTTAGTATTTGCTGATGAGCTCTGTTTCAAGTGGCTTTAGCACTGTTTTACCTATCCTAGAAGTGCCTGTATGGACTTAACTGAACTAGTGTAGCAGGTCAGGATTAATGGGCAACGTTTGTACTTGCCTGGATTGTTTGAATTGACACAGGAATTTGAAGGAAGGAGAGTGAGTTCAGAACTGTCTTGCTCCTAATTTGTGCCTTAACCTCTCAGCTCTGGGTATTTACTCCTGTGTGTACAGCAGATCTAATTTCTGGGAGAGAGAGCAGCCTTACCTAAAACATCACTGTAGTATTGATCCCAGCCTCCCCAGAGAAGGTAATGATACATGATGTCCTGCAAAGTGTAGCTGAAGATGTTTTTTAGCCTTTCCCAGAAGGTCATCCTATCTGTTAGGCTGCTTAGGGCGGCTGGTACGTAGGAAGGAGGTGCTGGGAGCATCCCACAGAGCCGCTCCACTGTGTTGCCTAAGGAGAACCGGATGGTATACACAAAGGGGATACCCAGCTTCTCAGCAAACAGCTCCCCACTGGGTGTCAGTGGGTCTGCCAAAAGGACATCAAAGGCAGATGCCTTCAGTCTCTCCAGCAGCGTCTCATTCTTCAGGACCCCATCACAAATGGTTTTGGTTACATTCTCCATCTTTTTCAGTTGTTGAGCTATCTTGTAAACACTTTTCCAGAATGGTAGCACTCTCTCCTCGTAAAACCAAAAATAGAAAAATTCATCCAGTACGGCAGCCATCTCCTTTTTGGTGATTGGCACCTCAATCACCTCGAAGTGGAAGGGTGAGGGCTGTGTGTGGTTGAAGATGAGGAAGCATGAAGGCATCAGCACAGTCACCTCATGGCCCCGGAGCACAAGCTCCCGGAGCATGAACTCCATGTTCAGCCAGTGGCTGTTGTCAGCCGGCGAGACCAACACCTTCCCCCCGGAGGTCCAGCCCAGCACGGCCAGCAGCCACAGCACTGCCACCTCCTTCCCTGCCATAGCCTGCCCTGTGTGGCAGTGCACCCGCGGCCTTCCTTCACCGGCAGCAGCAGCAGCAGCGCTCCTCAGCTGGGCTGGGCACGTGTGACACTGCCTTGGTCCCAAGGGCAGGGAGCCAAGGTACGTGCCGTGAAATCCCGTGCTGGAGAATAGCATGTCTTCCGGGGGGAGAGGGGGAGGGCGGGGAGAGCAATAAGTGGCTGGCACCATCTAGCACCCTCTGGTGGTAAACACCTTGCTAAAGCCGGAAGATCTGCTTCCCCTGGAGCAGCACAGAGAGCCATGAACTTTGGCTCCAGAGAGGAGCCAAAGAGTATCCTGTTGGTAATCCCAGCGCTCCTGCCTGTCTAACTACAGTCTCTGTGTTATTTGTTTGGTAGAAGAGGTGAATTTTTCATTCTTCTGGCTCTTTTAAGCACAGCTGGATACACAGCAAAGATGTTCACTGACTGTGTTGGCACACTTCTGCTTTTATAAAGCCACTGAGTGTCCCTTTACAGCCCGCTTAAAGTGGTGATCCCAGGCTGCAGTTCAAGAGTTGCATCTCGAAGTAGATGAAACTACACAGTAAATGACTCCAGTAAGACTGTCCTCGAGGGAACTTGCCTCTTCCAGAGCATACATCGTAGGAGACCAGAGCTGGTCGGTTATCCTGTGGGCCCCCTGCCTGCCACTAACTGCCAATTATGCACTATAAGTTGAAGTAGAAAACCTGTTAAACAGTTTTATTTATGGTCCCTTCTGATGTACAGTTAAGAAATAATGTAAGTCCTCTTCACTGTGCTAAAAATTATTATTTACAGGGTTTCTAACCAGCTCTGTTCCACAATGTTTTCCGAATGTTGTTGTGCAAGGCTTTTGCTATGTTTTCCATGCTGCCTGGAGCATCCTTTCTGGGATGAAAATGAGGGTGATGGAAACAGTTGCACTGTGAGGAGCCAAGCTGAGATACCTCATCTACTGTGCACATGACCACAGTTTGGTGTACTTCTGGAGTCCTGCAGCATGCAGGTATATAGAGGCGGTTTTTTGAACACTGAGAGATTTGCAAGTGGTCTTTTTCAAGAGCCTAGTGCGAGGGTAGTAGAAATGGCTTGTTGATTACATGTGATTAATAACAAGCATATTTTTCTACATATTCACTCAAAACAGTCCAGGAGAAAAGTCTGCAGAGAAAAAGACTTGTTGTTTTCACTGTTTGCTTGTGGGTGGAGGGTATGTTTTAAATAAAACTTGTTTTGTTCAGAGAGGATCGGTTTTCTATGACCAGTGACATAAGTGAAGTCTCTATTACAAAGCCACAATGCATTTCAGTGTTGCTACAGAGAGCAGCAAGGCTGGCTTCCAATTCACCCACTCCCCCCTCCTTGATATGGTACTATGGACTAGGAAAACAGCTCTGTTCCTGACTGCCTTCTGTGCAAGCAGTCATTGGAGGGAGAAATGCATAAGCTGAGGCTCCCTTGCTGAGGGCCCTACATGGTGTGGAAGCTGTATGAACCTCCACATTAAAATTAATTATGACAAAACTCAAATCCATCTATTGGGAAGACCCTGATCCTGCCTCAATGCAATGGCATAGCAGCACAGCACCCTGACAGGGGAGTGGGTGCAACTGATGGACCCTGGTGGCTCCTTCCCTTTTTTGGGGCATAATGACGAACCTCTTGCAGACCTCTCCCTTGACTTTGTGACCCTGCCAGGTTCCTAGCTCTGCAGGTCATAAGGATGGAGGCTATATAATGAGAAGTGAAGTATCAGAAGACTTACCTAAGATCTTGCTGTAGTAGATATCCCAATGTCCCCAGTAGGTCTGGAAAACATAGTCTTGCAGATGGTAGGACACAAAGTTTTTTATTCTCTCAACAAAGGACATGTGGTCAGTGAGCTCAGACAGGGCTGCAGGTGTGTAGGACGGTGGGGTTGGGACCTTGCCACAGTGCCTCTCTAGGGTGAAGGCTGGAGAGAAGCGTAGAGAGTAGACAAAGGGGATGTCCAGCTTGAGAGCAATGAGTTCCCCGCAGGGGGTCACTGGGTCTGACAGCAGCATGTCATAGCCAGCCCCCTGCAGGCGAGCCATCAGCTCTGGGTTGGCTAGCACCGAGTCACACATCAGCTTGTTCATCTTCTGCCAGTCTACGGACAATCTCCCCAGCTCCTTATAAAAATGCCAGAAGGTCAAGATGGTTGGCCTGTTATTGAGCCACAGTGCCACTATTCCATTAATCAGGCTCTGAGGGAAATCTTTCTCAAAGGGCACGTTATAGAGCTCAATCTTCTCCCTGGCATTAGCCTTGGGTTCAATGAAGAGGGTAGCGTTGGATACCAGGATGGTAACGCTGTGCCCGCGGCGGATGAGTTCTTGTATAATTACATTCATGTTCAGCCAGTGGCTGCCTTCTGTTGGCCAGACCAACACCTTCCCACAGAAAACAGGCCCTAGAAGAGCAACCTGAAGAAGGAGCAGCTGGACATATTTCTTTGAGCTGCTGGTTTTTGTGGCCATGGCAGAGTTAAGGGCTAGACGGCCTGGGAATTTTCCCTTCCGGTTAGGAATGCTGCACCTCTGTGTTGTGTTTGATGACTCCTTACTAGCACTCTTAGCAAAAGGAAGAGTTTGCTGTCACACAGGTGGTGCCTTTATAACCCACGTTTGGTCTCAGTTCTGAAAAGACAGGAAAAGGTATTTGGTGATTCATTTTTCCCTTTCTGCCTTCTACCCAGTTAGTTTTCCCTTGAGGGAGCTCCTTTCCCTGGTTAGCAGGGTGGTAGCAATCCTCACTGCTGTGAAAGGATCCAGTCCCCTGGATGGCAGCTCTGAGGCTCAAAAAAATCCCTTGCATTGTTTCCATAAACTAGCAATGCCAGAGGCAGGACAAGGAAGGAGACATCACAGGGCTAGCTTGGAAGTGGCATCCTTTTTCACAGTGAGATGCTGGAAGTGCTGATATTTCCCACACTGAGAGAAGGCAACAAATCATTCATTTGGTTGATCATAATGCCAATAATAACATGCAGTTTGTTCTGATAGGTGACAGGTGGCTTCCAATTGCTCCCAGACAACTCTTAACATAGGGAGTGCCTAGGGCACATCACCACCAACCTGGCTGCGTTGTTGGCTCATTTCAAGTGTCAAACATGGGTCTGGCCCCTCAAGGTGCTTCTCAGAGCAAAACCTACATCTTCTGGGATGGCTCTCACTTGGAAAGTTGTCCTTCGAATGTAAGCACTACGCCCTGGAAGGAGCTCTTAACCACAAGGAGACAGAATTACAGCTGAAACCCACACAGATAATGATATGCTCAAACCAACACAATTTGGGGAACAAATGCATGCAGCAAAAAACTCTTACCTAGCGTAGTCTTCCAAGGTACATTAGCATCATGCTCTGAGTTGCAAGGTGCAATTTGCTACACCAGTTTGCGTCTGTTCCTTGACACTCCCCTGCTCTCTGCCTGGGCTACTCCAGTGGGATTGATTGGTTATCAGACAGAAGCAGCTTAAGTAAGTTACCCTCTGAACTGGACTTTTCACAAGGAGGAAGTAATAAAATACGGGATGGTGGCAACAAGGCATGTATTCTGTGTTTATTCATTGATTTGTTATGCTCTGGGACTGTAATAGTTGAGGCGGTCTTCCCCATGCTAGGGTATATTATAATGTTATTACAGAGCCAGATTCTCAAGAGGACTTTGCATACTGTAGCTCGGAAATGTGATGTCTGACTGCTAAAAAGATTTTTTTTACTCCCTATAAGGTCCCAGGTGGCTAAACAAAATTGTTTGTTAGGTATATAGATTTGTTTATAAACTGTCAACAGGAATAAGGAGAGAATCTTGTGGTTTGTTTGCAGAGGTTTTCTAAAGTTGGTATGTTACCTGTACTGGCTGTGTGACTCTTAATTCTGAAGATCTTTTCAAGTTTTTAATAACCTGAAAATATAGGAATCTAAAGGTACATCTTCAAGGTCTTTAAATATCATCCATGACATTCAACCAGGCTTTTTCTAAACCCTCTGAGGGGTTTGACCAGTAGTTTGGCCTCACAGCCAGGAATTTCACTACAGTCTCTTCACAGACCTTTGTATCCAAGATAATATTTTTTTTCAGGCTAATTTAGCTTATCTTGTAAAGTCCTATAAGAAACTTACAGCTTTTCCGACAACTGTGGAAAGGCCATGTTCATGTGGGCTAGAACAGATCACAGAATCATAGAATATCCTGAGGTGGAAGGGACCCACAAGGACAACCCCAAGATTTGCACCATATGCCTGAGAGTATTGTCCAATCGCTTCTTGAGCTCTGTCAGGTTTGGTGCTGTGATCACTTCTTGGATGGGAACTAGGTTTTTGTTCCAATCCCTTAGTAAGGAATTCCTCCGTAGCAAATGAGAGCTATTACTAGGGGAACCAGAGGATTAAATTTGTCTTGTTTCCATGGCCAGCTTTTAAAGATGATACTCAGATTACTCAGATCAGAGAAGATAAGAATTTTGAGAGGATTAAAGGACAAAATCCAGCAAATGAGTGAGAAGTGGAGCAGAAGAAAAATGGTCTTAAGTGCCTGTATTTCACACATCTAACATTACTAAGTAGAAGTGCTGCAGACAGTGATGCAACCTCCAGCCTTCTTAAATAACAACAGGCTTTTCAAGGCTAAGGCCCTTATGCAAAAGTTAGGCAATGCAAACTAGTGTTTTCTTACGGGTCTCTTCACTATTGTGCTGTCTGGATGGGGGTTATGGTGTGCATGGCACCTTTATTTCTAGAAAACCTTGATACCAACCAGAACCTCAAAAAGTCAGAACCAGGGTGGAAGAGGGAAGCTTTTGCCCTGAAGAAGCACCAAATGACTCTCTGGTTTCCCTTTCACTTAATGCAATAAAGCAGCTTCTGGTCTGAAAGCAGACTTAAAATTTTGTCTTCATTATCTTCGTTTCTGAGGTGGGGGGGAAGGGGAAGGGAGGAGGCAGAAGTGAGCAGATTGAGCAATTCTGCAGAGCCGAGTGTGCATGTGCTCAGTAAAACACCCATTTCCATGTAAGCCCCAGGGTACAGGGAAACTCCAGCTGAAGTTAATGAGCTGAAATAGCCTCACTATGACCAACTTTCTCAGATAAAAGTATCTTTATAGCTCTACCCTGCAGCTGCAGGACAAAAATACCAGGGGTTAGGCTTACAGTATTTCACTTGGATTTTTTGATTCAGCTTAAGATTTTATGAACTGTATTCACTGCTGCGGCAAAACTGCAGGGGCACCTAGGCATGTAAACATACAGGCACCAAGGTGGCTCACACTGGAGCCATTTCCACTCCGCAAGCCAAAACACTAAAGAAATCAGAGAAGGTTTATGCCAAGCTTTATGTCCGTGCTGGGAATTGCGCACTGTTGGTGGAGAATAGGTACTGCAGCTGTCCTTGTCAGCTCTACAGTGAAGAGCAGCAGCAGACTTGCCAAAGCTACCTGCAGATATGGTACACTGTCTTGCCAGCATATATCTGAACCCCCAGGGAAAGCTCTGCTCTATACTGATGGGCAAGTTTGCAAATCCTGAGGGTATAGACATGATGGGACTCATCTAACAGCTCATCAGCCCAGAGAGGAGGAGATGCTCTCTCCCTTCCACCTTTTCATGCATTTTGGTGTTCATGCTCCCATGGCAAGCCCTTCCCTGTGACAAGTCAGCTTGCCAGTGATTTATAGTAGTGAGTTAGTTTGCTGCTGGGGCACAAAAGAGCTGGGCAAAGAACAGGCAGTCTATCATGGCCGGGGCAGCCTGGGCACAGGGCACAGAGCGTCAGTGACAGAACCTCCACACAGACCAGAGGTCACTGCAAACATCGCTGTACCAACCACTGGGGACAGGGGGCCCATTTGGGAGGACAGGAGTACACTCAGTGCCCCAGCAAGGCAGGGGGTACCCATGGGGTGCCAGCATCACCCAGACCAAGCACCTTTCCCATTGCCTCAGCACCATGGGGGAGCAGGAAGCTGGGTCCCAGAGGTTATTGCAGCAGACCTCACTGCAGGGGAAAGTTTAAGGCGGCTGATTACACCCAAAAGTACCCCAAACCCACCAACCTGGACCCCACAGCATGCAGCTCTGTGTGGCTGAGCATGGGCAGAGCACCCA